>NW_012102132.1:3085589-3103530 GCF_000951045.1 Mandrillus leucophaeus
CTCCAGCCTGGGCAACAGAGCGAGACTCCGTCTCAAAAAAAAAAAAAAAAAACAAAAACGAAAGGAAAGGGAGAGAGGGAAGGAGGGAGGAAGGAAGGGAACCAGGTTCAGACAATTTCATGGATGTGTTTTACCTAATCTTCAAAAAAAGGAAATCCTACCTAATGTAAATGGTTACAGAAAATAGAAAAGAGGGCTGGGCGCAGTGGCTCACGCCTGTAATCCCAGCACTTTGGGAGGCCAAGGTGGGTGGATCACGAGGTCAGGAGTTCGAGACCAGCCTGGCTAACATGGTGAAACCCTGTCTCTACTAAAAATACAAAAATTAGTGGGTCATGGTGGTGTACACCTGTAATCCCAACTATTTGGGAGGCTGAGGCAAAGAGAATCACTTGAACCTGGGAGGCAGAGGTTGCAGTGAGCAGAGATTGCACTCCAGCCTGGGCAAGAGAGCGAGTCTCCATAAAAAAAAAAAAAAAAAGAAAAAAAGAAAAAGAAAAAAGAAAGAGAGAAAGCTGCCCAATTCATTTTATGGAGCTATTAGAATCCTGATATTCAGTCTACGGCCATACCACCCTGAATGCACCCAAACCCATCTGATCTCGGAAGCTAAGCAGGGTCGGGCCTGGTTAGTACTTGGATGGGAGAATCCTGATATTGAAACAAGAAAGTAGAGTAACGAGATAAGAAAGAAATAGGTTGAACTCACTTATGAACAGAAATCCAAAAATCCTAAATAAAATAATACCAAATTGAATTCAGCAGTGTGTTAAGACACTAAAACATGGCCAAGCAGGATTATTGCAAGAATGCAAAGATGGCTCAACACCAGCAAATCTACCATGACATTCACTGCGTTGATAGAAAAAAACAGAAAGAACACTGGTATGGGCATTAAAAGACAGACTTAAGTTCCATCTCTGCTCTGCCATTAACTAGCTGTGTAACATTTTACCTCTTTCCCATCCCCACATGGGTTCCCAGCTCTTCTCTGGGGAGGGGAGCACAGCATTGAGAATCAGTCTGCTCCTCTCCCTGCCTCATTTTCTTCATCTGTAAAATGAAGAAACATTCGAATTGTATGATTTTGCAGGCTTTGTGAAGGAAGCATGATGGAGTCCAACAAACAGTGAGGGAAATTTGCTGTGTAGCTGGGTCCTGGTTAAGTCATTGCATCCATAGTGCTGGTGGCCACCTCAGAGGAGATCAAGCTGGCAGTGCCACCCTGTGGCCTATTGGGAAGTGCATAAAAAGCGTAGACACCACTAGGGCAGACTGCAGACCAGAAGAAACACTCTGTTACTAAATACAGTGGTGGATGAGGGAAGTCACCATCACCACATGAAGTAGTTTTAAACACAAAACGAAATCTTTGGGAGGCCGAGGTGGGCGGATCACGAGGTCAGGAGATCAAGACCATTCTGGCTAACACGGTGAAACCCCGTCTCTACTAAAAATACAAAAAAATTAGCTGGGAATGGTGGTGGGCGCCTGTAGTCCTGGCTACTCGGGAGGCTGAGGCAGGAGAATTGTGTGAACCCAGGAGGCGGAGCTTGCAGTGAGCTGAGATCACGCCATTGCACTCCAGCCTAGGTGACAGAGCGAGGCTGCATCTCAAAAAAAAAAAAAAGAAAACTCTGCTCAAGCCTCTAGATCTACATTGTCCAATTCAATAGTCACTAACCACATGGGGCTATTTGAATTTAAATGAATTAAAATTAAATAGGCCGGGCACGGTGGCTCATGCCTATAAGCCAGCACTTTGGGAGGCTGAGGTGGGTGGATCACTTGAGGTCTGGAGTTCAAGACCAGCCTGGCCAACATGGTGAAACCCTGTCTCTACTAAAAATACAAAAAAAAAAGGGCCGGGCAAGGTGGCTCACACTTGTAATCCCAGCACTTTGGGAGGCCGAGGCAGGTGAATCACCTGAGGTTGGGAGTTCAAGACTAACCTGACCAACATGGAGAAACCCAGCCTCTACTAAAAAATATACAAAATTAGCTGGGCGTGGTGGTGCATGCCTGTAATCCCAGCTACTCGGGAGGCTGAGGCAGGAGAATCGCTTGAACCTGGGAGGCAGAGGTTGCAGTGAGCTGAGATCACACCACTGCACTCCAGCCTGGGCGACTGACACTCTGTCTCAATAAGTAAATACATAATTAATTAAATTATTAAATTAAATTAAATATGCAGCTCTTCAGTCGCACTGGCCCCATCTCAAGTGCTCATAGCCACACAGGACGAGTGGCTACCATCTTGGAGGATGCAGCTGTAGAACATCTCTATAATTGCAGAAAGCTCTATTGGATAGCCCTGCTTTCACTCTAACTTCCAATTTACAGAGAATATCAAGGACAGAGGAACATGTGAAACTGCACCATGAGTGTGCACTAAGCAATATTCAGGCAATGAGAAACTCTTATGGACAACTATTCAGTTTTTTTTTTTTTTTTTGAGACGGAGTCTCGCTCTGTCGCCCAGGCTGGAGTGCAGTGGCCGGATCTCAGCTCACTGCAAGCTCCGCCTCCCGGGTTCACGCCATTCTCCTGCCTCAGCCTCCCGAGTAGCTGGGACTACAGGCGCCCGCCACCTCGCCTGGCTAGTTTTTTGTATTTTTTTAGTAGAGACGGGGTTTCACCGTGTTAGCCAGGATGGTCTCGATCTCCCGACCTCGTGATCCGCCCGTCTCGGCCTCCCAAAGTGCTGGGATTACAGGCTTGAGCCACCGCGCCCGGCCAACTATTCAGTTTTAACAACAACAAATTGCAAGAAAAAAAAATGAGATGGAGGATAAACCTACAGACTAACGGGCTTAAGAAACGTATCAACCAAATGCAATGTATGGACTTATTTGGATCTCGATTCAAACAAACTATTAAACATGTGTAAGATGGCCGGGGGCAGTGGCTCACACCTGTAATCCTAGCACTTTGGGAGGCCTAGGCAGGAGGATAACCTGAGGTTGGGAGTTCGAGACCAGCCTGGCCAACATAGTGAAACCCCGTCTCCACTAAAAACAAAAAATTAGCTGGGTGTGTGTTCTGTGTGGGAAATGTGAGAGGGGAGAAGAAAAGACACACACACAATACCTTCAAGGGTAAACAACCTGTATCCCACATAAATGGCAATGCAGATATAGTAGGCAAACGATATAATAAGCAAATTGCAATGGGAAGGGGAAAAGGGAAAAAAAAAATATATATATATATATGTGTGTGTGTGTGTGTATTTGCATTCACCAGACTATGGAGGATTCACCACCAGACCGGGAAGCAGCAGCCTGGGCTCCAGAGTCAGACACTGCACTCACCAGACTATGGAGGACTCACCACCAGACTGGAAGCAACAGCCTGGGATCCAGAGTTGGCCACTTGTCCGTGCACAGACGAGGAGAGGTCTCATGAAGCTTCGGCGCGTTCTGGGACCCTAGTTCTTTTTGTAACGAGTTGTTTAGCATGAGACCCGGTCATGAGGGCCCTTTGCGACTGGGCTCAAGGACCACAAAAAGGTCAACTTGTTTTTGCCATTGCCTGTTGTTTTTCTTTTTCTTTTCTTTCTTTCTTTCTTTTTTTTTTTTGTTTTGAGACAAGTCTCGCTCTGTCACCAGGCTAGAGTGCAGTGGCGCGATCTTGGCTCACTGCAACATCTGCCTCCCGGGTTCAAGCGATTCTCCTGCCTCAGCCTCTCAAGTAGCTAGGATTACAGGCGTGTGCCACCACACCCAGCTAATTTTTGGGTTTTTAGTAGAGACGGGGTTTCACCATGTTGGCCAGGATGGTCTCGATCTCCTAACCTCGTGATCCGCCCGCCTCCGCCTCCCAAAGTGTTGGGATTACAGGCATGAGCCACCGCGCCTGTCTGTTGTTTTTCAATAGCTAACGTATAGGAATAGATTGAAATAGAGATTTCTCTGAAACAGTGCTGGATGAATGCCTCAAGGGGCTCACGCAAACTGTTCTGGGACTTGGTGACCATTGTTTGTGCCCATGTTCAATTTAGTTCAAGTTTAATATTTAACTTTTCTGGCTGGGCATGGTGGCTCACGCCTATAATCTCAGCACTTTGAAAGGCCGAGGTGGGTGGATCATCTGAGGTCAGGGGTCCAAGACCAGCCTGGGCAACATGGTGAAACCCTGTCTCTACTAAAAATACAAAATAAGCCGGGCATGGTGGCGCATTCCTGTAGTCCCAGCTATTTGGGGGGCTGAGGCAGGAAAATTGCTTGGACCCGGGAGGTGGAGGTTGTAGTGAGCTGAGATCACGTCATTGCACTCTAGCCTGGGCAACCAGAATGAAACTCGGTGTCAAAAAAAAAAAAAATTAATATTTAACTTTTCCTCCACAGTGTGGTGGCACATGCCTATAATCTCAACTACTCGGGAGGTTGAGTCACGAGAATCGCTTGAACTCCGGGGGTAGAGGTTGCAGTGAGCCGGATTGCACCACTGTACTCCAGCCTGGGCGACAGAGCGAGATTCTGTCTGAAAAAAAAAAAAAAAAAGTGGGAAAATGTGAACACTGAGTAGATACTTGATGATATGAAATAATTATTGTTATGGTGAGTGTTAATGCTACTGCAGTTATGCTCTTTTATAAAAGTCCTTAGCTCTTAGAGCTATCTTTGGAAAAATCTACAAATGATATGATACCTGGGATTTGCTGCAAAGTATTCTGGGCATGGAGGAGTGGGTGAAGGTATGGAGGCAATAAGATTGGCCATCAGTTTTTGTTTTTTTGTTTTTGTTTTGAGACAGGGTCTTGTTCTTTCACCAGGGCTGGAGTGCAGTGGTGTGATCACAGCTCACTGCAGCCTTGACCTCCTGAGCTCAAGTGATCCTCCTGCCTCAGCCTCCCGAGTGGCTGGGACAACAGGTGCATGCCACCACGCCCAGCTAACTTTTATTTTTGTAGAGATGGGGGTCTTGCTATGATGCCCATGCTGGTCTCAAACTCCTAGGCTCAAGCAATCCTCCCTCCTCAGCCTCCCAAGGTGCTGGGATTACAGGCGTGAATGACTGCACTGGGCCAGTTTTTGAAATGGGGTGAAGAGTACAATGAAGTTTCTTTTACTGTTTCTCTATTTGGATATATGTTGAAAATTTCCATAATAAAAAGTTTTAAAGGCTGGGCATGGTGGCTCATGCCTATAATCCCAGCACTTTGGGAGGCTGAGACGGGTGGTTTACTTGAGCTCAGGAGTTCAAGACCAGCCTGGGCAACATGGTGAAGCCCTGTCTGTACAAAAAAATGCAAAAAATAAAAAAATAAAAAAATAATAATAAATTTAGCCGGGTGTGGCGGCGCACGCCTGTGGTCCCAGTTATTTGGGAGGCTGAGGTGGGTGGATCACTTGAGCCCAGGAGGTCAAGGCTGCAGCGATCTGTGATTGTGTCACCACACTCCAGCGTGGGTGACAGAGTGAGACCCTGTCTCGAAAAAAAAAAAGTTTGAAAATGTTCAAATAAAAATGTGTGCATAAATATGTACAGCTGCTTTCCTGGTCGCACTACATTTACCATAGAACCGAATCCAGGACAGAGAAGAGAGATGTTCCAGGACAGCATGCCCATTGTAGATGGACTTCCAGCCACTTGGCCAACTGCAAGGGAAAGGAGAAAAAGAAAAGAGAAGTTGGGGCCGGACGCGGAGGCTCACACCTGTAATGCCAGCACTTTGGGAGGCCGAAGCAGGTGAATCACCCAAGGTTAGGGGTTCGAGACCAACCTGGCCAACATGGCGCAACCCCCCTCTACTAAAAATACAAAAATTAGCTGGGCATGGTGGCGCTTGCCTGTAGTCCCAGCTATTCGGGAGGCTGAGGCAGGAGAATTGCTTGAACCCAGGAGGTGGAGGTTGCAGTGAGCTGAGATTGCGCTGCTGAACTCCAGCCTGGGCGATGGAGCAAGACTCTGTCTAAAAAAAAAAAAAAGAAGAAGAAGAAGGAGAAGAAAAAAAAGAAGAAGAAAGAAAAGGGAAGTTGGGATGATGATGAGAAGAGAGGGGAAAGGAAAGGAGGTTGTGGAAAGGGAATTCTACATGGTGAGAGAAGCAAACCAGAAGGGCCCAGAGGAGGGTGCCTGGGATAGTGAGATGCCTGGAAAAGGACAAGGTTGGAAAGGACCTTACTGCACAGCCCTGGGACGCCCTCTCCCTCCCAGCTGCTTTACCCAAAAGCCTCCATCTGCTTTTTGAACACGCGACTCAGACTGTATGCCCACTGGGACCATATGCCCACAGTGCATGCACACCGTGTGCCCACAGAGACTCTGGGAGAATCCCCCAGATAACCGGGGGCCTCTTTCACCAGTTCCGCCTGCCAGTCCCCTAACTGCTCCAGTGGCTGTTGCTGATGGTTCACACCTGTGACCCTTGACAGAGGTTTGCCCTCAGATGATTGGAGCCACTCAGACCTGAGGTTCTCTGGAGCTAGGCATCTTCAACCACTGATTGGTATAGAGGCATACAGTCACCTTTCCCTGGCTTCGGCGCAGAACAGATTCTGAGGTTCAGTGTCTGCCCCAGAGCTCCCTGTAGGATCAGGCCTGAGGCTAGACTCCTGGAACCACATCCTTGCTAACCTTCTTCTCTCCTCCCCGCTTACAGCTTCCTGCTGAGAGCACCCCCACTCAATAACCGCCACTTGTGCAAGAACCCATGTTCCAGGCTCCACTTTTAGGGAGGCTTACTTGAAACAGAAGGTGGGGTAGGCACGCAGTTTGTTTTTCTCTGGGTTGTCATGCTCAGAACACAGTGTAGAGATTATGCAGAGGCAGAGACCAAGTCTCATACATATTTCTTCCCTCCATCCGACCTGAAATGATTAAAGCCAAAAAGATCCTGGCTTGAAGTGCCCACTGGAAAGGATGTACAAGTGCTGGAGCTACTGGGCTACAAAGGAAACTGTCTGGTGCCTTGGTCTAAGCTGTGTAAGAAAAACAAAACAAAACAAAACAAAACAAAACAAAACAAAACCAGAAAACCTAGTTCTGTGGACTGTTACACCCAAGCTAAGCCACTAGAATTCAGCTTGGGGACCTCTCTGGCTGATTGCGGCCTGAAAGTTTTCTTTTTTTTTTTTTTTGAAATAGAGTCTCGCTCTGTCGCCCAGGCTGGAGTGAAGTAGTGCCACCTCGGCTCACTGCAACCTCTGCCTCCCGGGTTCCAGCGATTCTCCTGCCTCAGCCTCCTGAGTAGCTGGGACTACAGGCGCGTGCCACCACGCCCGGCTAATTTGTTTTTGTATTTTCAGTAGAGACAGGGTTCCACCGTGTTAACCAGGATGGTCTCCATCTCCTGACCTCATGATCCACCTGTCTCATGCTCCCAAAGTACTGGGATTACAGGCGTGAGCCACTGCGCCCGGCCCTCTTTTTTTGTTGCCCAGGCTGGAGTGCAGTGGCGTGATCTCAGCTCACTGCAACCTCTGCCTCCTGGGTTCAAGTGATTCTCCTGCCTCAGCCTCCCGAGTAGCTGGGAATTACAGGCACCCACCACCACACCTGTCTAATTTTTTTGTATATTTAATAGAGACTGGCTTTCCCCATGTTGGCCAGGCTGGTCTTGAACCCCTGACCTCAGGTGATCCACCCGCCTCGGCCTCCCAAAGTGTTGGGATTACAGGTGTGAGCCACAGCGCCCAGCTGCCTGCAGGAGTCACACCTGTAATCCCAGCACTTTGGGAGGCTAAGGTGGGTGGATCACTTGAGGTGAGGGGTTCGAGACCAGCCTGGCCAACATGGGGAAACCCTGTCTCTACTAAATATACAAAAATTAGCCAGGCGTGGTGACACATGCCTGTAGTCCCAGCTACATGGGAGGCTGAGGCAGCAGAATCGCTCAAACCTGGGAAGTGGAGGTTGCAGTGAGCCAAGATTGCATCACTGCACTCCAGCCTGGGCAATACAGCAAGACTCCGTCTCAAAGAAAAAAGTAAAGTAATCACCAGGCTATTTCAGAAGCGGGTGTTACCACCAGCAAACTGGGGGAGAATCATGTCTTGAATGATTCTGAGACCATGTCTAATGGGGATTTCATTAGGATTCTGACTGTGAAGACGTTGCTTCGGGGATTGGGGGGGATGTTGCCTGCAGTTCAGAGGGCAGAGTCTAAAACTGAGAACCAGAAGGTACTAACCATGTGTCAGGCAGATGGGGGCTGGCTAAAGGGTGAAGGGGTCAGGGATTGGGTAGCCAAGGGTCAGGGTCAGGTTTAGCAGGCCCCACAGGAGGTCCTGAGCTAGTTCTAAGAATATTACTGGAATGTTGTCTATGCTTGACTCATACATAATGAAAACACTACTTTTATTGAGTCTTCTCTAAAATCCATTCAATGGGCCAGGCATGGTGGCTCACACCTGTAATCCCAGCACTTTAGGAGGCTGAGGTGGGCGGATCACTTGAGGCCAGGAGTTCAAGATAAGCCTGGGCAACATGGTGAAACCCCGTCTCTACAAAAAATATAAACATTAGCCGGGCGTGGTGGTGTGTGCCTGTCATCCCAGCTACTCAGGTGGCTGAGGCAGGAAAATCACTTGAGCCCAGGAGGTAGAGGTTGCAGTGAGCCGAGATCACGTCACTGTGCTGCAGCCTGGGTGACAGAGTGAGACTGTGTCTCAAAAAAAAAAAAAAAAAAAATTAAAAAATAAAATCCGTTCAGTGGACATTGCCTGGATGTGACATTGCCTGGATGTGTTGGTTAATTTTGTGAGTCAACTTGACTGGGCCACAGGGTGCCCAGGTATTTGGCTAAACATTATTCTGGGTGTTTTCATGAGGGTGTTTTTGCATGAGATTAATGTCTGAATCCATCGACCCAGCAAAGCAGATGGCCCTCCCTAATATGGGCGAGCCTCATCCAAGCAGTTGAAGGCCTGAATAGAACAAAAGGGTTGATATCCCCCAAAGAAGAGGGAATTTCTTCTTCCTATCTTCAAGCTGGGACATTGTTTTTTTCTCTCTTCAGACTCAGACTGAAACATTGGCTCTTCCTGGGTCTCCTGCTTGCTGAGTCACTCCGCAAATCTTGGGCCTTGTCAGCCTTCATAATCATGTGCCCCAATCCTACTGGTTCTGTTTCTCTGGAGAACTCTGATATGCTGGATAAATAAACAACTCCATTCCTGTATAAATGCTCCAGTGGGCCTGGTGATTTTCAGCTGAGTCTTAGGTAATAGTCTCATAGTTCCTCAAAGGCACAAATGCAGCCTCTCCCATAATTAGAATATCCAGTCTAAGAGATTCTTTATAACTTCTCCTCTCCCCAGTTCAGGCCTGCTTCCAGTTGGAATCATCCAGCAGGAAGTGGGCAGGAAGTGGATGTGGCTGGCTTCCTATTTCTCCACCTTGTACTTCCTTCTCCTTCCCTCCACCCCTACTAGCTTCTGAGGGTGGGGAATGGGTGGAGGGTGGAGTGGTAAGGGAACGGGCAAGGCCTCCCTTGGCCAGGTTCTCTCTGAGCCTGACAGGTGCCTAAAGCTGACTTTCTGTCCCCTGGCAGTTTTTATGGGCTCTTCAAAGATTCTCATGGCTGGAGGATCTCCCAGGCTTGTGAATACAGAGGCATGAGTGTCACCTCCCTCAGCCCTGGGCACTGGGCAAGTACCCTCTGACTTCTTTATGCTGAGGCCTCCCCAGCCCCCAGAAGTCCTCTTGAGCAGCCTCCCAGACAACTCTAGGGACGTTGCCTCCTGTGGAGTTCAAGGAAACAGACAAGTTTTCTCCCATTGTGCTCTGGAAGGATTGGGTGATTCCAGTGCGGCAGCACTCCCCTGTCTTGGTCACCATGGTAGCGAGCCAGCCATCATTTACCTTTTATTTATTTTGATTTAATTTTTTTTGTGTGTGTGTGAGACAGAGTCTCACTCTGTTGCCTAGGCTGGAGTGCAGTGGTTCGATCTCGGCTCACTGCAACTTCCACCTCCTGGGTTCAAGCGATTCTCCTGCCTCAGCCTCCCTAGTAGCTGGGATTACATGTGTGTGCCACCACATCTGGCTAATTTTTGTGTTTTTAGTAAAGACAGGGTTTCGCCATGTTGACCAGGCTGGTCTTGAACTCCTGACCTCAAGTGATCCACCCACCTCAGCCTCCCAAAGTGCTGGGATTACAGGCGTGAGCCACTGCGCCCGGGCCATCATTTACCCTTTAGAAGTCCCAGGTGGGAGTGGACCCCAGTCTACTTCACCACAGCCTGCTTTATTCTTCTCAAGCGTGGGTCTGACAGGGTCCCCCATGGTTCTAGACAGTGGCACCTCCCTCAGCATCATGAGCACCTCTCACTCTGGCCCTGGGGCTTCTTTGTGGCTGCCCAGGTTGGGAGACTCCAACTCAGCATTCTGAAGCTTGCGCAAACACCCTGAGGGCAACCCTTGGCTGAGTGGGGCTGGGAGCCATAGATAAATACTGTCCCGTTCCAGCCTTCGGGCAGAGAATTCTGAGAGTCGTTTACATGGCCTGGGAAAGTCCCCAGTGATAGCAAGCCCCAGTTACCTACAATAATGAGGAGCTTCGATCAGCTTTCCTTCCTCCCCTGTTTCACTCTTTCCTGTCCCTCGCCCCTGTTCTTGGGGACCATTCCAAGAAATCAATTAAGTGTAAAGAAGCCCTGCTTTGGGGGCCAGGGTGGGGAGAGTGGCGGTGAGGAGACAGGCTCAGACAGATCCCTCATTAGACTTTGGTTAAGAGGTAAAACCTTCCCACATACGTCCTTCCCCATATAACCTTTCATTTTAAGGGCTTTGGTGGGGTCTCAGACACTGCAGTTACTACCCCTTTCCCCTAAATCTCTTCCTCTATTTCCCCTTTCTCGCTCTCTGACCTTTCCTATCTTTGATCTGACTGAGACCCTCCAGAGACGCTGAACAGACCCGGGAACCATTTCTTTTGTAAATCTATATATGGCGATTTGGCACCTGACTGAAATTTCACGTTTATTGTAGCTCAGTGTCTCTGTAGAAGCTTCCATTTTTATATCCTGTTACACACTGATCATTCCACCCAGAGTTCCTCTTCCAGAAAACGCTGACACCTAGTTTTTTTAGTGTCTGTTACACAAGTTCCAGTTTTCCTGCCATCCCGGTCCACCCCTCTGGTCCTGTTCTGAGCTGGGTTACTAACGTCAGTCTTAAAATATGCCCACTCCCTGCCCACTGCCAGCGAAGCCAATGAGGCACACTCCACAAAAGACCTGACTGGCAAATAGTCGATGACTACCTCTGCCTGAATACTATGCGGCTATAAATGCAGCCTCATCTTGTCCTCATTTTAGCAGCCACGTCATCTGGCTACATAGTAACTGCTGATCCCTATTTCCTAATGCCTGCCGGACATTTCCACTGGGATGTCTTCAGGCTCCTCACATTAATAAGCCCACGATAGCTCATTATGTCGTCCCACAGAGCTCTGCCTCATGTATTTGTGGTCTCGGAGAATGGAGTCACCCGATCTCCCAGGCTAGCCATCTCAGAGACTCTCATAAAGACTCCAGCCCCTCCACCCTCCCCATCCAATTCCACCTCTCCCCGATCCTCCGGGTTCTACAGCTTGAACGAGTCTCCAGCCCCACTACCTCAGTTCACGTCCCTTCACTCCAACAGCCTCCTATCTGCTACCCCTCTGACCTCCAAGGGGTCTTATCTTTCTGAGTTGATTCAGATCTTGTCACTTTTTGGTTTAGAAACTTTTGTGGTCTTTCCATCGGCCGTATGAGTGGCTAGCTTTCAGTTCACAGGTGAGAACTATAATAAAAGTATTCACAAATCAGCCCCAGGACCTTTCCCCAGCCTCAGCTGGGGCACATATACGACGCCCCGACCTTCCTCGAAGGTCACAATCTTGGGTCCAGTGGGACCAAGGTTTGAAGCTCTACTTTCCTCTTCATTTCTGCCACCAAGTCTCTGAATTCCTGCCTCTGACAGTAACCCCGTGACTGTGGTTCTCCAGTCTCCAGTCATTACTCTCGGCTCTCATTCTCTTCCTATATTGAGTCAGGTTTCTCAATGATGACTGCCTGCTATTAATTTTCAAACTCCCAAGCATCCTGCTGGCTGCATTCAAATAACAGTCATCTGAGTACATAGTCCCCAGTCCCCCGGGAAGCATCAAGTGGCCAAAGCTCATTAAGAAACTACAGAAGTGTCCTGCAATGTTCACTCTTCCTACCTGCTTTGAGAGCAGGATTCCAGAACACAGCAATCTTCTCCACCCACTCTTTTCAGTTGCTGATGTTGTCCTGAGAGACTCAACTCCAGCACATCAGAGTACCTACATGAGTCCATTGATATTCTGAGGACAGACCCGCCTGCTCTTGGAGTGGTCAAAGGGCTGGGGGTGGGGGAGAAGTCTGGGGACCCCGGCACCACTGGAGTACATGCCAAGAGCCAACCAAATCAGCCGGGTGTGGTGGCTCACGCCTGTAATCCCAGTACGGTGGCAAGCGCCTGTAACCCCAGCAACTCGGGAGGCTGAGGCAGGAGAATCGCTTGAACCCAGAGGTCGGAGGTTGCAGTGAGCACACAACTACACTCCAGCCTGGGTGATAGAGTAAGACTCCATCTCAAACAAACAAACAAAAACAAAAAAGAAGAGCCAATCAAATCTATATACAGGGTGGAAGCCACCGACTGTAGATGAACAGTTCTGAACTCAGGGCCTATGAACCCCTAGGTTGTGAATCCCCAGAAATTACAGGTGAAATCTGATAATATATATACTGGCACTTCTGGGAAGAAGATCCACAATTCTCATCACATTCTCAAAGGAGTCTGTGACACAAATGAGGTTCAGGAAAGGAAAACAAAGTGGCCCGCCAGATTGATTATTTTGTTAGAATATGTTTCTTCCTGATTACAAAAGCAATCCATGTTCATTGGAAAACTGGAAAATAAAACAAGCACCAAGAAGACTGTAAAATCAGCCCTGGCTGGGCGCAGTGGCTCACGCCTGTGATCCTAGCACTTTAGAAGGCCGAGGCGGGTGGATCGTCTGAGCTCAGGGGTTCAAGACCAGCCTGAGCAACATGGTGAAAGCTCATCTTTACCAAAAATACAAAAAATTAACCGGTGTGGTGGTGCACACCTGTAACCCCAGTTACTCGGGAGGCGGAGGTGAGAGGATCACTTGAGCCTTGGAGGCAGAGGTTGCAGTGAGTGAAAATGGTACCACTGCACTCCAGCCTGGGTGACAGAGTGAGACCCCGTCTCGAAAATAAATACATAATTAATTGTAAAAAATCAGCCCTGATTCCACCATCCAGAGATAACCATGTCAATATTTTTGTGTGTATTCCTCCAGTCCTTTTCCTGTGCACACATAACATACCTTATCCTTCTAAACCTGGGGAAGATGCTCCTTTGTGATCTGCTTCCATCTACTTAAGATATCATGGACAATTTTCCAGTTCATTAAATATCCTTCTATAACTTTAATGACTTAGATCAATTCATAGTATTCAATCATTTCAGCGCCTTATTTTATATTGCTTTCTGGTGTTTTCTGCTATTATAAATAATGTTGGGAAAAATACCCTCTTACATACACTTTTTAAAAAAGAGATGGGGGATCTCACTATGTTGCCCAGGCTGGCCTCGAACTCCTGGGCTCCAGTGATCCTCCTGCCTCAGCCCTCCTCATAGTTGGTACCTACCGGCATGCACCATCTTTACGTATACTTTTAAAAATATTTCTTTGTTTTCTTTTAATACAATTCTAGAAGTGGAGGGTTTTTTTTTTTTTTTTTGGCAGAGGGGGGATTTTCTTTTTTTTTTAAATGGAGTCTTGCTCTGTCGCCCAGGCTAGAGTGCAGTGGCATGATCTCAGCTCACTGCAACCTCTGCCTCCCAGGTTCAAGTGATTCTCCTGCCTCAGCCTCCTGAGTAGTGGGGATTACAGGCATGAGCCACCATGCCCGGCTGATTTTGTATTTTTAGTAGAGATGGGATTTCACCATGTTAGCCAGGATGATCTCGATCGCTTGACCTCGTGATCCGCCCACCTCAGCCTCCCAAAGTGTTGGGATTACAGGCATGAGCCACCGTTCCTGGCTTTTTGGGATTTTTTGAGACAGAGTTTCCCTCTGTCACCCAGGCTGGAGTGCAGTGGTACGATCTTGGTTCACTGCAATCTCAGTCTCCTTGGCTCAAGCGATTCTCCTGCCTCAGCCTCCTGAGTAGCTGGGATCACAGGTGCATGCCACCATGCCTGGCTAATTTTTGTATTTTTTGTAGAGATGGGGTTTTGTCACGTTTGGCCAGGCTGGTCTCAAACTCCTGGCCTCAAGTGATCCGCCTGCCTCGGCCTCCCAAAGTGTTGGGATTACAGGCATGAGCCACCGTGTCTGACCAGAAGTGGAGTTTTCAAATGAAAGAGTATAAACACTTTTATTTAAGGATTTTGTATTGAAAAACTATTCTCCATAAAGTTGACTGCAATTTATTCTCCTACCACCAATTTATGAGAACACTCACTCCCTTGCATCCTCTAGCAACCAATAGTTGTTGGCTGTTATCTTTTCAGGAGGAGGGAGGGGAATGTTTGTAATCTGGTAGGTAATAGAGCACATTTCAGGTTTTGCTGAAGCCCTGTGTGGATGACGGTCAGGACTGCAGCTGTGGATTGCATGGTTAACATTGCCTGAGAATTTTCCCCAGAGTTTTAGCAACCCTCTGACAGGTGCTATTCAATAGAAGATGGCTCTGCTTTTTTTTGCCTGTGACCTGGAGACATGGCAACAGCTTAATTTCCAGGCAGTGACTAGTTTAGAGTCCATGAGATTGAGTGGCAGCAAGTAAATATTTGGTGGCTCTTTATTTATTTTTTTATTTATTTATTTTTTTAGACGGAGTCTTGCTCTGTCGCCCGGGCTGGTTTTTTGTATTTTTTAGTGGAGACGGGGTTTCACCATGTTAGCCAAGATGGTCTCGATCTCCTGACTTCGTGATCTGCCCGTCTCGGCCTCCCAAAGTGCTGGGATTACAGGCTTGAGCCACCGCGCCCGGCCCTGGTGGCTCTTTAAAAAGAAAAAATTCCCTCCCCTCGCCCCGGTTTAAGTCAAAATTTCTTTCTTTTCTTTTTTTTTTTTTGAGATGGAGTTTCACTCTTGTCGCCCAGGTTGGAGTGCAGTGGCATGATCTCGGCTCACTGCAACCTCCGCCTTCCCAGGTGCAAGCAATTCTCCTGCTTCTTCCTCCTGGGTAGCTGGGATTACAGGTGTGCACCACCACACCTGGCTAATTTTTTGTATTATTTGTAGAGACAGGTTCTGCCATGTTGACCAGGCTGGTCTTGAACTCCTGACCTCAGGTGATCCGCCCACTTCAGCCTCCCAAAGTGCTGAAATTACAGGCATGAGCCACTGCACCCAGCGTAAGTCAAAATTTCTATGTCTTGTGAAAGTTTTAAGAATTGTGGCTCATCCCTTGGCCTGTAGTCCCAGCTACTCGGGAGGCTGAGGCAGGAGAATGGCGTGAACCCAGGAAGTGGAGGCTCCAAAGCCCCCCTGGCATGCACCAGTTTTCTGGATAATTTGAGGAAATAATGAGCCTGTGTGAATAAATATTATTCATAATTAATAAATTAATAAATATCTGCCTAAAGACATGTCTTATTCTACACAGTAGACTTGTTGGGGACTCCAGAAATGTGCATGTAACTGAAATCCTATTTTTTTATAAAAAATTTTTTTTAATTTACATACAACTTACATTTCTCTATTTTTAACTTCTCTAGGATTACCCTCAAAAGTAAGCCCAAGGCCCAACACAGTGGCTCACGCCTGTAATCCCAGCACTTTGGGAGGCGAGAGGATCACTTGAGCCCAGGAGTTCGAGACCAGTCTGCGCAACACAGTAAGACTTCGTCTCTACACAACAAAAAATAAAGTAAAATAAAGTAAGCTCAGGGTGATTCTTTTTTTTTGAGGTGGAGTCTCGCTCTGTCGCCCAGGCTGGAGTGCAGTGGCGTGATCTCCCACTCACTGCAAGCTCTGCCTCCCGGGTTCACGCCATTCTCCTGCCTCAGCCTCCTGAGTAGCTGGGACTACAGGCGCCCGCCACTATGCCCAGCTAATTTTTTTTTTAAAATATATATTTAGTAGAGACGGGGTTTCACCAGGTTAACCAGGATAGTCTCGATCTCCTGACCTTGTGATCCACCTGCCTCAGCCTCCCAAAGTGCTGGGATTACAGGCGTGAGCCACCGTGCCCGGCCGATTCTTTTATAAAGTAAATAATAACCTATGTTGCAAATTCACATTTTTGCCTAGCTAGAGTGCTGGAAGTCACTTATTCGTTAATTCACTCTCCTAACATCGTTACCTCACATAGGGTGCCTAACACTGTGTTTGGAGTTGTAGAAGGGATTTTGATTTTTGTCTTGTCTCTTGGGGCTTTTTTTTCTTTTTCTTTTTCTTTTATTTTTTGAGACGGAGTCTCGCTCTGTTGCCCAGGCTGGAGTGCAGTGGTGCGGTCTCAGCTCACTGCAACCTCCACCTCCCAGGTTCATGTGATTCTCCTGCCTCAGCCTCCTGAGTAGCTGAGATTACAGGCACGCGCCACCATGCCCAGCTAATTTTTGTAATTTTAGTAGAGACGGGGTTTTGCTATGTTAGCCAGGTTAGTCTGAAACTCCTGAGCTCAGGTGATCCGCCTGCCTCAGCCTCCCAAAGTGCTGGGACTAAAGGCGTGAGCCACCACACCTGGCTATGGGGCGTTAATGAGGAGTGTGGCAGAGTTCCTGACAACCGTGCCCCTACCATGGTGGGCTTGCGGACAGGCAAGAGTTGGTGTCACAGGCTGGGTGTACTGCTCTCCCTCCTTCCTGCTGGGGGCACTGCTGTTGCCACAACTCTTCCCTCCTCTCCCTTTGGGTACCAATAACTGAAGGGTACAGCTGAGGGAAAGCAGACACACGTGGACAGTAACCCCAGAGGTCACCAGCCCAGATAGCAGTGATCCCAACTTGGCCAGTGATGTTAACCAGCAGTTTCTGCTTAAGTGGAAAATAGGTCCTAAAGGAAAGCTCCTGCCCTTCTGTGGTTTGCAGTAGGGCTAAGGGTTAGACTGGTGGAGACAGCATGGCATGGGGAAGTCCCAAACCGACACAGAGCCTGCCTGAAATGCCCGCATTGACTTTGCTTTTCAGTATTTCAATGTCATGCACAAAATCCAAAAGTTCATGGTGTATGTAGCTCAATGGAAAGAAGCAAATGAGCAGGCAGGAGTCAGATGCAAATGGGGTGTGTCCACGAAATGTCATTTTGAAGTTTGTGGTTTGGCATTTGGAATGTATTTTCCTAGAGGAAAACAGAACTATGTTTAAATGGATATTAGATTCCTAGACTAGACTTCAAAATTATATATAACTCATAACGTGGCTAAATACCCTCCCTGGTTTTTTGTTTGTTTGTTTGTTTTTTTGTTTTTTCTTTTCTTGAGATGGAATTTCACTCTTGTTGCCCAGGCTGGAGTCCAATGGTGTGATCTTGGCTCACTGCAACCTCTGCCTCCCGGGTTCAAGCGATTCTCCTGCCTCAGCCTCCCGAGTAGCTGGGATTACAGGCATGAGCCACCATGCCCGGCTAATTTTGTATTTTTAGTAGAGACGGGGTTTCTCCATGTTGGTCAGGCTGGTCTCGAACTCCCGACCTCAGGCGATCTGCCCGCCTCGGCCTCCCAAAGTACTGGGATTATAGGCGTGAACCACCGAGCCTGGTGTATACCCTCTCTTATAATGAAAAAACAGTAGTAAACAAAATGTCAGTTTGTAACAATAATTTTAGAAAACAAAGAAAAACAATTTCCAAACAGAAAATAAGAGTTTTGGCCAGGCGCAGTGGCTCACGCCTGTAATCCCAGCACTTTGGGAGGCTGAGACAGGTGGATCACGAGGTCAGCAGATTGAGACCATCCTGGCTAACACAGTGAAACCCCGTCTCTACTAAAAATGCAA
>NW_012102132.1:3109925-3110609 GCF_000951045.1 Mandrillus leucophaeus
AAAGAAGACTGTCTAAGGTGGATTACTGTGCCCTGAGTGGTGAAAGATGGCGGTGAGCAGAGAGAATGGTGAAGGTAAGTAAGGCTCAGGCCCGCCAGTACCCTAAGCATGAAGAATGTTCTATGAGCACCCCTGAGAGCTTGGGTGCCGTACCTGGAGTGTTGAGGAAGGGCTAGAAGGCACTGTGTGTATCCAGCCATTCAGATTTGAGACCTGCTTTAATGGCTGGTGTTTGAAACTTAGGGCGTGTCTTGCTCTGTAGTACTAGACTATAGGAGCTAATCTCTAAAGATGGCCACCCCACAATGCACTGCTATTCATTCCTTTGGATGCTGGCTGACCCTGGGACTTGCTTTTTCGCTAAGAGAATCCCTTGGACTGATACTGCATGACTTCTAAGGCTAGGTCCTAAGAAGTCTTATAGCTACCACCCAGATCTCCTGGAACATCATTCGCTCTAGGGGAAGCCAGCATAGGGAAGCCCAACTACTCTGATGGTTATGCTGTGAGGAAGCTGTTTTCCGGCCACTCCAGCCACTCCAGACATGTGAGAAAAGAAGATTCAGATAAGTCCAGCTTTATCCACCATCTAACCAAAACCAAATTCAGATGCTCAAGGAAGAACTTTGCAGTTGAGCCTGTTATCCCCGAGAACTGTGAAGAATAATACATAGGCTGGGTGTG
>NW_012102132.1:3112364-3114834 GCF_000951045.1 Mandrillus leucophaeus
TTTTTGAGACGGAGTCTTGCTCTCTCACCCAGGCTAGAGTACAGTGGCACGATCTCGGCTCACTGCAACCTCCGCCTCCCAGTTTCACGCCATTCTCCTGCCTCAGCCTCCCGAGTAGCTGGGACTACAGGCGCCTGCCATCGAGCCTGCTAATTTTTTGTATTTTTGGTAGAGATGGGGTTTCACCATGTTAGCCAGGATGGTCTCTCTCCTGACCTCATGATCCGCCCGCCTTGGCCTCCCAAAGTGCTGGGATTACAGGCGTGAGCCACCGCGCCCGGCCTTCTCTATCGTGTCTTCTAAGAACTAGTTGCTTCCAGAGACATAGAGCAGTGCAGGTGTCTGTTTGTTTTTCAAAGACTAGTTTAAGGAATTGAGTAACAAAAGGCCTTCTGGGCACATTGCCGGAGATTTCTTGTGCTATGGAAATGACTTGAACAGAGAAGTCATTTTCCAGATGAGTTGTCAGTGGGTTGTTGTTGTTTCTTATGACAAGGCTGGTAGACTCATGGTTGAACAATTACACAAATTCAGTCAGTCAGGGTAACACAGCCACTGAGGTGATGGAGGTTCACTAATCCCTCCCTGTCAGAAGAATGAAGCATGTGATTATGTTAGACGAACTGATAAGACCCAGAGTTTGAAGCCAGGGGAGGTGTCTCATGTTTGTAATCCCAGCTACTTGGGAAGCTGAGGCAGGAGGGTCCCTGGAACCTGAGAGCTCAAGACCAGCCTGGGCAACACAGAGAGACCCTGTGTCTTAAAAACACAACAACAATGGCCGGGCACAGTGGCTCATGGCTCACGCCTGTAATCCCAGCACTTTAGGAGGCCGAGGCCGGTGGATCTCTTGATGTCAGAAGTTCGAGACCAAACTGACCAACATGGTGAAATTCCGTCTCTACTAAAAATACAAAAAAAAAAAAAATTAGCTGGGCGTGGTGGCGCATGCCTGTAATCCCAGCTACTTGGGAGGCTGAGGCAGCAGAATCACTTGAACCCGGGAGGCGGAGGTTGGAGATTACAGCATTGCACTCCAGCCTGGGCAACGAAAGTGAAACTCCGTCTCAAAAAAAAAAAAAGAAAAAAGAAAATTACAACAGCAAGAATAAAAATAAGACACAGAATATGTCTGGGGGTCAGTGCTCCCTACGAGGTTGATAATCAACAGCAGTTGCTTTCCTCCGCCTACCTGCAATGCTGTCTTGAGGTGCAGATGGCACTCAAAAATGTCTGCCTAATGAATGAATCTATGACTTAGAAGTCCTGAAACTGAGTAGCTTGGAGTCAGGTAACCCACAGGGATCCTATAAATAGCAAGACTGAAAACAGTTCCATTCATGCAGTAATTGAGTTACACCCTAGCTAACTATACAGGGTGTCCATGCAGTCTGGAAACAGGCAAAAATATAGGATGTCATCAAGAATATCTTCAGAAAATAAATAGTGGGCCGTGTGCAGTGGCTTGCACCTGTAATCCCAGCAATTTGGGAGGCCGAGGCGGGGAAATCACTTGAGGCCAGGAGTTTGAGTCCAGCCTGGCCCACATGATGAAACCCCGTCTCTACAAAAAATACAAAAATTAGCCAGGTGTGGAGGCGGGCGCATGTAATCCCAGCTACTTCAGCAGGCTAAGGCACGAGAATCGTTTGAACCCAGGAGGCAGAGTTTGCAGTTTGCAGTGAGCAGGGGTGGTGCCCCTGCACTCCAGCCTGGGCAACAGAGCAACACTCAGTCTCAAAAAACAAAAACAAAAAACAACAACAAATACAGTAATGGTATGTGCATTTCAAGAGTTCACAGACACCCTGTATGTTAACATCAACCATTTCAGATCTTTGACTGGCTTAGTCTCACAGGATGCGACAAATCATTTGGTTTTCTGAGGCTTTGTGCAAATTCCTGTATGGCGTAAACTCTCTTGTCAGTGCTGCCCAGGGGCCTCCCACAAGGAGGAACTCAGAAGTGACAAAGGTGACTGGGAGTCCAGCTGTGACAGCCAGAGAAGCCAGCGGGCAGCAGCACGAGAAACAGATCACCTCATTCCAGTCCTTCCCCAGCAGCGCTGGGCTGCAGGGCCAGAGGCAATAATGGCAACAGGGAAGGCAGGAGCAGACATGGGGCTGGTCCACAGAACAAGGAGGGCCCTGATTCCACCCCTACGCCGCTGGCTCCCAGGTCTTTCTGGAGAAACAGTTCCCCTAACAGGACTTGCCTTTCTTTTCTCTCAGCTTCCCCAGCCAACCCAGTAGAGGGTCACCTCAGATTGGAGGACCTGGGAGAATCTTGGTCACTTGTCCTTGTGATGAGGTCAAGAAATAATACAAGGGCCGGGTGCGGTGGCTCATGCCTATAATTCCAGCACTTTGGAAGGCCAAGGTGAGTGGATCACCTGAGGTCCCGAGTTCAAGACCAGCCTGGCCAACATAGTGAAACCCCGTCTCTACTAAAAATACAAAAAAAAAAAAAA
>NW_012102132.1:3121470-3122271 GCF_000951045.1 Mandrillus leucophaeus
TGCGCCATTGCACTCCAGTCTGGGCAACACAGTGAGACTCTGTCTCAAAATTAAAAAAAAATAAAAAAAGAAAGAGAGTGTGCATAAAAAAAAAAAGTTGCGAGTCACAAATACTGACTAGTTTCTTTTTTAAACTTTTAATTTTGAAATAATTATAGATTCACAGGAAGTTGCATAACTATAGTACAAAATCAAAACCAGGAAATCGCCATTGGTACAATCCACAGAACTTATTCAGATTTTGCCAGTTTTACAGGAGCTCATTTCTGTGTGTGTGCGTGTCCCTATGCAATTTTATCACATGTAGGTTGCACCACATCAAGGTGCTTAACTCTGTCATCACCACAAGGCTCCCTCGGGCTGTCCCTTCATAGCCACATCCACTCCCCTCCCCCTCCCCCACCCTAATCCCAGGCCACACTAAACTGTTCTCCATCTCTAGAATTATGTTATTCAATGAATGTGATATAAATGGAATCATGTGTCATGTACCCTTTTGAGGTTGTTTTTTTTTCCACTCAACATAATTCCCTGGGGATCTGTCCATGTTATTGTTTGTATCAATGGCTCATTTCTTTTTCACTGCTGAGTAGTATTCCATGGTATGGCTGTATCAAAGTTTGGTTAACCATTCATCCATTGAGCAACATTTGGACAGTTTCTAGGCTTTGGCTATCACAAAGCTGCTGTGAGCATTCGTGTAGAAGTTTCTGTGTAAAAATAAGCTTTCATTTCTCTGGTATAAATGGCCAAAAATGCAAGTGCTGGGTTGTATGGTAAACCCGTTTTTAGTTTTATTTG
>NW_012102132.1:3123021-3130876 GCF_000951045.1 Mandrillus leucophaeus
AGAGTGAGTCTCCATCTCAAAAATAAATAAATAAATAAATAAATAAATAAATAAATAAATAAATAAATAAACAAACTGCCAAACCGTCTCCAGAATGGCTGTACCATTTTACGTTCCCACCAGCAATCTACAAGTGACCCAGTTTCTCTGTGTCTCCAGCATTTGATGTCACTATTTTTTATTTTTGCCATTCTGATAGGTGTGTGGTGATATCTCATTGTGGTTTTAATTTGCATTTCCCTGATGACTAATGACAGTGAGCATCTTTTCACATGCTTAATTGCCATCTGTATATCCTCTTCAGGGAAATATCTGTCATGTCTTTTGCCCTTTTTCTAACTGGATTGTTTATTACCAATAAGTTTTTTTTTTTTTTTTTGAAACAGAGTTTTGCTCTTGTTGCCCAGGCTGGAGTGCAATGGTGCAATCTCAGCTCACTGCAACCTCTGTCTCCTGGGTTCAAGCGATTCTCCTGCCTCAGTCTCCCAAGTAGCTGGGATTACAGGCACGCACCACCATGCCTGACTAATATTACTGATAAGTTTTGTGAGTTCTTTATATACTCCAGATACTAGTCCTTTGTAAGATATGGGATTTGCAAATATTTTCTCCCAGTCTTTGTCTTTTCATCCTCTTAACAGGGTCTTTGGCAGAGTAATTTTTAATTTTGATGTGGTTTCTCCTTAAAAGTTAAAAAATAATAATGATCTCAGGCCGGGTTCAGTGGCTCAGGCCTGTAATCCCAGCACTTTGGGAGGCTGAGGCAGGTAGATTTCTTGAGTCCAGGAGTTCCAGACCAGCTTGGGCAACATGGCAAAACCCCATCTCTACAAAAAATACAAAAAAAAAAAAAAAAAAAAATGTGGTGGCATGTGCCTGTGGTCCCAGCTACTTGGGAGAGTGGGGTGGAAGGATCGCTTGAGGCCAGGAGTTGGAGGCTGCAGTGAGCTGCGATCATGCCACTGCACTCCAGCCTGGAGTGACAGAGCGAGACCCTGTGTCAAAACAATAGAAATTAAAATTATGAAAATAATAATAATCATTATCATCTCCTGGCTTGCCCTTTAATCCATGCCAAGTAACGGCATGTACAAATTTCATCTACCCATTCAGTCAATGTTTATTGAGTACTTACTATGTTCCAGGTTCAGTCCCAGGTGCTAGTGATCTGAAAATTAATATAATACAGTTGCCTTTAAGTGTTCACAGTCTAGTGGGGACAGAGACTTTTTTTTTTTTTGAGATAGAGTCTCACTCTGTCACATAGGCTGGAGTGCGGTGGCACAATTTCGGCCCACTGCAACCTCCTTCTCCCAGGTTCAAGTCATTCTCCTGCCTCAGCCTTCCAAGTAGCTGGAACTACAGGCCCCCACCACCACACCTGGCTAATTTTTGTATTTTTAGTAGAAATGGGTTTTCACCATGTTGGCCAGGCTGGTCTCGAACTCCTGACCTCAGGTGATCCGCCTGACTTGGTCTCCCAAAGTTGTGGGATTGCAGGTGTGAGCCACTGCACCTGCCGGGACAGAGACTTCCGAGCACGTGCCTTCCGTGGAAGTGTGGTAAGGGATGGAAAGCAGGCTGTGGAAGTTCAAGACAGAGCACCTGCTCTGGCCAGGGACGTGGGGAAGGCCACTCCTTGCTTGTCAGTTACAAACCAGTTGAAATCTTAGTGTTATTCTTGCTATATACAGGTTATAGTATATTCTATAAAAACATTTCCAGCTATTATTTTCATCATGATTACCACTGGTTCATTTTCTGCAAGATTCTTTTCCCAAATGCCAAAATGGCTAATCCCCAAACTGAGATCTTGTGAAATTTGTGGAGGATGCACCCCTAGAAGTGATCATTTTTCAAAAATACAATGACAACTGTTAGTTCAACAAGTGATCTTTGCTGTGAAGCTCAGGTATCAAGGAAAGGTGTAGATAGGTTTTGTTGCATAACAGTCCTTGGTCCTAATATAGCAACGTTCATCTGAGAAGCTTAAAGGACTTGCCTCACATGACAAGCTGTCTCATTTTTGCACTGACTCTTTGAGGAAGGCAAGATAAGATTTATTATCCAGTGGCCTATATTTCAAGTAGAGAAGGATCCTCTCTACCCAGGTAACTAGAAAAGTGTGTCTAACGACACATTTGGGAGGAAGGAAGGGATCCAGCAGTAAGAAGGGGATTGAAACTTTGGTTTTAGGCTGCAGTTCTCCACCAAGAATTTTTTTAAGTGTAAGGCCTGATCTTGCTTATATATGACTGATTAAATTTTTTTCTTTCTTTTTGTTTTTTTGTTTGTTTGTTTGTTTGTTTGTTTTGAGTTGGAGTCTCACTCTGCAGCCCAGGCTGGAGTGCAGTGGTACGATATCCAGCAATGCAACCTCTGCCTCCTGGGTTCAAGCGATTCTCCTGCCTCAGCCTCCCCAGTAGCGGGCACTACAGGTGCATGCCACCACGGCCGGCTAATTTTGGTGTTTTTAGTTAGAGACAGGGGTTACAGGCGTGAGCCACCGTGCCCATACTAAATTTTTTTTTTTTTTTTTGAGATGAAATTTTGCTCTTGTTGCCCAGGCTGGAGTGCAATGGTGCAATCTCAGTTCACTGCAACCTCTGCCTCCCAGGTTCAAGCAATTCTCCTTCCTCAGCCCCTCCAGTAGCTGGAATTACAGGCGCCTGCCACCATGTCCGGCTAATTTTTGTATTTTTAGTAGAGATGGGGTTTCACCATGTTGGTCAGGCTGGTCTCGAACTCTTGACCTCATATGATCCTCCTGCCTCGGCCTTCCAAAGTGCTGGAATTACAGGCATGAGCCACCATGCCTGGCCCTTAAATTTTCATTGCAATAAATACTTGAGCCTCAAAACCTGAGAAAGCATTTCAGCCCCATGTCTAATTAGGACCTTGTCTTATTGATTTTCCCTCCACGAGACAGCTCTGGTGAAACAGTAACAGAGGGACGGGGAACACCGAGGTATTCATGTCTGGGCCAGAGCTGCCATCCAGGGCCCCACACCACACCTTTGGTCCAGACAGCCCTTTGGCCCAGGTGTCCCTGCTGCCAGAACACACTGGATGGAGTGGGGTACAGGAGTTGCATATTCCATGAAGCCGGTGTCAGGGGAAGCAGAAACTCTCACATTAGCCAGGTTATTCCTCTCCTCCGGGCCAATTTCCCTCCACAACCCAGGGGTTTCAGTCTCATATCAACGATCATGTTTTAAAACGGAAGACACACCTGTAATCCCAGCACTTTGGGAGGCCAAGGCAGGTGGATCACCTGAGGTCAGGAGTTCGAGACCAGCTTGGCAATGAAGGCGGAACCCCATCTCTACTAAAAAAAAAATTAGCCAGGCATGGTGGCACGTGCCTGTAATCCCAGCTACTAGGGGAACTGAGGCAGGAGGATCACCTGAACCTGGGAAGCAGAGGTTCCGGTGAGCCGAGATCGTGCCATAGCCCTCTCTCTAGCCTGGGCAACAGAGCCAGACTCTGTCTCCAAAAAAAAAAAAAAAAAAAGAAACAAACAAGAAAACCCAGAAAATAGGCAAAGCGTTTGGCTAAAATCAAATGAAAACACTGCAGGGAAGAGGCTTGAGTGTGCTGGTGGACAGGCCGCCCTGCTCACCTGTGGGAAGGGCAGGGCCAGCAAGGGCAGGAGAGCTCCCCGTGGGCAGCTAGGCTGGGTGTGGATGTGGCCCTCCAGGTGGTCCCAGGGAGGATGCAGGGACAGGAACAGTCCAGGCAGACAGCTTTCAGGTGAGCAGGGCTCTGCCTGAGGTGTTCCGGCTTCAGGAGGCTGCCTGACCCCCAGTGGGCGTGACACAGGCTCCAGGGAGCAATGGGACATCGGCCCAAAGGATCAAAGCCCAACTTGGTCAGATCCCAAGCTTTATCTGCATTATGTCTCTGGCTCTGCAAAGGGTACCCCCAACTCTGGGGACAAGCTATGGCCTCAAGTGGCAGCTGGCTATGCTGCTGAAATCAGGACACATCTGCAAAATACTCACAGAAAGCTGCGCCATCCTAGTGTGACAGGCCGCACTCTGTCGCCCTAGGGTAAGCTGGAAAAGAACTCCAGATGTGCCCTGGAGAGCCCCCCACCTCTCAGGGGCCACCTCCCAGGGTGCCCCCACCACTCCATTCTTCAAGTTTGACTTGAGATTCTAGGAAGCATAATTTCAGGTGAGGAAGAGAACAAAGTCTGGTCCCAGCCCACTCTGGCAAGGATCACTCCCCACCTAGTAGGCATCATATGAAGCCACATATACAGACAGGACACACACAGCACACACGGGGTGTAAGGAACCGTGCCTGCACACCACTCACATACACATGACATGAACAAGTGGCAGCCAGAGAGGCCAGGGCACGCTCAGGGGGCCGCCTTCGAGGCATCCATGTAGGCCGGGTTGGAAGGAGGCTGGCTGGTAGGGTAGGGTGTGGCTGCTCCTCTAGCCAGGGCCTCGAGGTAGGCTGGCGGGCCCGTGGGCTGGGCCAGGTAAGGTGATGGGTACTGCATTGGGTAGGGTGCTGCTGGCATTCCTGGCTGGGGGAGGGGGGCATGGGGTGGTAGCCCTGGTAGTCCAGGGTAGCTAGGTGGCACACTTGGAGGCTGAAGGTAAGGGGCATGCACCACAGTGGGGGACATGGTGGTGGTCACAACTGGACGCGGTCAGCGACACATCTTGTAGAGGGAGCAGCAGGAGCAGGTGAAGCAGATGATGATAGTGATGACAGAAAGCACAAAGACGGTCAGGCCGACGGCCACAGTCGCTCTGAACCCCACGTTAGCCTCTGACTTCACCCAGGGACTTCCTGTACCCCTAGACTTCCCCTCTTTCCATCATGGGCCACTCAGTTTCAATTTCCTCTTCTTTCAGAGAAAAGGAAAGCAAATCTCCCGATGACGTCAGTCACAGGAAGGACCGCTTCACGAACTTTCAAGTCCACGATGGCATCTTCCTCCTTAGAATAGCTACTGTGCTTTTGGTACTATTCATTCATTTGCTCCACATTTACAAAGACGAATATAATGCAGGCCCCGCCGTAGAGGAGCTCACAGTCTAGATGGCCGGCAATACATATTGCCTCATGTTGTGTCATAATATTTTGTGCGTGTGTCTTGTCTCTCCAATTCCATGACAGTAGAGGCCATGTCCTAATGGCCTTTTTTGTCTTCCCCAGAGCCCTTACTTACTTACTTAGCATGGTGTTCAATAAACATCCTTTTTTTTTTTTTTTTTTAGATAGAGTCTTACTCTGTCACCCAGGCTGGAGTGCAGTGACGCGATCTTGGCTCACTGCTATCTCTACCTCCCGGGTTCAAGCGATTCCCCTGTTTTATCCTCCCGAGTACCTGGGATTACAGGTGCATGCCACCACACCCGGCTAATATTGTAGTTTTAGTAGAGACAGGGTTTCACCATGTTGGCCAGGCTGGTCTTGAACTCCTGACATCAGGTGATCCACCCGCTTCAGCCTCCCAAAGTGCTGGGATTACAGACGTGAACCACCGCACTCGTCCAATAAACATCTCTTGAATGAGTAAAATAATTTGATTTGATTTGGTACTTTCCTCCTCTGTGGTTTACTTCTGCCACCTAGATAAAATAATGTATCACACATATGTAGAAATGTATTTTATTTATTTATTTTATTATTATTTTTTTTATAGAGATGAGGTCTCGCTTTGTTGCCCAGACTGGTCTCGAACTCCCAGGCTCAAGTGATCCTCCCACCTCAGTCTCCCAAAGTGCTGCAATTATAGGTGTGAGCCACCGCACCCAGCCTAGAAACTTGTAAGTGAGGAAATTGAGGCACAGAATGGTGAAGTAACTTGTTCCAGGCTGCAAGTGACTCATAGTTACTTCATCCAAAATATGTGCTGGACAACTTGTGAACCAAAGACAGCTATATATCCTTGGTGCCAGTATTTAGATGTCTCTTAGATTCTGAGATGCAAATTGTGCCTTCATATACACACATACAGACTTTATCAAAATCATGAGTACGTTTGAAGTCAGACTTTGGTTTATGCAGAATGATTAGTATTTCTTCTTATATTCAATATCAAGTTGTGTGAAAGGTAACACATGATAGGTTCAAAAATATTCCAGAGAGGAAAGAGTGGGCGGCAGTTGGTGAGCTGCAACATTTTTCCTTTCACAGAACAATTCTTGTAGAAGAAACAGCACTGCTGACTTTTTCTATTTTCAGCACAAAGTAACACTTAACTGATTAATATTCAAGTGAAAGTGTATAGCCACACACCTCATTTAATCGACAAGTACTGCAAAGCAACAAGCTAATACCCAGCAGGGGATGCAAATGGGTGGTCTGCCGGCAAAACTGAACTCACAGAAAGGATTTTGAGAGTTCTCAACTTAATTTTGAATACATATGAAATGATATTTAAAATATTCTTTTTTTTTTTTTGAGATGGAGTTTTGCTTTTTCACCCAGGCTGGAGCGCAGTGGTGAAAACTTGGCTCACTGCAACCTCTGCCCCCACCCCGGGGTTCAAGCAATTATCCTACCTCAGTCTCCTGAGTAGCTGGGATTACAGGCATGCACCACCACACGTGGTTAATTTTTGTATTTTTAGTAGAGACGAGGTTTCACCATGTTGGCCAGGCTGATCTTGAACTCCTGACCTCAGGTGATTCACCCACCTTGGCCTCCCAGAGTGTTGGGATTACAGGCGTGAGCCACTGCACCCGGCCGATATTTATATTTCTATAAGGCAAGAAAAATACAGGAAAACCAAACACTCATGTACCCATCAACCTGGCCTGAAAAACAGAACAGTACTAGTAGCCCTGAAGCCTTCTAGACACAAACAGTGCACTGAAATAATCAGAATTAGCTGCCAACAGTTACAAACTGGGACATTTTACACAAAAATCTGGATTTCCAGCCTCTCTTGAAAAAGCTGGCATCACTGTGCCTATATTCCCATAGGGAAATAATGGGCTGGCCCTTCATGGGGCACCCATGCCGATCACCCCATCCCACCCTCATCTGTTCTCTGCTGCCTCCTCCACCCACATGACCTGTCTAGCCCTGGAGGCATCTGCGTTGGTAACCCCTGCCATGGGTTTCCTTTCTGGGTTGGCTCCTTCTCCCTTGATGCTGTTCAAGCTCTCCCTTTCTCTAGTTCTCCTGCCTGTGTTTTGGGGCATCTCCTTTCTTGATGGAGCAGGACCTTTAAGAGGCCAGGCAAGGTGGCTCATGCCTATAATCCCAGCATTTTGAAGGGCTGAGATTGGAGGATCGCTTGAGCCCAGGAGTTCAAGACCAGCCTAAGCAACACAGTGAGACCCTGTTTCTACAAAAAAAAAAAATTTAAAACCTAGCCAGTCATAGTGGTGCACCTCTGTGGTCCTAGCTACTGAAGAGACTGAGGCAGGAGAATCACTTAAGTCCAGGAGTTCCAGGCTGCAATGAATTATGATCATGCCACTGCAACTCCAGTATGGGTGACAGAGTGAGACCCTGTCTCTCAAAAAAAAAAAAAAAAAACCACTAGATTCCATGGAGTGTGCAGACCAGGAGAAATCGTCTGCCCTCAGTGGATGTGTAGCTATGGAGGAAACTGACCTGTGGACCAGGCACAGTGGCTCATGCCTGTGATCTCAGCACTTTGGGAGGCCAAGGTGGGAGGATCACTAGGGTCCAGGAGTTTGAGATCTGCCTGGCCAACATGGTGAAACCCAGTCTCTACCAAGAATACAAAAATTAGCTGGGCGTGGTGGTGCAGGCCTGTAATCCCAGCTACTCAGGAGGCTGAGGCAGGAGAATTGCTTGAACCTGGCAGGCAGAGGTTGCAGTGAGCCAAGATCGCACCACTGCACTCCAG
>NW_012102132.1:3137036-3138393 GCF_000951045.1 Mandrillus leucophaeus
AAAAAAAAAAAAAAAAAGATGTCTTTAAAGGGCTGAGTGTGGTGGCCCATGCCTGTAATCCTAGCACTTTAGGAGACTGAGGCTGGAGGATCACTTTAGCTCAGGTGTTTGAGGCTGCAGAGAGCTATAAGTGCACTACAGTCCAGCCTGGACAGCAGATGGAGATCCTGTCTCTTAAAAAAAAAAAAAAATTAAATAAATCAAAGTTAAAACCTTGAAAAAGTTTTAAAAGCTTTAAAAATGATTAAATCTAGGCTAGGCGCAGTGGCTCACGCCTATAATCCTAGCACTTTGGGAGGCTGAGGCAGGCGGATCACCTGAGGTCGGGAGTTCGAGACCAGCCTGACCAACATGGAGAAATCCCGTCTCTACAAAAAATACAAAATTAGCCGGGTGTGGGATTACATGCCTGTAATCCCAGCTAGTCGGGAGGCTCAGACAGGAGAATTGCTTGAACCTGGGAGGCAGAGGTTGCAGTGAGCCGAGATCATGCCATTGCATTCCAGCCTGGGCAACAAGAGTGAAACTCCATCTCAAAAAAAAAAAAGATTAAATCTAATAGACATCAAGAAAGGTCTGTAGCACAATAACAGCAATAATCTGTAAGTAGGAAGGTGTAGGGGAGAGTAAATTGGTTTGAAGTAGAATATATAATTCCAACACAGGACTGCTATGCAGCCCGCAGCCCTATCTGGGAGGTATGGCTAGGCTTTAAGTTCTGCATGGCCTGAGAGAGTGACTGCTAAAAATGCTCCTACTGCCTAAGAGGCAGCTTGGCCTTCTGAGGGCATATGACCCAACCCCCTTCACTGTACTTCCAAGACTTCAGTCTTCGGTCACTTTGCATAAACAAAGGCAGAAGTGCACTGAGCTTTGCTGTTTGAAAATATTTTTAGCAATTTTAGTGGTAGAAAAGATGCCCTTTGATACAATTTTGTTTTTGATCTTGTCTTCTTTGTGGAAAGTAAGCAGATTCCATGCTGGATCTGCTGTTTGGGAGTATAATAATTGCCTAAGGCCAGGTGTGGTGGCTCATGCCTGTAATCCCAGCACTTTGGGAGGCCGAGGCGGGCAGACCACCTGAGATCGGGAGTTCCAGACCAGCCTGACCAACATGGAGGGAAACCCCATCTCTACTAGAAATACAAAATTAGCCGGGCCTGGTGGCACATGCCTGTAATCCCAGCTACTCGGGAGGCTGAGGCAGGAGAATTGCTTGAACCCAGGAGGCAGAGATTGTGGTGAGCCGAGATCGCGCCATGGCACTCCAGCCTGGGTGACAGAGCAAGACTTCATTTAAAAAAAAAAAAAAAAAAAAAACCACCAAACCAGAGAGAGTAAGTAGGGAACTGCATTT
>NW_012102132.1:3141163-3142934 GCF_000951045.1 Mandrillus leucophaeus
TAAAAAAAAAAAACAAAAAAAAAAAAACAAAAAAAAAACCGACCTGTGTCTGATTACATATCATACAAAACAGGCAAAGATGGATATACAATAAGGATTATGGGAGCGCAGAGCAGGAAAGACTGTATTAGTCAAGGTCTTCCAGAGAAACAGAACCAATAGGATGCACGGGTATGTGTATATGGGGAGGGGGGAGAGAGAGAGAGTATATTTGTATTTAAGGAATCGGCTTACATGACAGTGGGGTTAGCAAGTCCAAAATCTTTAGGACAAGCTGGCTGACAGGCTGGAGACCCAAGGAAAAGTTGATGTTGTAGTCTTGAGTCTGAAGGGAGTCTGGAGGCAGAATTCCCTCTTCCTAGAGAGACCTCAGTGTTTTAAAGTCATCAACTGACTGGATGAGGACTGCCTGCAATATGGAGGCTAATCCACTTTATTCAGTCTACTGATTCAAATATCAGTCTCATCTAAAAAATACCTTTACACGGCTGGGCATGATGGCTTACGCCCATAATCCCAGCACTTTGGGAGGTTGAGACGGGTGGATCACCTGAGGTCAGGAGTTTGAGACCAGCCTGACCAACATGGTGAAACCCCGTCTCTACTAAAAATACAAAAATTAGCCGGTGTGGTGGTGCACACTTGTAATCCCAGCTACTCGGGAGGCTGAGGCAGGAGAATCACTTGTACCCGGGAGGTGGAGGTTGCAGTGAGCCAAGATTGCACCACTGCACTCCAGCCTGGGCGACAGACCGAGACTCCGTCTCAAAAAATAAAAAATAATAAATAATAAATAATACCTTTACAGTGACATCTAGACTGATATTTGACCAAATATCTGGGTACCATGGCCTAGCCAAGTTGACACATTAAAATTAACCGTCATTGGCTGAGTGTGTACGCAGGGATTAGAAGGTGGAAGCACAGGTGCCGGGAGGGACGTGGTGAACAAAGGTGCAGAGGTGGAGAGATGTTGAGCACGCTCAAAGAATCGTGAGAAGTCCAGTGGAAGAGCAAAAAGTGCAGCCTTGGGGTGGGGTGGCAGAAGGGGGCAAAGTGCACAAGAGGGGTGGGGAACCGTGGAGGACAGGAGCCATCCTGACTGGATGGGTGCTAGGTCCGCAATGACCTTGAATGCCACGGGAGGTGTCAGAGGTTTTCGAGCAGGAAAATGGCACAACAGGACTGTGTTCAAGAAGAAAACTCTGGTAGACACACAAAGGGTGAGGTTGGGGGGAGAGATTGGAAAGTTCTAAAGGACAAATGATCCATTTTGTTTGTTTGTTTGTTTGTTTGTTTTTTGAGAGGGAATTTCGCTTTTGTTGCCCAGGCTGGAGTGCAGTGGTGTGATCTCGGCTCACTGCAACCTCTGCCCCCCAGGTCCAAGCGATTCTCCTGCCTCAGGCTCCTGAGTAGCTGGGATTACAGGCGCCCGCCAACACGCCCAGCTAATTTTTTTTTTGTGTGTGTGTGTGTGTGTGTTTTTAGTAGAGATGGGGTTTCGCCATGTTGGCCAGGCTGGTCTTGAACTCCTGACCTCAGGTGAGCTGCCCGCCTCAGTCTCCCAAAGTGTTAGGATTACAGGCGTGAACCACCACGCCTGGCCTTTTTTTTTTTTTTTTTTTTTGAGACATGGTCTCACCCTGTGTCTGATCACGCCTCACTGCAGTGTCGCACTCCCAGGCTCGAGCAGTCCTCCCACCTTAGCTTCCTGAGTAGCTGGGACTACAGGTGCATGCCACTACACCTGGCTAATTTTTCATTTTTTGTA
>NW_012102132.1:3145549-3170511 GCF_000951045.1 Mandrillus leucophaeus
TTGCTTGAACCCAGGAGGCAGAGATTGTGGTGAGCCGAGATCGCGCCATGGCACTCCAGCCTGGGTGACAGAGCAAGACTTCATCTCAAAAAAAAAAAAAAAAAAAAAACCACCAAACCAGAGAGAGTAAGTAGGGAACTGCATTTACCTCCACACATATAATTATCCTTCTTATTATAGTGAAGGTCCATGTCTTTGAACTTTATTCCAAATCCACCCTAAAAAAAAGTATGGATCAGCTGGACCCAGGAGGCCCTTCCCCTGGACCTTGCAGAAAAATGACTGGCAATCATGAAATTCACTAAAGGCTTTAGGGTACCTATCTCTTGGAATCCTTTCTACAACTCCTTTTCTTCTAGCTTCGGAATAGTCTAATTATCTTTGTCCCAGGTTTGAGGTTACTTGGGCACATTATTTATGTGCATCGCGATAATGTGATTTCAGTCTACCTCAGTCTCCATTCTGCATAGAGAGGTGTGGCAAACTTCCTGTCCTTTGTGGGCTCACACACAGCTGCAGTACTACACGGAATTACAATGGAGGTTTGAACAGTGGAGACGGTGGGAGTCCAGTGCTCAGAGCAACTTACTCTACTAGGGGAGCTGAGAGGATGGGAGCTAGACACGTGTATGTGGATCCAGAGCCACTCGGTACCAAGCTCTTACTTCCTGCAAAGCACTAAAAATAAATAAATAAATAAATAAACACTACCTCTCCTCCCCACCCCCCGTTTTTTTTTTTTTTTCTTGAGACGGGTTTCACTCTGTCGCCCAGGCTGGCGTGCAGTGGCGCAATCTCAGCTCACTGCAAACTCCACCTCCTGGGCTCAAGCCATTCTCCCACCTCAGCCTCCGGAGTAGCTGGGATTACAGGCGCGCGCCACCACGCCGGAACTCGTGGACTCAAGTGATCCCGCGTGCCTAGGCCTCCCAAAGTGCTGGGATTACAGGCATTATCCACCACGCCCTGCCTCGCAAAGCACTTTCAATTCATGCACAAGCCTTTGAATCACAAACACTCTTGGAGGCAGAGACTACTTGTATTCCAACTTTATAGATAAGGAAGCCGGGGCACTGTCAACACGGTTGCCTGGTGCCTGTAAGCAGGGAGTTGAACTGCTAGTTAGAGGAGTTGCAATTCCTAGGCTCTGGTTCACTGCGCTACCTCCAGTGGGGGTGGAAGTGGGGCGGCGGGAGAAGGGGCGGTGTTGCAGGAAGTTCATTTGCTTCAATATGGGCACTTAAAATGCCTGGAAACATTAAGAAAGGGAGCGTGCAAAAAAAAATTTTCCTGGTTTCAGCCATTTCTAACCCTTTTTAGGTCACTTCAAATAAAATTTGCAAATAACTGCCATGTGGAGAAAATATGCAAATGTTGCTTAATGGAAAAGTCATTCGGAGTGCTGTGAAAGTTGGCTCATTTATTTAGCTGCCTCAAGTGTGCACATCATTCTTTTTCAGAGTGAATGTGTTTGAAGACAAAGCTTTGTATGTTTTCCCGCTTCCTCTCCAATTGGATATTTCAATTATAACATATTGATTAACAAAATACCCTGTTGGTTTGAACTGAGTATGCCTATGAGCAGGGGTTAATTGAAAATAGGGAATTGCTGTATATTTTAATTCTTTTAGGTACTCCCATGGCGGTACCCTGTACTCGGCTCTACTCAAAAGTAAAACAAAGCCCAGAACCAGGGTAGTCAGTGCATCCCATTGTTGCTACATGCATTTTGAAGAGCTATCGGAACTCACAGTTTTTGAACCTGACTCATGTTTACCCTGGTTCATAGGAAAACGAAACTGAAACAAAACCGAGGTCCTTCACCAATACTCCATGAGAATCCACGAATCTCAGGGCAGGAAGGGACCCTAATATCATTAAACCTAGTGACTCTCCAAAGGGCATTGTAGAAATCTGTGTATTTCTGGTCGTCACAATGACTGGCGAGGGCTACTGGCATTTAGTGGGCAGGAGCTAGGCATGCTAGGATGTTCTGTGATGCTGGTCATTCCCATAGAGCGAAGAATTGAACCACTGGACACTGATGTCGGTGAAAAGCTAATTCATTATCATCTAAGCCGAGAACTAACACTGTTTTACATATGAACACAAAATATCTTTGCCCAGTTTCCATATATTCTGAATTTTCCACAAATGCAACTACTATTTCAACGGTTAAACATTATTAATAGTTCAACATTGTGGAAAATGAGGTTCCTAGTAGCAATGCTGTACATGGAACTCGAGTTGTGAAATCAAAACACCTTTCCAGTTCGCATTTGTGGCTCTGCTGGGCAGGTATCTTCCCACCAGTTAGCGTAGCTGTGCAGCGGCATTAACATATTATAATACGTTGTTTTATTATAATCATTTGCTTCCGTTTGTTAATAGGTCATGTTTTTTGAAATTGTGTTTGTAGGTTTACATAGTATTACCTATGATTTGTTATTTCAGTATAGGTAAAAGGGGGGTTAGAAAATACTAGTTATGAAAAGGAGTTGAGTCTTTCACAGGGTTATGGAATGTAGCAGACTCCTTTTATAGATGAGGAAATTGAGACCCAAAGCCGTTAAACCACTTGCCCCCGACAGTGTGATATTCTCTGCCTATCTCGTTCGAATTTCCATTTCGATTTTAAAAATTGGGGAGAGAAGTTTTGTGTATGGTAAATTATGTGATGAGCACGAACTATTTGAATCCTGGCAGCAGAAGACCCTTTGGAGGGTGGTGGAAACCACTGCGTTTTATTTAATTCCGTCGGGCTGAGGGTCAGAAGGGAGAGGGGAAAGCGGGAGAGGGGAAAGCGGTCGTAAGAAACCACGGATGTGCGTGTGCCGGCTCAAAGCCGGAAATCCACTAGTAAACACATCTTCTTGTATTTAAGGGCCTGCGGCACCGAAGCCGGGACTTGGGGTGGCCTGCCTGGGAGGGGGCCACGGGAAGAGGTTCCTCCGACGGCAGAAACCTGGTTCCTCCCGTTCCTCATACACCGCAGCGGCCTGAGGGTCACCCCGAGCCCAGGCCGGTAACCCCGCTGCAGCCCCTCCTGTAGGCCCAGGTTGCACCGACTACAAACATTCCCGACACCCTTGGGCCCTAGAAGAGCCGTTCGCCACCCGCAGGCTCCCCGCAACGCCGGTGTTCACCTGCCCTAAGCAGCTGGGTACCCAGCGAGAAGCAGCTAGGGGCAAATGTAGCCCGCATTCCTGCGGAGGGCAGGGGTCCCGGGAGGGCGCGCCAGCGGCGGCTCTGGATCAGCGCGTGACTGTCTCATTGTTCCCTCACCGCGGGGGGTGGGGGCGCGCGCGCACACGTCGGGGGGTTGGCCGGGAGGGACCATTGTGTGTTTCTAGGCGGCGCCCCCGCTGCCTAGGCAACAGCGCAGGGAGGTGTCGGGCCACCAGCGCGCCGCCGGCTCCCCTCCATTTCCCCCCGACTCCCGCCCCGTCACCATCCTACCCTCCTCCCTCCTCCTTTCTCCTTCCTCCGCTCCCCTCTTTTTCCTCCCCCTCCTCCCCTTCCCTCTGTTCTCTCCTCCTCTTCCCCGCCCCCCCGTCCCGAGCACTCTATATTCAAGCCACCGTTTCCTGCTCCACAAAATGGCCACCGCACGCGACACCTGCGGTCACGTGGCCTGCCGCCCTCTCGGTTTCGGGACTGTCTGCCTAGCTCCGACTTCGGGGAGGCTACACGCGGAAGACCGAGGGCAGATTAGACCGGAGAAATCCCACCGCATCTCCAAGCCCGGGAACTGAGAGAGGAAGAAGAGTGAAAGCCAGTGTTGGGGGAAAAAAAAAAAAAAAGAAAAACAAAAAAAACCCAAGAAAAAAAAACCCGAAAAACTAAAGCTGAGTGCATAGGGTTTGAAAGGAGAGCGAAGAGGCCTAGGTTAACATTTCCAGGCCTTTTAGCTGGTGGTAAACGGGAAACGCAAGTTCTCGCGAGATCTCGAGACCTCCGAGGCTGAGACTACGGTTTTAGCGGAGAGCACGGGAAGTGTAGCTCGGGAGAACTGGGACAGCATTTGGCGCTCCAAGCTCCAAGACAGGACTGCTAGGGGCGACGGGACTAAGTAGGAAATCCCGTGAGGTTAGACCTGAGGGAGCGCGCAGTAGCCGGGCATTAGTCGCCGCGACAGGGGATTGCAGTGTGAGAGGGAGGGCACACGTTGTACGTGCTGACGTAGCGGGCTTTCAAGCGGGTATATTAGATCCGTGGCCGCGCGGTGCGCTCCAGAGCCGCAGTTCTCCCGTGAGAGGGCCTTCGCGGTGGAACAGACACACTCGCTTAGCAGCGGAAGACTCCGAGTTCTCGGTACTCTTCAGGGATGAGTCATGTGGCGGTGGAAAATGCGCTCGGGCTGGACCAGCAGGTGAGCCGCAAGGACCCCACTAAGCTGGCTGCTGCGTGAATCCCTCCTCTGACCTAACCTGGCTAATGGCGCAGCGCTAACCGGGACCCTTACTTTTCATTTCCTGGGTGCCCCAGGCTGGCGGGTGTGAGTGCCCCAGGGCTATGGAGGGACAGGAACGTTGGTTGGGGCTGTCGCCCGGGCCCGGTCTCGGCCCGCTGTATTGTCCCCGGGACGAGCACAATGGCGGCTTTTGTGTGTGCGTGCGCAGGCGGGCGGAGGGGGGAGGGAGTGCGCGCGCTCTCGCGGGGACGCGCATGCGCGAACCCCGACTGATTAGTGACCGGGGGGTGGTTTGCGGGAGTGCGCAGCGCAGCGGGACGCGACTGGAGACCCTTTTGGCCTGGAGGGTTTCGGCCTTCACGGCTGGCGCAGCCTGGATTCCCGTCTGGAGGACCCGGCGGCATCCGGTGTTTGCGTGCCTGCGAGCAAGGGGTGGAACGCGGCCCAGGAATGTGGGAGGGGGCGGCGCGGCGGGGAGGGGGTGGCCTTCGCTTGGGGGAAATGGCGGCGGTCTCTTTTGTGTGGTGCTGGGAGGCGCTGTGGCTCACTCCCGGGAGACGGTGGGTCCCGGGCGGGCGAGGGCCTGGAAAGGAGGATGGAATGGGCGTCTTGTTTTTCCCGGGTTCCTTCCGCAGGCCTTTTCGCTTCAGCCCAGGTTCCGCAGGGTCCGCAGGCCCGGCGTCGCGGCCGGGGAGGCTGCGTTTCCGGAGTGGAAAGTTTTGTGACGCAGAAGATTGGGGAGGAGTGGGGGCGGGGAGGGGAGGCAGGAATGGGCCGCTGGGCTCTGGAGATAGAGGTTAGACGCGGCGGGGAGGTTAGCCAGCGAGGCCGTTTCTCCTCCTTGCTTGGCCCAGGTTGTCCCTGTGTGGCGAGTTAGCCGGGAGCCCCGCGTTTTTCTGGAGTGGAGGGGTCATCGCGGGTTGTGGGAGTGTCTTCATGTTAGTGACTTTGATCCAGGAATCCGCCATTGGAAAAACACCCGGCTTTTGGGGGAAGTAAACAGTTTTGTCGTTGACTTGTTGCTGCCTGTGGAGTAGAATCTCGCGATGGGTCCGAGGCCTCCCCACCCCCAGTCTTTTAGACAGAATCCCCTCTTCTAAGGATTTAGGGGCAGAGGAGAGGAGGACGTGTGATCTGAGAGAAGGTTTTGGGCTTTGGTGGCAGGAAGACTGCATCCCGCCGCAACAGTGGCACCACGTTTCAGATAAGCTCTTGTGTGGGTTATGCGGAGCCTTTAAATACACTTCTGATTAGGAGTTGATTTCACAAACTCCGGAATAATCCTGGGACTAAGTTTAGTGGCACAAATTAATTGAATACATATTTTAATGTAGTCATATGTAATATTTTTCAGGAATTGATCTGTTCCTTTGGGAGCATTTTCTCCCTGTTAATGAACCAATTATATTAAATCCTCTAATTGTTGACACTTCATATGTTGAATTGAACACAGACATTTTAACAATCTACCAGCAGCACAGAGTATTCCCAGTTTTACCATTTTCCATTTAGCTACAGTGTCCTTTTAAGGATTTTAGGCAGCAGTGAACCTTATTTAAAAAGCAAAATTGTACTATAACAAGTGCAAAAGGAAAGTTTGTGGTTCTGCCGTGCTTTAAAGTATTAACGGTAGCAAGAGAAAGCGCGGTGGTGTTTTTTCTCATAGAAATTCTGGAAATTAGGTGCCTGAAGTCTTACACTCAGCATCTGCTTCCAGTTTTCAGTGACTCCATTGATGATGCGTGCAGTTTGGCAGTATCATACTGAGCTTTAAACACAAGATTTATAAACATGGTATATAGTGTATCTTTTGCAAACAGGTTGGCAACGGTACTGTGTAACTTGGTCTTTTGTGGCTTTTTTGAGAAAAATGAAACACTTTGCATGTACAGTTTTTTCCACTAACTACTTGTGAGTAGTTCCTGGTTAGTTATACAACGTTACGAAGGTAGCATATAACCCTTTTCAAGAATGTTGAGGCTTTTGAGATACCAGTGTAAGGGAGATGGGTAGAAATATAGATGAAAGGCACTGAAACGTCCTACTCCCTAAGAGCATTGAATGCCAGTTGTACCATTTATTCAAAGTCATTTTTGAACAACTGTTACAATGGGGTAATAAACAGGTAACTACTTCAAGCCGGGCTCATGCTTGTAATCCCAGCGCCTTGGGAGGCCAAGGCAGGTGGATCACCTGACCTGAGGTCAGGAGGCCAGCCTGGCCAACATGGCGAAACCCCGTCTCTACTAAAAATACAAAAAGCCTAGCATGGTGGCGCACCCCTGTAATACCAGCTACTCGGGGAGGCGGAGATTGCAGTGAACCGAGATCACACCACTGAATTCCAGCCTGGGTGACAGAGGGAGACTGTGTCTCAAAAAAAAAAAACAAACGAATTAACAGTCAAACTACTTCAGAGTTGTGCTTAACATAGTGTTTTGTGTAAGTGGTTGGTATATTGCTTTTTTGTTGTTGTTCTTAAGAGTACTACCCGACTAAAAATACGTAGGCAATATTTGGGGATGAAGGAACTAAAGAACGGCCAATTCAAAATTTGTCCTGACATTTTTCAGGTGTGCTTTTTAGGTTTAAAATACCAGGTACTACAGAAAGTTGGCGTTGGAAATGTTTATGACTGGCACTAAAACGAATCCCTTATCTATTTGACATTGAAGAATAATTTTGAGGTTCAGTGTAAGCTTTAGTTTGGTGATTAGGGAGCCTGTGCTATGGAACATGTTGCAGTGAAAATTCGTTTTGAATGAATGAATGAAATTTGGACGGTTTCTACTGAATAGCACAAGCATCTTGGTGTACCGCCTTCTGTAGTATATACAATAGTAATATTTTGCATTTGCCTAGAGCGTTACAGACTTGAAAGCATTCTTAGTCACTTTCTCATTAAGAGTTGGTATCAGCCCTGTGAGGTGGACTGGCCAACTACTTGAATGCAGTGCTAGCAAATGCTAGAGGGCGGGACTAGTTTTCTCTTAATACAGTATTTGAGCACATGGGGTGCTAACCATCTCACTCTCTTCTAGTTTGCTGGCCTAGACCTGAACTCTTCAGATAATCAGAGTGGAGGAAGTACAGCCAGCAGTAAGTAAAACATCTTATGGATTTATTGAATATTAGAGCTTAATGTCTTAAGATTTCATTGGGCTTATTTAAAATTTAAGAAATTTGCCTTTCAATTTTTACTGCTTAAAGAATTATGTAGTCTTTGTGTTACAGGGTTATGTAGTACCTAGTGATCAATCTAAAGCATTGTTGCCTTTTTTTTTCTTTTTTTTTGAGATGGAGCTTCGCTCTTGTTGCCCAGGTTGAAGTGCAGTGGTGTGATCTCGGCTCACTGCAGTCTCTGCCTCCGGGTTCAAGCGATTCTCCTGCCTCAGCCTCCCGAGTAGCTGAGATTACAGGCATGCACCACCACATCTGGCTCATTTTGTATTTTTAGTAGAGATGGGGTTTCTCCATGTTGGTCAGGCTGGTCTCGAACTCCCTACCTCAGGTGATCTGCCTGCCTTGGCCTCCCAAAGTGCTGGGATTACAGGCATGAGCCATCGCGCCTGGAGAGCGTCGTCGTTGCCTTTCTAGCTGGCTCTCTTGAGTAAAAGCAGTTAACCATTGAAAGGAACCTTATTATATCATATTATCGCTAGAAGAGTTTTCGTCCATTATAAATCCTGAGCCCAGTTTAGAGGTGATGGGGATGTGTCGCTGTTAACTGACTATATTCATCGGTTATAGCTGCTCCTTTCTCCTGAAGAACAGAAGACTATACTGAATTTTGGATTGGTGGTTAGGTTAGATTTTCAAATGTGTCATTTCTTTTAAAAAGGCATTAGAAAAGTTGCTTTTTTTCTTTTAAGGGGGGTTGTTTAGAGACTTGTTAGAGGTTAGTGTTAAGATAGGGGATCTTACTGGTTTATTATAACGTAATAAGGCAATAGACCCTTATATTTAGCTCAGATCTCTTCCTACTTATTAAAACAAGTGGGTATGGGCTGTGATGTGTCCTCATTTTTAGGCAAGAACAGGCTCACTGGGCACAAAATTGGTGTTTGCTTTAACTTTCACCTTATTTGTCATGCTAAGAATCTTTTAGGAACTGATTGTCCTAATGGAGATTTTTAAAAACGTTTAATTCAGTCTAGAAAAAGAAAGTTAAATGACATGTTTACTAGTTATAAAGCAAATTGATTTTATTTGGGTTTATATTATGTGCTTTTTTTTGCTTATCCATAGTTTAGGCTGTATTCTTGCCTGCGTACAGAGCAGCCGTCAACTTAAACTCAGCAAGTCCCAAATTAAAACCTGCAATTCCTTGAAATTAACTCCCCTTTGCAGCTTTTCCTTATATGTTTATTGTATGTTTTGCAACTTACTGGCATAGAAACAAAAGATTGTGAGATTTATTACATGAGTAATCTTAAATTGTTACAGTAATACTTAATGCTGTAAGTGATCCTCTTAGTTTTTATGACAGTTCTCTTAAATCTAGCAGGCCTTTAAAAAAAGTCACATTAAATGACGACTAGTGGCTAAATGTGCTCAATTTGTGGATTTCAACTATTAGGTTCCAAATCAGCTTTTTTTTTTTTTTTTTTTTTTTAAAATCAAACTCCTTTCAGAGTTCTCCTTATGAAGCAATAACCCATTTAAAATTAGATTCTTTTTTTTCCCCCCTCTCAATGTCCAGGTAAGTAATCAGATTGGAAGACTGGAGATTTTAATTTCCCGGAATCATTTTTTAGTAACAGAAATTTAAATGGAAGGTTTTTTGGCATTTAATTATATATATATGTATTTTTTTTTAGAAGGGCGCTATATTCCTCCTCATTTAAGGAACCGAGAAGCTACTAAAGGTAGGTCCCCACAAGTAACTTCGTTGGTCTATTTTTTTGCCTCCTTTAGAAGTTAGTCAAAGCCTTAAGGAAAATGAGGCATTTGGGGGAAGTCTAAACATAGTGTTCTTTTATGCTTCTGTCAGCCTTGGTTCAAATATTAGAGCTTAATAACGTTGGAAAAACTCATCTAATGTTACACAGTGGGAAATGCGGCATTCCTGTGTCAAGCTGTTCTGACGCCAAGGGCATGGTTTTGTACAGTTTCACTAGTCTTGTGCTGAATCTGTTTGTAATCATTCACAGCATGGTTTTAGTTTGGAAGAGGTGGGTGCCCCTACTGTGTCAACCAAGCTGCATAATGATAACAACCTGGTTATTTCTGTCTTGGCACAGTTGCCAGAAATGAAGATGGGCTTATCATAGAATAGTTAACAAGTTACAGCATTGGGAGTGATTCTCTGGTTTCATCTCCTTGCCTTGCTGCTGTTGAAGGGTTTTGTCCAAAATGTATTACACTATCTGGCGTCTTTCCCATTGCGATTGTAATGTAGCGATAGATAACAGCTAGTGTATGTTTCATATTATGAGACAGCTGTTCGGGTGCTTTATATTCTGTAAAATTAGACCATTCAAAATTTGGAGGAAAAGGGAAAGTCAGGAAAACTAAAGATAAGGAGGAGGGAAGATACTGTATAAAGAAGGCAGATAGGAAGAGTGGAGAGTCCACAGGGGAGCACATGGTTTGCTGCTGTTCCTCTCCATATGTAGTCTGTGTTACCTTCACTGTCCTAGCGATACATGTATATAAAATCTGTATTACTTCTATGGGAAGATCACTTTGGCATTATATTCTTTTTTATTTTTATTTTTATTTTTTTATTTTTGAGACAGAGCCTCGCTCTGTTGCCCAGGCTGGAGTGCAGAGCCTCACTGCAACCTCCACCTCCTGGATTCAAGTGATTCTCCTGCCTCAGCCTCCCAAGTAGCTGGGATCACAGGCATGCGCCACCATGCCTGGCTAGTTTTTGTGTATTTTAGTATTTAGGGGTTTTGCCTTGTTGCCCAGGCTTGTGTGGAACTCCTGATCTCAAGTGATCCGCCCGCCTCAGCCTCCCAAAGTGCTGGGATTACAGGCGTGAGCCCCCGTGCCTGGCTGGCATTATATTCTTTTTAAGGGGAGGTTGCTGTGGAATTTGTCTTTATCATCATGGATGTTCTCGGTATTCTGAGTATACTAGCTAGAATTGACCCTCATGTGTATGGCAGTATCATAGAGGTTTTAGAGCTGGAAGAGATCTGGCACTCTAACTCAACTATTTCTTGCTAGCAAAGGCTGTTGGTCACCTGACTGGCCTAACAGTAGGAGGTAGAAGGCAGAAGGAAAGTAACTGAATTCAGAAGCTGTTTCTAATAAGGTGTTGCTGAAGCTAAACACTCTACTTGTGTTTAAACCCTCTATCTGTCTTTGGGCTAATTTACATGTTTGTCATCCACTTACTTGGATATTTATAGCTGTACCCAGGAACCTTGTCTATACTGAGAATATATAGTGATGAGGGTTTTTCTTTTTCCCAGGTATTCCTGATTGTCATCAAGCTTATAGTAGACGAACCACTAAAATAATAGTACCATTTGACAGTAGTATTCTTGTGCTTTATACTATTGAAACTGAAAAATATTGTATTAAACCAAGTAATCTGACAGTCTAAGAATGTTCTAAATGAATACCACCTCCAAAAAACATGAAAACAATAGTAACTGTTTCCTAGTAAACCCATTCACACGTATAAAATGAATGGAAATTAAATTGTGATGATCATACAACAGTATCATAATCAATGTGTTATAGGCAAAGCTGTTGACCACTTAGAGGTAGTATTCATTCAAAAACAAGTCAGATTGCTTGATTTAGTGTACAGTAAAAATTTTTTTTTTTTTTTTTGAGACAAGAGTTTCACTCGTTTCCCGTGCTGGAGTGCAATGGCGCGATCTTGGCTCACTGCAACCTCCGCCTCCCAGGTTCAAGTGATTCTCCTACCTCATCCTCCTGAGTGGCTGGGATTGCAGACATGTGCCACCACGCCCGGCTAATTTTGTATTTTTAGAGAGACGGGATTTCTCCACGTTGGTCAGGCTAGTCTCGAACTCCTGACCTCAAGTGACCTGCCCGCCTTGGCCTCCCAAAGTGCTGGGATTACAGGCGTGAGCCACCGTTCCTGGCCAGTGGACAATATTTTCTGGTGGGGAGAATTAAAAACTTTGTCCTGGTGTAAACCAGCTGTAAATCTTGGTTGTCTTATAGGGCCATGGTAGGAATATCTTGAGATTGAACCTCGAGCCCACAGAGATAAGATAGTCAGTGGATGCCTTCAAATTCAGAAAGATTGATAATACCTTAACATGGTTCCTATTTCTAATTAATAATAAAACGGATTTGTGCTCTTTTAATTGAAGGTTTCTACGACAAAGACAGTTCAGGGTGGAGTTCTAGCAAAGATAAGGATGCGTATAGCAGTTTTGGATCTCGTAGTGATTCAAGAGGGAAGTCTAGCTTCTTCAGTGATCGTGGAAGTGGATCAAGGGGAAGGTAAGTGATTTCTTGTCTTACCAACTTATGTGTACGTGTAATAACAGTTTAGTAAGTCCTTATCCTGACCACCCATTTGGATGTCAAGCATTATGTCTGTTTAGTCATTGTATTTTCTTAGCTGTAAGAGGCTTTTACTAAATTGAACCTCTTAGTTAGAAATTAGATGAAAATAGGAATATGTTCATTGGCATAATGAAATGAGTTATTCTATTTCTCGAGTTTTATATGTTCCACTTAAAAGAGTAAGTTCCTCCAGTGAATGGCCTAATTTAGTTGGGATTTTTGTGGACTCTATAACAATTTCTAAATACCTTGTATTTTTGGTTACACAAGTATGGTGAACTGACCCCATGTGCCTAATAGCTGTTGTTAGTCCTGTGTCCTGATTTTTCGCAAACAGGCCTAAAACTCTTAGTTTTAATCTTAGTTCAGGTAAGGATTATTTTCTACCTTTTATCCAAAGTCACACAGGTGAATTGTCCTTTAAGTGACATCCTATTATAACTAGGACAATTGATATTTGGTGTGCTATTTTCTTCTTTTCCCTACCATTAAATATATTTGGATGAGTACTTTAAATGAAGGTTGTGAGCTGTTTGCCAGTTTCAAATAAAATCTTTATTCTTAATTTTGTCATCTGCAAGGCTTTTTAGGCTATACGACTTTATAGAAATATAAAGATTACTGATTTTAGAAAATGAGGTTATGTAAATGATGCTGGTTTGAGAGCCTTATTTGTCAAATAACTCCGAATTGGATTGTTGACATCCTTATAGTTAGCCATAACTTAAGTCTCCAGATACAGTTCTAGAGTAGGGATAAGAATCTGATAATGGTTAAATGATATGATTCTGATTAATTGCTTGTGCTGTTCAGGTTTGATGATCGTGGACGGAGTGATTATGACGGCATTGGCAGCCGTGGTGACAGAAGTGGCTTTGGCAAATTTGAACGTGGTGGAAACAGTCGCTGGTGTGACAAATCAGATGAAGATGATTGGTCAAAACCACTCCCACCAAGTGAACGCTTGGAACAGTAAGTTTTTGAAGTGTATGTTACTTGTGATGAAGCATTATAGTATAACAAATGAACTTACCCATCTTTTGATTTGAGGGAACTCTTTTCTGGAGGCAACACTGGGATTAATTTTGAGAAATATGATGACATTCCAGTTGAGGCAACAGGCAACAACTGTCCTCCACATATTGAAAGTGTAAGTATTTTTACTTGACTTTTCAAGACACAGGGAGGTGTAAATGTTTTCATGGTACATTAGAATGTGAGGTGAGCTCCATAAAGTCATGTAGACCAGCAGCTTCATAGATTTGTGGAAAAGGAGAAGTTGAGTTCAGTGTCACCATTATGAATAATTTATTACCTAAAATAGAAAATGGGTCAAACATAGGAACAACCCAAAGTCTTCTCCAATGTGCAGTAAGCCTGGGGGTTGTTTTTTCTCAAAAGTATAATATGGTAATTTTCTTAAACTATAAGCTGAGTTACAAATCAGCTGTTGGTTGTTTCCATTATTAGTATAAAACAGAAATAGCTTTAGATAGCATTTCTAACCCCATTGAATTTCTTCACAGTTCAGTGATGTTGAGATGGGAGAAATTATCATGGGAAACATTGAGCTTACTCGTTATACTCGCCCAACTCCAGTGCAGAAGCATGCTATTCCTATTATCAAAGAGAAAAGAGACTTGATGGCTTGTGCCCAAACAGGTAAGCTCAGCTCATAAGAGTAAAACATTATCATATTTTTTCTGTAAAGGACTAGACAATAAAATAATTTTGTTTTTTATGGGCCATGCAGTTTTGCAGCTGCTCAGCGCTGCTATTGGACTATGAGAGAAGCCATAGATGATAAATAAATTATTGGGTATGGCTGTATTCCGTAAGAGCTTTATTTATAAAAATAGCAGGCTTTATTTACAAAAATAGTCGTCTCAGTTTGCTGACTCCTCTTAGAGATGATGGACCAAAGAAGCCACTTTTTGGAAAACTTAATCATAAACTAAAAGTACTAATTACTAGTAATAGGGCAGTTAAAAAACACTGTCATCTACCAATGTCTGTTTAAAATTAATGAGCAGGATTTGTTTGTTTTTGAACAGGGTCTGGAAAAACTGCAGCATTTCTCTTGCCCATCTTGAGTCAGATTTATTCAGATGGTCCAGGCGAGGCTTTGAGGGCCATGAAGGTAGATGTTTCTTTATAAAATGGGAAATTATTGTAGAACTTTGTAGGGGGCCATTGAGAGGGCTTTCTAAATGATGCTAAGACTTAAGTCGAATGAAAACAGTTTTCAAGTGTAATCTGTAATCTATAAATTACAAAAGGGAATTATGTTGTGATGAACTTTTCAAACAGGGTAGGTAGAGTTAACTTAAAAATTGATTTATTTTTTAGGAAAATGGAAGGTATGGGCGCCGCAAACAGTACCCAATCTCCTTGGTATTAGCACCAACGAGAGAGTTGGCAGTACAGATCTACGAGGAAGCCAGAAAAGTAAGTATGAGTTCCAGTGATTATTAGCTTTTTCATTGATTCTAATTAAATGTTTTATGAATATGTAAAAATTTTGATCTTGAAGTTCATAACTTTTTTTGCTTACAGTTTTCATACCGATCTAGAGTTCGTCCTTGCGTGGTTTATGGTGGTGCCGATATTGGTCAGCAGATTCGAGACTTGGAACGTGGATGCCATTTGTTAGTAGCCACTCCAGGACGTCTAGTGGATATGATGGAAAGAGGAAAGATTGGATTAGACTTTTGCAAGTATGTTTTTTTGTTTTGTTTTGTTTTTGGCGGAGTTTCACTCTTGTTGCCCAGGCTGGAGTGCCATGGCACAATCTCGGCTCACTGCAACCTCACCTCCCGGGTTCAAGTGGCTCTCCTGCCTCAGCCTCCCAAGTAGCTGGGATTACAGGCATGTGCCACTACGCCCAGCTAATTTTTGTATTTTTAGTAGAGACGGGGTTTCTCCGTGTTGGTCAGGCTGGTCACGAACTCCCAACCTCAGGTGATCCACCTGCCTTGGCCTCCCAAAGTGCTGGGATTACAGACATGAGCCATCGGCGCTTGGCTATGTTTATTTTTAAATGTATGGGATGCAGTATTAAAGTTACTGGCCATTAGGTTTGTGGTGGTGGCAACATTGTCTAAATTTTAAGATTGAGAAGTGATGTATTTCAGACATCTAACTTTTACAAAAATCTTGTTCATAGTAATTTTAATGTTGAAAAATCAGTAACATCTTGGTGGAGGCTTAGAATGATCAGCTCGTGGGACAGTCAACTAGGATGGACTAATTTGGCTGTGTAATCTTGAATGACTTATGTAGTGGCAAGGATCCTGTGCTGGGTCTGTAAAATTACGCAGTGTGAGGCACCACCTTAATGAATATATAATTGTAATAACTTACACAATTGCAATTATACTAACAGCCATACTAAAACCATCTTGATTTCTCCTCATTCTAAACTCAGGTTTGTTTTTTTTTTCATGATATGACAGATACTTGGTGTTAGATGAAGCTGATCGGATGTTGGATATGGGGTTTGAGCCTCAGATTCGTAGAATAGTTGAACAAGATACTATGCCTCCAAAGGGTGTCCGCCACACTATGATGTTTAGTGCTACTTTTCCTAAGGAAATACAGGTACTGTTGGATGTTGCAAATTTTATTTATTTATTTATTTATTTTATTTATTTTTTTGAGACGGAGTCTCGCTCTGTCGCCCAGGAGTGCAGTGGCCGGATCTCAGCTCACTGCAAGCTCCGCCTCCCGGGTTTACGCCATTCTTCTGCCTCAGCCTTCAGGTAGCTGGGACTACAGGTGCCCGCCACCGCGCCCGGCTAGTGTTTTTTTTTTTTTTTTTTTTTCAGTAGAGACAGGGTTTCACCGTGTTAGCCAGGATGGTCTCGATCTCCTGACCTCGTGATCTGCCTGTCTCGGCCTCCCAAAGTGCTGGGATTACAGGCTTGAGCCACCGCGCCTGGCCCCGCAAATTTTATTTATTTAGAAATTTGTTTATCTCAGGTAATAAAAAAATTTTTTTTCTTTCAGATGCTGGCTCGTGATTTCTTAGATGAATATATCTTCTTGGCTGTAGGAAGAGTTGGCTCTACCTCTGAAAACATCACACAGAAAGTAGTTTGGGTAGAAGAATCAGACAAACGGTCATTTCTGCTTGACCTCCTAAATGCAACAGGTAACATTATGATTTTTTTTTTTTTTTTGAGACAGAGTCTCGCTCTGTTGTCCAGGCTGGAGTGCAGTGGTGCAATCTCGGCTCACTGCAAGCTCTGCCTCCTGGGTTCATGCCATTCTCCTGCTTCAGCCTCCCATGCTCCCATGTAGCTGGGACTACAGGCGCCCGCTACCGCACCCGGCTAATTTTTTGTATTTTTAGTAGAGACGGGGTTTCACCATGTTAGCCCGGATGGTCTCGATCTCCTGACCTCGTGATCTGCCCGTCTCGGGCTCCCAAAGTGCTGGAATTACAGGCCTCGTGAGCCACCGCGCCCGGCCAGCATTATGAATTTTTTATTTTTTTTAGAGATGGGGGTTTCTCTTTGTTGCCCAGGCTGGAGTGCAGGGGTTATTCACAGGCGCGATCCCATTACTGATCAGCATGGGAGTATTTGACCTGCTCTGTTTCTGACCTGGGCTGGTTCACCCCCCCTTAGACAACCTGGTGCTCCCTTGCTTCCGGGAGGTTATCATGTTGATCCCAAACTTAGTGTGGACACCTGATAGGCATAGTACACTACAGCCCAGAACTTGTAGACTTAGACAATCCTCCTGCCTCAGCCTCCAGAGTAGCTGGGCCTACAGGCACGTACCACTGCACCCATCTAAAATTATGAATAATTTTCATTGCTCTGGTGGTGATCCATTTGGGCTGGGTGCAGTGGTACGTGCATGTAGTCCCAGCTACTTGGCAGGCTGAGGCTGTAGTATGCCATGATTGCACCTGTGAATGGCCAGTTTAGTCCCAGCCTGGGCAATATAGTGAGACCCCCATCTCTTAAATGTATTTGGATTACCTTTATTACTTTTCCTCCTCAATTCAAAACATGCTGTTAAAAGCCCATTTTTAAGAAGATATGTATGTATTTTAATTGACACATGAAAATTGTGCATACATAAGTGCAAAGAGAACTAAGCCATATTAGTGACAAAAACCTATAATTTTTCAACGACAGGCAAGGATTCACTGACCTTAGTGTTTGTGGAGACCAAAAAGGGTGCAGATTCTCTGGAGGATTTCTTATACCATGAAGGATACGCATGTACCAGTATCCATGGAGACCGTTCTCAGAGGGATAGGGAAGAGGCCCTTCACCAGTTCCGCTCAGGAAAAAGCCCAATTCTAGTGGCTACAGCAGTATGTATAAACATCTTTCTTTGATTCAAGTTGAGCATGTTCAAGTATTTTTCTTTTAAGTGGGCCATATCTCATATAAGTTATTTTCCAGGTAGCAGCAAGAGGACTGGACATTTCAAATGTGAAACATGTTATCAATTTTGACTTGCCAAGTGATATTGAAGAATACGTACATCGCATTGGTCGTACAGGACGTGTAGGAAACCTTGGTAAGTATTTGATTACTTGATGATTTCATGTTTTTAGCTGTGATGCGTGCAGCAAAGAACTTGCTAGGATCTAAAATACATTTTTAACAATGAAAGTGACAAAGATTTTGCTCAAAGCACTTGTTTAAATAATAGATTGTAATATTTTAAATATTTCTGCATAGGAAAGTAAGAAGGGTAGCAAGTTACTTTGTGGAAGACGTTTGTTTATATAGTTTTTTGGGGACTCTTTTAGGCCTGGCAACCTCATTCTTTAACGAGAGGAACATAAATATTACTAAGGATTTGTTGGATCTTCTTGTTGAAGCTAAACAAGAAGTGCCATCTTGGTTAGAAAACATGGCTTATGAACACCACTACAAGGGTAGCAGTCGTGGACGTTCTAAGAGGTGAGGTATATATGGTGTAATAGGTGTTCACTTAACAGTTTCTAGTGTTTCCTCTGCATGCATAATGTCCAGCGTTAACTTCACAGTATTTAAAAAGCTGAATCATCTTAGGCTTTCTAGATTCTTTGGTAGGGGGTTGTATTAGAATGGATGACACTCCATTCTAATGTTGGGGAAAATATGGCTGGATGGGGAATTGTTTGAATGGAAAAATAGAAATTGGTCATTGGGAAGTATGTAAGAGTTAGGTTGCTTCAGTGGAATTTCATCTTCATGTGAACCAACATAAATTTTTTCTTATAGTAGCAGATTTAGTGGAGGGTTTGGTGCCAGAGACTACCGACAAAGTAGTGGTGCCAGCAGTTCCAGCTTCAGCAGCAGCCGTGCAAGCAGCAGCCGCAGTGGCGGAGGTGGCCACGGTAGCAGCAGAGGATTCGGTGGAGGTAGTGTTAATCTGTAACTTCATAGCTTTGGGAAGGGTTTTTTTCCGTTTAGTCATCTTTTTCAAAGTCTAATTAAACCATTTAAGATCAGCACTATAGAAACTTGATGGCAAAGTACTTAAGGATTGTATTTAATGATGGATAACTTCATTAATTTATCTCTCTTTTAAATCTCTCATTAGGTGGCTATGGAGGCTTTTACAACAGTGATGGATATGGAGGAAATTATAACTCCCAGGGGGTTGACTGGTGGGGTAACTGAGCCTGCTTTGCAGTAGGTCACCCTGCCAAACAAGCTAATATGGAAACCACATGTAACTTAGCCAGACTATACCTTGTGTAGCTTCAAGAACTCGCAGTACATTACCAGCTGTGATTCTCCACTGAAATTTTTTTTTTAAGGGAGCTCAAGGTCACAAGAAGAAATGAAAGTAACAATCAGCAGCCCTGTTCAGAAGGTGGTTTGAAGACTTCATTGCTGTAGTTTGGATTAACTCCCCTCCCGCCTACCCCCATCCCAAACTGCATTTATAATTTTGTGACTGAGGATCATTTGTTTGTTAATGTACTGTGCCTTTAACTTTAGACAACTTTTTATTTTGATGTCCTGTTGGCTCAGTAATGCTCAAGATATCAATTGTTTTGACAAAATAAATTTACTGAACTTGGGCTAAAATCAAACCTTGGCACACAGGTGTGATACAACTTAACAGGAATCATCGATTCATCCATAAATAATATAAGGAAAAACTTATGCGGTAGCCTGCATTAGGGCTTTTTGATACTTGCAGATTGGGGGAAAACAAACAACAAATGTCTTGAAGCATATTAATGGAATTAGTTTCTAATGTGGCAAACTGTATTAAGTTAAAGTTCTGATTTGCTCACTCTATCCTGGATAGGTATTTAGAACCTGATAGTCTTTAAGCCATTCCAGTCATGATAAGGTGATGTATGAATACATGCATACATTCAAAGCACTGTTTTCAAAGTTAATGCAAGTAAATACAGCAATTCCTCTTTCAACGTTTAGGCAGATCATTAATTAATGAGCTAGCCAAATGTGGGCATACTATTACAGGGAAAGTTTAAAGGTCTGATAACTTGAAATAGGTTTTTAGGAGAATTCATCTACTTAGACTTTTTAAATGCCTGCCATAAATGAAATTGAAATGGTAGAATGGCTGACCACAGCAATGACCAGCCCTCATTAGGGCCTTGGATGATTTTTGGTCTAATAACGCATGCTAGTGTTGATGTTTTTTGGTCAAGAGGGTATGAACAGGAAGAATTAAATGCAGCAGGCTTTATTTTAAATGCCGATTCACATTACTCTGTTCAAGCTGCGTTGAGATGTTAAACTGGCTTACTATAGACTTTGTAAAATGGCTCCAGAAGAGTAACAAACTGAAATCTTTGAGATCACACAGGTTGGAAATATGTACATAACTGCACAAGGTGTCAATTCTGCTCTACAGTGCAGTTTTAGTCAGTTTTAGTTGCATAGGTTTCCATTGTATTTATAGTCTGTTTATGCTAAATCTGGCCAAAGATGAGCATTGTCCACCACTAAAATGCCTCTGCCACTTTGAATTCTGTGCTAATTTTGTGGCCAGAATGCAGTGATGAAAACGCTCCATCTTTTTACAGTGGCATAGGAAGACGGCAAAAATTTCCTAAAGTGCAATAGATTTTCAAGTGTATTGTGCCTTGTTCTAAAACTTTTATTAAGTAGGTGCACTTGACAGTATTGAGGTCATTTGTTATGGTGCTATTTCAATTAGTCTAGGTTTAGGCCCTTGTACATTTTGCCCATAACTTTTTACAAAGTACTTCTTTTATTGCACATTCAGAGAATTTTATATATATGTCTTGTGTGCGTGTCCTTAAACTTCCAATCTTACTTTGTCTCTTGGAGATTGTTGAACGCAGCTTGTCTAGGAAGGGGATGGGACTAGATTCTAAAATTTATTTGGGACCATGGGAATGATAGTTGAGAAGAAAACTATTTGCACACGACAGATTTCTAGATACTTTTTGCTGCTAGTTTTATGTAATATTTATTGAACATTTTGACAAATATTTATTTTTGTAAGCCTAAAAGTGATTCTTTGAAAGTTTAAAGAAACTTGACCAAAAGACAGTACAAAAACACTGGCACTTGAATGTTGAATGTCACCGTATGCGTGAAATTATATATTTCGGGGTAGTGTGAGCTTTTAATGTTAAGTCATATTAAACTCTTAAGTCAAATTAAGCAGACCCGGCGTTGGCAGTGTAGCCATAACTTTCTGATGTTAGTAAAAACAAAATTGGCGACTTGAAATTAAATCATGCCAAGGTTTTGATACACTTGTCTTAAGATATTAATGAAACACTTCAAAACACTGATGTGAAGTGTCCAGAATCTCAGATGTTTGTTGTGTGAATTTTGTTTAGTTGTGTGTTTTTTTTTGTTTGTTTTTTTTTCAGTGAATGTCTGGCACATTGCAATCCTCAAACATGTGGTTATCTTTGTTGTATTGGCATAATCAGTGACTTGTACATTCAGCAATAGCATTTGAGCAAGTTTTATCAGCAAGCAATATTTTCAGTTAATAAGGTTTCAAAAATCATGTAAGGATTTAAACTTGCTGAATGTAAAGATTGAACCTCAAGTCACTGTAGCTTTAGTAATTGCTTATTGTATTAGTTTAGATGCTAGCACTGCATGTGCTGTGCATATTCTGATTTTATTAAAATAAAAAGTTGAACTGCACAGTCTCCTTTGTTGTTGTCAATTGTGGTTTATTTTCAGAGGTGAAAATAAAGTGCTCTTGCCTGAAAAATTGTAAAATGTTATTTTTTTGGTTGTCATCCAGTGCTGTTTTTTGAGATGCCTCTTGGATACAGAATGACTCTCATAAGTATTTGCAATGAAAGATGAAGATGTTAGCTTGAAATACAGTGAAACAGAATTTTTGTAATAGATGGAAATCTAAAAGGCCCTTACTGATGTACAGCATGTACTAGAAATTGGCTTATACTTCCAACAATTTTACATGGGTGAGAGTCTCACCGTTCTTTGAAGTATCCGATATGAAGGATGGTTGAACAGTGGAAGAATGAGCAGGATAAAAGTCAAGTGTGTCAGTAGTCCAAGTAATGGTAAGTATGTACTTAGGGAAGGAATCAAGAATGTATTTGGGCCAGGTGTGATGATGGCATAGTCCTATGGTGAGTGCTAGCTTACTCGGAACCTGAGGGGCAGGAGGATTGTTTGAGCCCAGGAGTTAAAGTCCAGCCTGGGCAACATATAGCAAGACCTTACCTCTAAAAAGAAAAGAAAAAAACAGGTAATAGACATCTATGCTTACCATACACACTGCTGCAACAGGCTGCTACCTCAAGTGCATAGGTGTTTGATTAGATTGTTGTACTAGCAGTTTGGTATGTTTCAACCTCTAAGGAATATGTGTATTCAGCTTTTGTTTCACTGTAGTTGAAGGTTTGCAGTATGATTAAGAATTTTTTGCACTGTAAGGAAATACGGTTCTGGGTAGTTAACCTTTGTCCGGTCATGAACTCAAGCGTAAGTTTTTGGAGCAGAATTTTGAAACATGGCCGTGTGTATTTTGAAGATAGAAAAGATGATCATACTTCGGTCTCAATTTAGTCAAACATGGAAAGGTTTAGGATGGCTAGATTGAATAGTCAATGGCTGAAAATGACTCGTGGAGTGAAGTTGGATGCTAAAGAAGAGTTCAAGTTCCCCTTCATGTGAATGAGGAGGAGTGAACATGACAATCTGCTTGGGGGAACTGCCAGAATTTGAGATTATTTCTAGTCTAGCATGGTTAGGATTATGGTGACAAATTCAGTACGTTTATATACTACATTAATCTGGTTTAATTACACTTAAATGCAGTTGTCACTCCTGTGCACTGTTCGTGTTTCCTGGATTCTTGGCTGAATTTCAAGATTTTAAAAATGGCTTTATAGGAGCTATGTCTAACCTTCATGCTTAAAATGTTTCCCTTGCTCCTATGCTCTAAGTGACCTGCTTGAATGGCCACAGGCTTGCTCTTTGGAGTTCAGTGACTTAATACATTGTTGATAGGGCTTCACTACTCCCAGAATACAGAGGTATCTACTTACTGTAGTTACAGGGCATTGAAAGTTATAAGACTATCTTTGGGTTTCGCTTTCTTCTGTTCCATTCTATTTTTAATACAATTATGGGTATATTTAAACCTGCTTTGTTGCTTCGTGTCATTTCAGCTTATGATCTATTTTTCAGCATGTTTAGTGTCATTGTTTCTAATGTGGCTGTCCCTTCTATAATGACTACTCTTTAATTTCTTTTTTTTTTTTTTTTTTTTGAGATGGAGTCTCGCTCTGTTGCCCAGGCTGGAGTGCAGTGGCATGATCTTGGCTCACTGCAAGCTCCGCCTCCCGGGTTCACGCCATTCTCCTGCCTCAGCCTCCCGAGTAGCTGGGACTACAGGGGCCCGCCACCACACCTGGCTAATTTTTTGTATTTTTAGTAGAGACAGGGTTTCATCGATTTAGCATTTAGCCAGGATGATCTCGATCTGACCTCGTGATCTGCCCACCTTGGCCTCCCAAAGTGCTGGGATTACAGGCGTGAGCCACCGCGTCCAGCCTAATTTTCTCATTCTTCATTGATTTCTTTTTCCTCTGAGTTTTCTCTGCATACACCTGACTGGGTTTTCTTTAGGATAATTCTGAGACAGGACTTTTTTGACAAAGCACTGTTTAGTTGTATTATGAAAGGGTATTTTGTGACTTGGAAAGATGTTTATTATGGGAGAAAACAAAACGGACCAATACGATTTAAGAGCAGGAAATAAGTGTCTCAAAACGAGATAAAGTCAGCAATTCTACTCTTAGGAGGATTCTACCCAGGAAAAATGAAAATGCTAAGTATGTGAATGTTTTGTAGCATTATTCATTGTAACCAAAAAGTGGAAACAAAAATGTCCGTCAACTGGCAAATGGACAAACTAAATACATACATAAAATGAGGCACTGGTAATATCTCCTCTCTAGGGGACCAGCCACATCTCCAATTGCCTCCCCCCTCTTCAAAGGATCATTAGGCAGGCTATCAGTACGTGACACATCTATATTCTAAGGCATTCTGTGGCTGTATTTCTGGTTTTTGTCCTTTACTGTGTGAAGCAGATAAATCATGGTTTATTGGGTATTTACTGTCTTCCTTGTTACATTGAAGATGTTTCATTTTTCGAGAGAAGTAAAGCGCCTCCTATCTTTCGCTGGAAATCCTCCATTCACTTCCTTTTCCACTCATTCTATTCACAACAGCCCATCTCATTTACCTAACAGTCAACATTAGTGGTGTGCAGAATGGTCCCTGAACCTCTCCTCCAGACCTCAATCACCTGATGGGATCTTTTAGTGCAAGGCGAGGGTTGACTTAGGGTGCAATCAAAACCTGATTTGGTGTCTGAGTATTGGCACTGGGAGATGTAGTGATTAATATAGATTAGTCTTTCCTCTCTTGGAACCTAGCCATTTTCCTTTTGTGTTTCTCCAACTTGGTGTTGCAACATAAAGTACCTGGGAAATGATTCTAGGGCAACTCTCCTAACAGGATCCTCCACCTCTGGGGTTTTCTCAGGAATCTGTGGTTTTGGTTTTGGTTTTTGCCTGTGTTTTTATTCCTAAAGCTCCCCAGGCAATTCTGATACAGCAGGCTTAGGTGTGGAGTCCACTGTTCTCTCCCCTTCTTTTTGTCATCTGTTTCAAACTTAGCATTGCCGTGATCATGTTTCTGGTTCTTCATGGTGGAAGCATCTCTACATTCCAAATTAAAACACTGCAAACAAATTAATGGCATTCTATTACGTGGCCCCTATGGTGTGGTTCTAATCTACCATTGCAGCTTTAACTTGCTTCCCAGATCTTATCCTGTAGCTGAATGTCATGCTACTGTCTATACAAATCCTGTGCTTCTGCCTCTGCCTTAGTTTTTGCTCACCATGTTCCTTTTAACTAGAATTGGAGCTAAATTAATGTTTTAAAATATTATATATTGTATTCAGAATATTAAGCTGCTGGCTGGGCATGGTGGCTCACACCTGTGACCCCAGCACTTTGGGAGGTGGGTGGATTGCCTGAGGTCAGGAGTTCAAGACCAGCCTGGCCAACATGGTGAAACTCCGTCTCTACTAAAAATACAAAAAAAAATTAGCTGGGCATGGTGGCAAGCGCTTATAGTCTCAGCTATTTGGGAGGCTGAGGCAGGAGAATCACTTGAACTTGGGATGTGGAGGTTGCCGTGAGCCAAGTTTGTGCCACTGTACTCCAGTGTGGGCAACAGAGTGAGGTTCCATCTCAAAAAAAGAAAAGTCTCTATACACACACACACACACACACACACACACATATATGTATATATAAAGCTGCCATTTACAATTACTAGTGACGGAGAACATACTTGCTCTGGTGGGTAGAGAAAAAAGTAGGTTACATCTCAGTGTGTAGAATGATCTTAAGTATTTTGAAAATACATAGAAGACCAGAAGGAAACCTGCTAAAATATTAATAATTTTTGCTTCTGGTTGAAATTATAAAGATTTTCTGCTGCTTTATCTTTTCCTGAGAAAATTTTATACAATTAAAATTATTTTCTTTTTTTTTTTTTTT
>NW_012102132.1:3170699-3174435 GCF_000951045.1 Mandrillus leucophaeus
CCAGGATGGTCTTGATCTCCTGACCTCGTGATCCGCCCGTCTCGGCCTCCCAAAGTGCTGGGATTACAGGCTTGAGCCACCGCGCCCGGCCAATTAAAATTATTTTCTAATAAAATGGTATAGATTCACAGGAAGTTGCAAAAACAGCACAGAGAGGTTCCACTGTACCCTTCACCCAGTTTCCCCCAATGGTAACATCTGGCATACTGTAGTATGAAACCAGGAAATTGCCATTGGTACAATTCACAGACACTGTTCCAATTTCACCAGTTTTACTCATTTGTATGCACTCGTGTATGTAGTTCTGTGCAGTTTTATCATATGTGTAGATTTGTGTAACCTCCACAGAAAGGTTCCATCATGACAATGATCTCCCTTGTGCTACTTCTTTTTTTTTTTTTTTGAGACAGGGTTGTCCAGGCTGGTGTGACCATGGCTCACAGCAGCCTCGACCTCCCGGGCTCAAGTAATCCTCCCACCTCAGCCTCCTGAGTAGCTGGGACTACAGGCATGTGCCACCACCCCTGCCTAATTTTTAAATTATTTGTAGAGATGGGATCCCACTATGTTGCCCAGGCTGGTCTTGAACTGAACTCCTCAAGTGATCCTCCTGCCTCGGCCTCCCAAAATGCTGGGATTACATGCGTCCACAGTGCCCAGCCTGCTACCTCTTTTTAAATCCTATCAGCCCCCTTCCTGCTTCCCTAACCTGTTCCTAACCCCTGACAACTTTGTCTGTTTAATATCTCTAAAATGTAACTTAAAAATTGTTGCATAAATGCAGTACGTGACCTTTTGAGACTAGGTTATTTTGACTCTGATCAAAAAAAATATTTTTTTTGAGATGGAGTCTCACTCTGTTGCTCAGGCTGGAGTGCAGTGGCGCGATATCGGCTTGCTGCAACCTCTACCTCCAGGGTTCAAGCAATTCTCCCCAAGTAGCTGGGATTACAGGTGCACAACACCACACCCAGCTAATTTTTGTATTTTTAGTAGAGGCAGGGTTTCACCATGTTGGCCAGGCTGATCTCGAACTCCTGACCTCAGGTGATCCGTCCGCCTCGGCCTCCCAAAGTGCTGGGATTATAGGTGTGAGCCACCGTGCCCGGCCAGTTTGTTCTTTTTTATTGCTGAATAGTATAGATATTCCGTAGTTTATCCCTTCAGCCATTGAAGGATATTTGACTTGTTTCCAGTTTGTGACTTACAAATAAAGCTGCTATGAACATTCAGCTACATATGAACCTATATACAGGTTTTCGTGTAGACATAAGTTTTCATTTATCTGGCATAAATGCCCAAGAGTACAATTGCTGGGTCCTCTGTTAAGTACGTGTTAGTTTAAAATGCTGCCGAACCATTTTTCAGAGTGGCTGTACCATTTTACATTCCTACCAGCAATGCAGGGCAGATCCAATTTCTCTGCATGCTCACCAGCATTTAGTATTGTATTATTATTATTATTTTTTGTTTTTGAGACAGGGTCCCACTCTGTTGCCCAGGCTGGAGTGCAGTGGCCCTATCATGGCTCACTGCAGCCTTGATCTCCCAAGCTCAAGCCATCCTCCCACCCCAGCCTCCTGAGTAATTGGGACCACAGGTGTGTACCAACATGCCCGGCTAATTTTTTTTTTTTTTTTTTTTTTTTTTTTTTTTAAGAGATGTGGTCTCACTATGTTGCCCAGGCCAGTCTTGAATTTCTGGGCTCAAGTGATCCTCCCATCTCACCCAGCACTCTCAAAGTGCTGGGATTACAGGTATGAGCCACCATACCAGGCCTGTCATTATTTTTAAATTTTGGCCGTTCTAATTGGTGTAAAGTAATATCTCATTGTCTTAATTTGCATTTCTCTAATGGCTGGTGATGTTGAACATCTTTTCATATGCGTATTTGCCATCCTTGTATTCTCTTTGGTAAAATATATATCTATGTCTTTTGCTCATTTTTAAATTGATAGTTTTTTACTGTTGAGTTTTGAGAGTTCTTTATTCTAAGTACAAGTCTTTGTCAATTTGCAAATATTTTCTCTCAATCTAACTTGTCTTTTCATCTTAACAAGGTCTTTTGCAGAGCAAATACTTTTAATTGCTCTCAAACATTTAAAAGTTTGATGTAGTCCAGTTTGTCAGTTTTTTTTTTGTTTGTTTGTTTGTTTTGAGACAATGTCTCATTCTGTCACCCAGGCTGAAGTGCAGTGGTGTGATCTTGGCTCACTGCAACCTCTGCCTCCCAGGTTCAAGCCATTCTCGTGCCTCAGCCTCCCAAGTATCTGGGATTATAGGTGCCCACCAGCACGCCCGGCTAATGGCTAATTTTTGTATTTTTGGTAGAGATGGGGTTTCACCATGTTGACCAGGTTGGTCTCAAACTCCTGACCTCAGGTAATCCACCTGCCTTGGCCTCCCAAAGTGCTGGGATTACAGGCATGAGCCACCTCGCCTGGCCAGTATTTCTTTCTTTTTTTTTTGAGATGGAGTCTTGCTCTGTTGCCCAGGCTGGAGTGTAGTGACACAATCTTGGCTCACTGCAACCTGTACCTCCTGGGTTCAAGCGATTCCCCTGCCTCAGCCTCCCAAGTAGCTTGGATTACAGGTGTGCACCACCACACCCAGATAATTTTTGTATTTTTAGTAGAGACAGGGTTTCGCCATGTGGGCCAGGCTGGTCTTGAACCCCTGACCTCAGATGATCCATCCACCTCGGCCTCCCAAAGTGCTGGGATTATAAGCGTGAGTCACTGCATCTGGCCGCAATTATTTTTATCTATATAGTAAGTCTTAAAATTGGGTAGGAGTGATTCCTCTCACTTTATTATAATTTTGCAAAAGTAATTTAGCTCTTCTAGTTCCTTTGCCTTTCCACATAAATTTTAGAATAAGCTTTTTTTCTACAAAAAAACTTGCTGGGATTCTGATGGTAATGCTGCTAAACCTATAGATCAGTTTTGAGGAGGATCGACATCTTTACTATGTTGGGTTCAAAACTTTTTGTTTTTTATTTATTTTTATTTTTTTGAGACAAGGTCCAGTCTTGCTCTGTCACTGGGCTCAAGCAATCCTCCTACATTAGCCTCCTGCATAGCTGGGACTACAGGCACACACCACCACGCCTGGCTAATTTTTGTATTTTTATTTTTAGCAGAGACAAGGTCTCGCTATGTTGCCCAGGCTGGTCTCCAATGCCTGAGCTCAGGCTATCCTACAACCTCAGCCGCCCAAAGTGCTGGGATTACGAGCATGAGCCACTGCGTCCAGCCTAAACTTATTTTTATGTTGTGAACTTAGAATAGCCAACCAACAGTAAAGATTACCTAGTGCTTCCTAACATGAGATTCTCCTATTTGTTCATCCTAGGATCGTGCTCCTCTGTGGAGCAAGTGCCTCTATGAAAAGCCACATTTTGTGAAGAAAGTGCATGCAGGAATATTCAGGAGTCCAGCGTGTAGTCATGGCAGCCTTAGGTATTTGAGAACGACCGACCCTCCTGCTGAAGACAACCATAACTCATGCAGGCATGAGTCTGTAAGCATTCTTAGTCTGTAAGCACCTTTTGGAAGGTTTCCTATCTGGGACAGAGAGAGACGCTTTCTAGTAGTCAATTAGTAAGTTAATAACTGCCTGGGCAGAAAATGCAGTATTCAGCTAATCCCAAACTTGGAAGGAATTTTCTACCTTTTCAGTTTCATCTTCTTAAAACTCATCTTTTTTTTTTTTTTTTTTTTTTTTTTTTTTTTTT
>NW_012102132.1:3175206-3180765 GCF_000951045.1 Mandrillus leucophaeus
AAGTTCTTTAATTGGAACACACTTGGGCAGAGCCTTCCCTTTCATATGGAGCACAGAAGCAGCTGCCATGCTCAATTTGCAGTCCTCTTTATTGCACAGGGATTTTTTTTTTTTTTTTTTTTTTGAGATGGAGTTTCCCTCTTGTCGCCTAGGCTGGAGTACAGTGGCACCATCTTGGCTCACTGCAACCTCCGCCTCCCAGGTTCAAGCAATTCTCCTTCCTCAGCCTCCTAAGTAGCTGGGATTACAGGTGCCCGACACCACTCCTGGCTAATTTTTGTAGAGACGGGGTTTCACCATGTTGGCCAGGATGGTCTCGAACTGACCTCAAGTAATACACCCACCTCAGCCTTCCAAAGTGCTAGGATTACAGGCGTGAGCAACTGTGCCCAGCCTATACAGGAATTTTGAAGAAATCTACAGTGTTAACAGAACCCGTGGTATAAATTTATCCCAGGTATCAGTGTCACAAATATGCTTTGCGTCTAAGAAACATGTTTTCTTAGAAGCAACACTGGGAAAACTATGTGATTTCACTTTTGCCCACCACAGGAATGAAGTCTTACTGCATTTATTAGCAACACCCATGGTTGAATCTTTTTTACTTATTTTCTTTTATCCAACCTTTTCATTTTCTTGCATGGACATCTGAAAGTTACCTCCAGGCCGAGCGTGGTGGCTCATGCCTGCAATCCCAGCACTTTGGGAGGTGGGCATATTACCTGAGGTCAGGAGCTTGAGACCAGCCTGGCCAACATGATAGAAACCTCTACCAAAAATACAAAAATTAGTCGGGCCTGGTGGTACACACCTGTAATTCCAGCTATTTGGGAAGCTGAGGCAGGAGAACAGCTTGAACCCAGGAGGCAGAGGTTGCAGTGAGCCAAGATGGTGCCACTGCACTTCAGCCTGGGCGACAGAGTAAGACTCCGTCTCAGAAAAAAAAAAAAAAGAGTGAGCCAAGATCATGCCATCAAGACAGAGCACCTGGGCAACACAGCGAGTCTCCATCTCTCTCTTTTTTGTTTTTTCTTTTGAGGCGGAGTCTCACTCTGTTGCCCAGGCTGGAGTGCAGTGGCGCAATTTGGGCTCACTGCACCCTCTGCCTCCTGGGTTCAAGTGATTCTCCCGCCTCAGCCTCCTGAGTAGCTGGGATTACAGACACGCACCACCATGCCTGGCTAATTGAGACTCCATCTCAAAAAAAAAAAAGAAAAAAAGAAAAAGTGTACTGTTTTGGTTTTTTACCAAGCAAGAAGGAATATTTTGAGACAGGAGAATTTAGATTTAATGGTGATAATAAAAAGAAGAATGGGAGGAGGGTGAGTCTTACCTAAAGTTTGGCAGCAGAGTAACCCAGGTCATCCTATTCATTTCCTGCTTCGGAGGAGTTGGGATACAACTCTTAGGTTTTATCTCATTCTACAGGGAGGTGGGGTTTTATCTTTCTGAATTGTTTTAGAAACAATTGTTTTATCTTCCTTACAGAAGCGCATCAAGACTGGATGGTTCCTATGACTGTATTCTCTACTAAGGTAGATAAAATAACTAATGAATAGTAGTGTCAATAGAGTGGACACAGCTATAGACTTACTATGTCTTAATGATTAAGCAGTCAAAATAAAGGTGTTGCAAGATGTGTTAAGTACTAGAAGACAAGTACGTATTTTGGAAATAGCTCTGTTTAAAACCCCAAGAGAGGAAGTAGTGTCACTCCAGCCATATGTATGCCTTTTCTTCCCTTAGAAGCTTTCAATTTTCAGCTGGGCATGGTGGCTCACACTTGTAATCCCAACACTTTGGGAGGCCGAGGTGGGTAGATCACCTGAGGTCCGGAGTTCAAGACCAGCCTGGCCAATATGGTGAAACCCCCGTCTCTACTGAAAATACAAAAATTAGCTGGGCATGGTGGTGCATGCCTGTAATCCCAGCTACTTGGGAGGCTGAGGCAGGAGAATCGCTTGAACCCGGAAGGCAGAGGTTGCGGTGAGCTGAGACCATGCCATTGTATTCCAGCCTGGGCGGCAGAGTAAAACTCTGTCTCAAAAAAAAAAAAAAAAAAAAAAAAAAGAAGCTTTCTGTTTCTTCCTAGTGGAGGAGGTATGGAGTGTTCCTGCAGTGGCATGATCTCAGCTCACTGCAACCTTTGTCTCCCAAGTTCAAGTGATTCTCCTGCTGCAGCCTCCCAAGTAGCTGGGATTACAAGCATGCGCCACCACACTCAGCTAATTTTTGTATTTTTAGTAGAGACGGGGGTTTCACCATGTTGGCCAGACTGGTCTTGCACTCCTGGCCTCAAGCGATCTACTTGCCTTGGCCTCCCAAAGTGCTAGGATTACAGGCATGAGCCACCACACCCAGCCTAGTGCCTCTGTTTAAGGCCAAATCTTCTATTTGTTTCTCAGGAAACTAGCGCTTGTGCTTGTCTGTCATCTATTCACGCATCATCTCTATTTCCCACTCTCCTGGCTCACTCCCTTAATATCACCCATCTTTTTTTTGGTTGGGGGCACAGTTGAGGCACAGAGTCTCACTCTGTCACCCAGGCTGGAGTGCGGTAGCACCATCACGGCTCACTGTAGCCTTGACCTCCTGGGCTCAAACAATCCTCCCACCTCAGCCTCCCAAACTGTTGGAATTACAGATATGAGCCACGGTGCTCGGCCCAATATCATCCATCAAGCCCTCTTGATCTCATGTCCCTCTGCAGCTTGCTGCTCTGTTTTTTTTTTGTACTGCCCCCTGCTTCCTGCAAGACCTCAAATCCACTGTGTCTACTTCCTTGCCTTATTTTTATTCTACTGTAATCAGCTTTTGTCATCCCAATGAAGTGGCTCCTATTAAAGTCACAGTCGGCTGGGCATGGTGGCTCATGCCTGTAATCTCAGCACTTTGGGAGGCCAACGTGGGTGGGTCACGAGGTCAGGAGATCAAGAATATCCTGGCCAACATGGTGAAACCCTGTCTCTATTAAAAATACAAAAAATTAACTGGGCTTGGTGGCTGGCACCTGTAATCCCAGCTACTCGGGAGGCTGAGGCAGGAGAATCGCTTGAACCCGGGAGGTGGAGTTGCGGCGAGCTGAGATCGTGCCACTGCACTCCAGCCTGGCAACAGAGTGAGATTCTGTCTCAAAAAAATAAAATAAAAAAAAGTCATAGTCACCTATTCTTTGTCGTTATACTAGGTCTTTCAGCAGCACTGTACACTTAGCACATCCTCATGGACACGCTTTAGTCCCTAGGTTTCCATGCACGCACACTTCTTGGTTTTCCTCCTCTTTGGCCTCTCATGCCTGGCCCTCTTCCTCCTCACAACCCAAATATTAGACAATATATCACAAACAAATATTAGAGACCCTCGGGGTTCAGTTACTGACCAGCCTCTCTGACTCTAGTCTCTCCCTAAGTGCCTTCACCCATCTTTGTGGCTTTGGATATCATCTCTTTTAATGATTTAATGTTTTTTTTTTCTTTTCTTATTTTTTTTAATTTTTTTTTTTTGGAAACAGAGCCTTGCTCTGTTGCCCAGGCTGGAGTGCAGTGGTGAGATCTCGGCTCACTGCAACTTCCGCCTTCCAGGTTCAAGAGATTCTCCTGCCTCAGCCTCCTGAGTAGTGGGGATTACAGGCATGAGCCACCATGCCCGGCTGATTTTGTATTTTTAGTAGAGATGGGATTTCACCATGTTAGCCAGGCTGGTCTTGAACTCCTGACCTCGTGATCCACCCACCTCAGGCTCCCAAAGTGTTGGGATTATAGGCATGAACCATCACACCTGGCCAGATGCATATTTCATGAGGAGTTTATTCCTAGGTATTTTATTTTTTATTTTTATTTTTGAGACAGAGTCTCGCTCTGTTGCCAGGCTGGAGTACAGTGGCATGATCTTGGCTCACTGCAACCTCCACCTCCCAGGTTCAAGCGATTCTCCTGTCTCAGCCTCCCAAGTAGCTGGGACTACAGGCACAAATCACCATGCCCAGCTAGGTCTTTTTTTTATATTTTTAGTAGAGATGGGGTTTCATCATGTTGGTCAGGCTGGTCTTGAACTCCTGACCTCAGGCGATCCACTCGCATCGGCCTCCCAAAGTGCTGGGATTACAGGCGTGAGCTACTGCGCCTGGCCTTTCCTAGGTATTTTATCTTATTCGTTGTCATTATAAATGAAGTATGTTCCATTGTATTTTCTAACTGGTAATTGTATATATGAAAATAATTGATTTCTGGTGTATTTTATTTTTTGCTACCTTACTGTAAGAATTTTCATATTAGGCCGGGTGTAGTAGCTCATGCCTGTAATCCTAGCACTTTGGGAGGCTGAGGCAGGCGGATCACGAGGTCAGGAGATCGAGACCAGCCTGGCCAATATGGTGAAACCCCATCTCTACTAAAAAAATAAAATAAAATAAATACAAAAATTAGCCAGGCGTGGTGGCGCGCACCTGTAGTCCCAGCTACTCAGGAGGCTGAGGCAGAAGAATTGCTTGAACCCAGAGGCAGAGGTTGCAGTGAGCCAAGATCGTGCCACTACACTCCAGCCTGGGCAACAGAGCGAGACACCGTCTCAAAAATAAATAAATAAATAGATAAATAATTTTCATATTGTTTATAGTAGTTTCTCAGTTACTTCTCTTGGCTTTTCCAGGTTCACAATTATATCACCTGCAAATAATGATAGTTTTACTTACTCCTCTTCAATTCTTAGACTGCTACTTTATTTTCTCTCATCTGATTGTTTTGGTTAGTATCACCAGTACAATGTTAAATAATAATGGTGAATTCTTCTGGTGTTTCCCCATTTAGGCATGATGCTGGAATAATGTTAAAAATGTTAAGAGGAGGCCAGGCAAGGTAGCTCATGCCTGTAATCCCAGCACTTTGGGAGGCCAAGGTGGGCAGATCACTTGAGGTCAGGAGTTCAAGGCCTAGCCAACATGGTGAAACCCTGTCTCTACTAAAATTACAAAAATTAGCCAGGTATGGCGGCTTGCGCCTGTAATCCCAGTTACTCGGGAGGCTGAGGTGGGAAGATCTCTTGAACCCAGGAGGTGGAGGCTGCAGTGAGCTAAAATCGTGTCACTGCACTCCAGCCAGGACAACAGAGAGAGACTCCATCTCAAAAAAAAAAAATCTTATGAGTATCTCTTCATGTTTTTAGTTTTTATTAAGAATAGGAATTGGGCTGGGCTTGGTGGCTCATGACTGTAATCCCAGCACTTTGGGAAGCTGAGGGGGGCAGATCACCTGAGGTCGGGAGGTCGAGACCAGCCTGATCAACATGGAGAAACCTGGTCTCTACTAAAAATACAAAATTAGCTAGGCATGGTGGCGCATGCCTGTAATCCCAACTATTTGGGAGTCTGAGCCAGGAGAATCGCTTGAACCTGGGAGGCGGAGATTGCAGTGAGCCAAGATCACGCCATTGCACTCTAGCCTGGGCAACAAGAGCAAAACTCCATCGCAAAAAAAAAAAAAAAAAAAAAAAAAAAGGAATTTAGGCCAGTAGCTCATGCCTGTAATTCCAACACTTTTCAAGGCCAAGGTGGGCAGAACACTT
>NW_012102132.1:3181535-3186142 GCF_000951045.1 Mandrillus leucophaeus
CCCCCATATCTCATTAAATGTCATCTTCTTTCACCTAGTCACTCAGGTCAAAGCTGATATAAGTCATTCCTTTTTTCTTTATCATACCACTTGTCATTGAATCTCCTAGGTTCTATCTCCACACCTGCCCACTGCATCATCACCACTGCTAAAATCCTGAGCCAAGTTAACTTCTTTTTTTTTTTTTTTTGAGACAGAGTTTTGCTCTTGTTGCCCAGACTGGGGTGCAATGGCGCAATCTCGGCTCACTGCAACCTCCGCCTCCTGGATTTAAGCAATTCTCCTGCCTCAGCCTCCTGAGTAGCTGAGATTACAGGCGCGTGCCACCACGCCCAGCTAATTTTTGCATTGTTAGTAGAGATGGGGTTTTGCCATGTTGGCCATGCTGGTCTCAAACTCCTGACCTCAGGTGATCGGCCCGCCTTGGTCCCCCAAAGTGCTGGGATTACAGGTGTGAGCCAACACGCCGGGCCGAGCCAAGTTAACTTCTTTCCTCATCTGAGCTACTGGAACAGCCTGCTTACCTGGTCTCCCTGCCTCCATCATGACTTACTATACAAGACTCCTGCCAACCTTCCCTCATCCACTGTGCTCCTATCATACCAGCCACCTTTCAATCCTTAACCACGCCAAGTTCATCCTTTCTGCTGGAACCTCCTTTCTTCACCTGGCTGTCTCCTCCTCATTCAGGACTCAACTCAAGCGTCACTTCTTCAGAGAGACTCTCCCTGACATCCCTAGCTAACTACTCTAATTATAGAGTTCCAAGGAAGCGCTACAGAAAAGACATCCGTCCCCTGACAGGGCTCTGGGCTAGTCTCTTCCCTATGGGAGATGGGGCAGGAGCTGCTGAGGCTCATGATTCTTCTTTGGCCACCTCACTCCCAGCTGATGAGGGACAGGTCAAGGACAGCCTGTGCTTCCACTGGCTCCTGGTCACTACATGTAGCGCACTCCAGGTAGACATGTTATTCCTGGCTTCCATATTATGAGCTCATCAGACAGCCTCCTCTGCTGTCTTCCTGCCTTGAAAGGATCTAACATGAAAGCACTTTTACTTTCTAAAAGTAAAATGCTCTCTATTCATGTGCAAGAGATTACCACCTCACTGACTGGGACCTTCAGTTAATGCCTTTATGTCTGGGCATTGCTTTCTTTGCTATGAAGTAAGAAGAACCATACTTGCTGTATACAATTAAGAAGTGATCTATTCAGGCCGGGTGTGGTGGCTCACGCCTGTGATCCCAGCACTTTGGGAAGCCGAGGTGGGTGGATCACGAGGTCAGGAGATCGAGACCATCCTGGCTAACATGGTGAAACGCCGTCTCTACTGAAAATACAAAAAAAGTTAGCCGGGCATGGTGGCGGGTGACCTGTAGTCCTGGCTACTCAGGAGGCTGAGGCAGGATAATGGCGTGAACCCAGGAGGTGGAGTTCTCAGTGAGCCGAGATCACACCACTGCACTCCGTCTTAAAAAAAAAAAAAAAAAAAAAAAAGAAATCTATTCAAAGAGTCACTTGATGACCGAGTGCAGTGGCTCACACCTATAATCCTAGCACTTTGGGAGGCCGAGGCAGGTGGATCACTTGAGGTCAGGAGTTTGAGACCGAGACCAGCCTGGCCAGCATGGTGAAACCTTGTCTCTACTAAAAATACAAAAATTAGCCAGGCATGGTGGCAGGCGCCTGTAGTCCCAGCTACATGGGAGGCCAAGGCAGGAGAATCACTTGAACCCAGGAGGTGGAGGTTGCAGTGAGCCAAGATTGCACCACTGCACTCTAGCCCGGGTGACAGAGAGAGACTCCATCTCACAAAAAATAGAAGAGTTGATGATTTCATGGTTCCTATGGACATATAATAGTTGACTGTCACAAAAATATAACCCTGGCCGGGTGCGGTGGCTCAAGCCTGTAATCCCAACACTTTGAGGCCAAGGCGGGCAGATCACTTGAGGTCAGGAGTTTGAGACCAGCCTGACCAACATGGAGAAACCCGGTCTCTACTAAAAATACAAAATTAGCCAGGCGTGGTGGCACATGCCTGTAATCCCAGCTACTTGGAAGGCTGAGGCAGGAGAATCACTTGAACCCGGGAGGCAAAGTTTGCAGTAAGCCGAGATCGCACCATTGCACTCCAGCCTGGGCAACAAGAGCGAAACTCTGTCTCAAAACAAAACAAACAAAAAACCCAAACCCTGCCCCAATCCTTCCACTACTCTCCCATGGGAGGAAGCTTAGAGCCACCCTGACTGCTCTTCATTTCACCACCTCTTTCTATTAGTCAGTGACCTAAGGCTGCCTCATTGTTTCTGAGCACTGCTCATGTCAGCTGCTCTTCCGTGCTTCCTTCAGCCTAGACCCCAGAAACAGCTGCCCCTCCGCCTTCATTCTCTCACCCTTCTGTAACAGATATTCCCTTCCACTCCTTCCTTCCTAACAGAACCCCAATTTGGTTCGGGATGGCAATGTGCCTCTCTAAGAATACTTGGCTCCTCAGCCTCGCACCCCGGTAGAGACTTGCCTCCCAGTTCCGGTCAATGTAATAATGGGAGTAGGTGGGAGTCCATGGGGCAGGTGCCCCTTCCCAAACAAAGTCCCACAAAAAGAGGCTTTTGGCTCTGTTCTTTTTTCTCTCCTAGAACTTGGAGTGTGATGCCCAAAAGTGTGTGAACCAGTCTGTGACCACAAAGATGAGAACCGCACGCTGAGATTGGTGGAATGGAGACTTCAGTGAATCTACATGCAGATGATACAGTGACACCAGTGCCCAGCCTGAGCTGTCTTCTTCTGGCTCTCTTATTACATGAGAAAAATAAACCCCTATGCACTTTGGCTTCATCCCCTGGGCTGTCTATTCTTGCAACTTTGGGGCAGGTTTAAATTTTTTTCTAAATTAAAAATTGGGGCCAGGTGCAGTGGCTCATGCCTGTAATCCTAGCACTTTGGGAGGCCGAGGCAGGTGGATCGCTTGAGCCCAGGAGTTACCAATGAAATGGAATGATGTCTGAGATTTGCTTCCAAATAGAGGGGAAGTGGGTCAGGGTATAGATGAAACAGGATTGATCATAGTTGACAGTTGTTGGAGTTGGGTAATTGGTAAGTCTTTAAAAAAATATTCTCTTTGGATAAATTCCCAAGCATGTTGTGCGAACACTTGTGAGCTTGGCATTGTGTTATGAATTGATTCTTTTTTTTTTTTCTTTTTTTTTTTTTTTGAGAGACAGAGTCTTGTTCTGTCACCCAGGCTGCAGTGCAGTGGCTCGATCTTGGCTCACTACAACCTCCGCCTCTGGGGTTCAAGCGATTCTCCTGTCTCACCTTCCCAAGTAGCTGTGACTACAGGTGTGTGCCAACATGCCCAGCTAATTTTTGTATTTTTTAGTAGAGACAGGGTTTCACAGTATGTTGGTCAGGCTGGTCTCGAACTCCTGACCTCAGGTGATCCACCTGCTTCGGCCTCCCAAAGTGCTGGGGTTACAGGTGTGAGCCACCATGTCCGGCCTTTTTTTTTTTTTTTTTTGAGACAGTGTCTTGCTCTGTCACCCAAGCCGGAGTGCACTGGCATGATCTTGGCTCACTGCAACCTTTACCTCCTGGGTTCAAGCAATCCTTTCCCCTCAGCCTCCTCAGTAGCTGGGACTACAAGCGCCCACCACCATGCCTGGCTAATTTTTGTATTTTTTGTGGAGGCAGGGTCTCACTATGTTGACCAGGCTGGTCTCAAACTTCTGGGCTCAAGGGATCCTCCCACCTTTGCCTTCCAAAGTGTTGGGATTACAGGCCCGAGCCACCTGGCCCGACCTGGATCAGTTCTTCTCCACACTGCTAATGGTGCATAATTGCTATCTGCTTAAACTCCATGGTTTGTGGTTCCTGAAACACATTTGTCTTCTAATGTAAATGATTTGAAAAGAAGGTAAAAGGTGTGTTGGTTCCAGCCCCCTGCATAGACTAAAAGGACACAAAAGGAAAAGGATGATGTTAGTAAGAAAAGGATTACGCAGCTCAAAAAAGCTGAGCCCAGGCTCCCTTGACTTCCTGCATGGCCCCTGTGCCCTCATCAACACCCCAAAATGCTAACTCCAGTTGGCTCCATTGTCCAAGCTCCCCTCAGATGCCTGCTTCTCCTAAACTGCCTGCCGCCACCCTGATCGAGGCCCCTATCGATGCCCTCACCTTAACTGCTGCAGCAGCCTCAGAATTGGTCCAGCTGTCCTGAGGGCTCTCATATTCCATCCGTTCTCTACCCAGAAGTCAGAACCACCTTCCCAAAGGGCAAATCAGATTTATTATTCTTCTGCTAAAATAAACCCTGCAGTGTCAGTTTTTTTAAAAATGCAGAAAAAAGGCATATCACATAATTTAATTTATTTTATTATTATTATTTTTTTGAGACAGAGTCTCCCTCTGTTGCCAGGCTGGAGTGCAGTGGCGTGATCTCAGCTCACTGCAACCTCTGCCTCCAGGGTTCAAGCAATTCTCCTGCCTCAGCCTTCTGAGTAGCTGGGACTACAGGTACACGCCAACACGTCAGGCTAATTTTTGTATTTTTAGTAGAGACGGGGTTTCACCATGTTGCCCAGGCTGGTCTCGAACTCCTGAGCTCA
>NW_012102132.1:3186852-3189206 GCF_000951045.1 Mandrillus leucophaeus
AAAAAAAAAAAAAAAGATACACTTTTCTAATCTTAACCCCTTCTTGCTAGGGGCAGCCATACTCCTTCCTTGCTTTATAGTTTAATCACCCAGATACACAGCCCTAAATTTTGCTTTGCCTGTTTTTGAGCTTTCTTTATTATATAATATTCCATTTCATGAACACCACAATTTGTTTGTTTGTTTGTTTTTGAGACAGAGTCTTGCCTGTCACCCAGGCTGGAGTGCAATGGTGCAGTCTCGGCTCACTGCAACCTCCGTCTTGAAGCGGGTTCAAGTGATTCTCCTGCCTCAGCCTCCTGGGTAGCTGCCACCATGCCCGGCTAATTTTTGTATTCTTAGTAGAGACAGGGTTTCACCCTGTTGGCCATGCTGATCTCAAACTCCTGACCTCAGGAGAGCCGCCCGCCTCGGCCTGCCAAAGTGCTGGGATTACAGGCATGAGCCACCGTGGCCAGTCAACCACAATATGTTTAATCCATTTTATTATTGCTGGACATTTGAGTTGTTTCCAGTATTTTGCTACTGAGAACAATTGCAAAGCAAGATTGGGGGTTACAGAATTTTCAAATCGACACGAAAGTAGAGAAGGAATGGCACAATTAACCCCCATAGTGCTGTCTGCAGCTTCAACAATTAACACTGCAATGCAATTGTTTGTAATGAGGGATGCACATCAGAATCTCTGGAGGTGCCTTTGCCAAACACATAGGCTCCAGTTCAATCTCTGGAGATTCTGAGTTGTTGGCTTGGCGTGTGGGTTGGGAATGTGTAGTTTGCAAGCATTCCGCATGTGACTTTGGGGCACACCTCTGGGTAGGAATCACTGTTTCAGTGGCTCCCTGTTGCCCTTATTCTTTAATGTGACTGATATGGCCTGCCTCCTGCTTTAGCTTTCCTACGTTTTTGCCTGCCTTTTATTTATTTATTTATTTAATTTTATTTATTTATTTATTTATGAAAGAGTCTAGCTCTGTCACCCAGGCTGGAGTGCAATGGCACGATCTCAGCCACTGCAACCTCTGCCTCCCGGGTTCAAGCGATTCTCCTGCCTCAGCCTCCCGAGTAGCTGGGACTACAGGTGCGCGCCACCATGCCCAGCTAATTTTTGTATTTTCAGTAGAGATGGGGTTTTGCTATGTTGACCAGGCTTGTCTTGAACTCCTAACCTCAGGTGATCCGCCTGCCTCGGCCTCCCAAAGTGCTGGGATTAAAGGCATGAGCCACTGCAATTGGCCTATTTATTTATTTATTTATTTATTTATTAGAGGCAGGGTCTTGCCATATTGCCCAGGCTGGTCTCAAACTCCTGGGCTCAAGCAATGATCTCACCTTGGCCTTTATTCCTAAAGTCGGATTATAGGTGTGAGCCACCGTGCCCAGCCCCTACCTTTTTTTAAACTGCTCCCTCCTTTACACTCTCACTCTAGTCACACTAAGCCACGTTTATTCTTCTGATGTTTTTCTCACTTCCTGACTTGCACATGCAGTTTCTTTCTTTCTTTTCTTTTCTTTTTTTTTTTTTGGAGGCAGAGTCTTGCTCTGTCACCCAGGCTGGAGTGCAGTGGTGGGATCTCACAACGTCCGCCTCCCAGGTTCAAGTGATTCTTGTGCCTCAGCCTCCTGAATAGCTGGGATTACAGGCATGAGCTACCACACCTGGCTAATTTTTGTAATTTTAGTAGAGATGGGGTTTCACCATGTTGGCCAGGCTGGTCTTGAACTCCTGATCTCAGGTGATCCACCCACCTGGGCCTCCCACAGTGCTGGGATTACAGCCGTGAGCCACCGTGCCTGGCCTGCACATGCAATTTCTGTCAAAGACATGCTTTCCTTTCCCCTTCTTCTGCCTATTTTCTCCTTTAAATCTCTTTATAGTGACTGGATCAGTCAGGGGCCTGAAAGCAGAAGCACACCTGGCAAGATTTTTTTTTTTTACTTGTATTTTTTAAAGTTTACATAGAGTAAAACTGAATTTTTGAGGATGTGCAGTTCTGATTTTAACACATACACAGACTGTGTAATCACCACCACAGTCAGGACACAGACCATCTCCATCATCTCTAAAATCTCCCTCTTGCTGTTTCCATCACACCCTCCCCTGACAACCAATGATCTGTTCTTCATCACTGTGGTTTTGCCTTTTCCAGGGTATCATATAAATGGAATCATATCACATGTAACCTTTTGGACTGGCTTCTTTCACTCTGCATTCCTTTTTTTTTTTTTTTTTTTAGACGGAGTCTCGCTCTGTCGCCCAGGCTGGAGCGCAGTGGCCGGATCTCAGCTCACTGCAAGCTCCGCCTCCCAGGTTTACGCCATTCTCCTGCCTCAGCGTCCCGAGTAGATGGGAC
>NW_012102132.1:3189836-3191713 GCF_000951045.1 Mandrillus leucophaeus
TGCCACTACGCCTGGCTAATTTTTGTATTTTTAGTAGAGACAGGGTTTCACCATGTTGGCCAGGCTGGTCTCGAACTTCCAACCTCAGGTGATCTGCCTGCCTTAGCCTCCCGAAGTGCTGGGATTACAGTCATGAGCCACTGTGCCCGCCCCCAAACTGTTTTCCAGAGTGGCTGTACCATTTTGAACTCCCACCAGCAGTGTATGAGAGTTCCAGGGACTCTTCTGTCTCACCAGCTGGTGTTGTCAGGGTGTTTTTTATTCCAGCCATTCTAACACTTAAGTTAATATCTCATTGTAATTTTGTTTTGCATTTCCCTAACAGCCAACGATGTTGAGCATCTATTCATGTGCTTATTTGCCATCCATATTATTTTGGTGGAATATCCATTCAAATCTTTTGCCCATTTAAAAAATTGACTTGTTTTCTTATTGTTGAGTATTGAGAGTTCTTCATATATTCTGGATATAGGTCCCTTGCCAGATATGTGATTTGCAAATATTTCCTTTCTGGAGCTTTTCTTTCCATTCTCCTAACTGTGTCTTTGTTGTTGTTGTTGTTTTTGTTGTTTTGAGACGGAGTCTCGCTCTGTCACCCAGGCTGGAGTGCAGTGGCGATCTCGGCCCACTGTAAGCTCCGCCTCCCGGGTTCACGCCATTCTCCTGCCTCAGCCTCCCGAGTAGCTGGACTACAGGCGCCCGCCACCATGCCCGGCTAATTTTTTGTATTTTTAGTAGAGATGGGGTTTCACCGTGTTAGCCAGGCTGGTCTCGATCTCCTGACCTCATGATCCGCCTGCCTCAGCCTCCCAAAGAGCTGGGATTACAGGCGTGAGCCATCACACCTGGCCTGTTGTTTTTTGAGACAGGGTCTCGCTCTGTTGCCCAGGCTGGAGTGCAGTGGTGTAATCTTAGCTTACTGTAGCCTCAGCCTCCCTGACTCCAGCAATCCTCATACCTCAGCCTCTTGAGTAGCTGGGACTACATGCATGTGGCACCACACCTGGCTAATTTTAAAGTTTTTTGTAGAGACAGGCCTCGCTATGTTGCCCAGGCTGGTTTCGACCTCCTGGGCTCAAGTGATCCTCCCACCTCCGCCTCCCAAAATGCTGGGATGACAGGCATAAGCCATGGTGTCTGACCCTAATAGTCTCTTTTGAGGACCAAAATATTTTTAAGTTGGTGATGCCCAGTTTACTGATTTTATCTTGTATGGATCAACTTTTGGACTCATGTCTAAGAACTCTTTTTTTTTTTTTTTTTTTTTTTGGGGTGGAGTCTCGCTCTGTCACCCAGGCTGGAGTGCAGTGGTCTGATCTCGGCTCACTGCAACCTCGGCCTCCCAGGTTAAGGCAATTCTCCTGCCTAGCCTCCTAGGTAGCCAGGACTACAGATATGTGCCACCACAGTCAGCTAATTTTTGTATTTTTTGTAGATGGGGTTTCACCATGTTGCCCAGGCTGGTCTTGAACTCCTGGGCTCAAGCAATCCTCCTGCCTTAGGCTCCCTAAGTGCTGGGATTACAGGTGTGAGCCACCACGCCCGGCCAGTTGGAAGGTTTTTAACTACAAATTCAATTTCTTTATTAGACATGGGACTATTCCACTATGTCTTTCCACTTGGGTAGTTATGGCTTTCAAGAAATTGGTTCATTTAATCTAAGTTGTCAAATTTATGTAAATAGAGTTATTTATGGTATGCCCTTACCTTTTTAATATCTATGGTATTTATTGTGATACCCATTATTTTATTCCTGACATTGGTAATTTGTGTCTTTCTTTGTTTCTTTGTCAGTCTGGTTAGAGGTTTATCAATTTTACTGATTTTTTTTTTTTTCAAAAAACTAGCTTTCAGTTTCATTGATTTTCCCCTCCCTC
>NW_012102132.1:3192263-3194066 GCF_000951045.1 Mandrillus leucophaeus
TTCCTTCCTTCCTTCCTTCCTTCCTTCCATCCTTCCTTCCTTCCTTCCTTCCTTCCTTCCTTCCTTCCTTTTTGAGACAGAGTTTCACTCCTGTTGCCCAGGCTGGAGTGCAGTGGCATTATCTCAGCTCACTGCAACCTTTGCCTCCCGGGTTCAAGCGATTCTCCTGCCTCAGTCTCCTGAGTAGCTGGGATTATAGGCGCCCACCACTACACCTGGCTAATTTTGTATTTTTAGGAGAGACAGGGTTTCGCCATGTTGGCCAGGCTGGTCTAGAACTCCTGTCCTCAAGTGACCCGCCTGCCTCGGCCTCCCACAGTGTTGGGATTACAGGTGTGAGTCACAGCGCCCGGCCCATCTCTCATAAAAATACAAAAATTAGCCAGGCATCATGGCGCACACCTGTAGTCCCAGCAACTTGGGAGGCTGAGGCAGGAGAATCGCTTAAACCTAGGAGGCGGAGATTGCAGTGAGCTGAGATTGTGCCACTGCACTCCAACCTGGGCGACAGAGAGATACTCTATCTCAAAAAAAAAAAAAAAAAAAATCAAAGTAGACTTCAGAGCAAGAAAATACCAGGGTTAAAAAGGGACATTACAAAATGATAAAAGGGCTAATTCACCAAGGAGACAGAACAATCCTAAATGTGTACAAGTATCCAAATTCAAAACATAGGGAGCAAAAACTGAGATAATTGAAAAGAGAAATGGACGAACCTACAATTATAGAGACTTTAACACTCCTCTGTCATTAACTAATAGAACAAGTAGAGGGAGAATCAGCAAGGATATAAAAGAATGGAGCTGGGGCGGAGCGCGGTGGCTCACGCCTGTAATCCCAGGACTTTGGGAGGCCGAGGTGGGCAGATCACGAGGTCAGGAGTTTCAGACCAGCCTGGCCAACATGGTGAAACCCCGTCTCAACTAAAAATACAAAAATTAACTGGGCATGGTGGTGGGTGCCTGTAATCCCAGCTACTCTACTCCAGAGGCTGAGGCAGGAGAATCGCTTGAAACTGGAAGGCAGTGGATGCAGTGAGCCAAGATTGCACCATTGCACTCTAGCCTGGGCGACAGAGCAAGACTCCGTCTCAAAGAAAAAAAAAAAAAAGAATTGAGCAACACCATCAACCAACTGGATTTAATCAATGAATGTAGAACAGTCCATCCAACGACAGCGGAATATACGTTGTTTTGAAGTGCACATGAAACGTTTACCAAAGTAGACCATATCTTGTGTCATAAAACAAACCTTAACAAACTTAGGAGAATTGAAATAATATAGAATGTGTTCTTTGTCCACAATAGAATTAAACTAGATAATAGATACCTTTAAAATCCCCAAATACTTAGAAATTAAATAGCACATGCTTAAATAGCTTATAGGTCAAATAAAAAGCCTAAAGAGAAATTAGAAATTATTTTGAACTGAATGGTAATGCAAATACATCATACCAAAATCCGTGGCATGCAAAGTGCAGTGCTTAAAGGAAAATGTCTAGCATTAAATGCTTATGCTAGGAAAATCACTGGGCGAGGTGGCTCACGCCTGTAATCCTACCACTTTGGGAGGCCGAGGTGGGCGGATCACCTGAGGTCAGGAATTCGAGACCAGCCTGGCCAACATGACAAAACCCCGTCTCTACTAAAAATAACAAAAATTAGCTGGGCATGGTGGCAGGCAACTGCAATCCCAGCTACTCTACTCCAGAGGCTGAGGCAGGAGAATCGCTTGAACCCAGGAGGCAGAGGTTGCAATGAGCCGAGATCATGCCACTGCACTCCAGCCTGGGCAAAACGAGTG
>NW_012102132.1:3194116-3196968 GCF_000951045.1 Mandrillus leucophaeus
AAAAGTAAGTCTATCCTATTTACTCAGATATTTACCATTCCTATTGCTTTTCCTTTATCCCTAAAGTTCCAAATTTCTTTCTGGTCTCATTTCCCTTCTGTCTGAAGAACCTCCTTTAGCTTTTTAGAGCAGGTCTGCTGGTGGCATACTCTCTCAGCTTTCGTTTGTCTGAGAATGTCTTTATTTTGCCTACATTTCTGAAGGCTATTTTCACTGGATATGGAATTATGGTTGACAGTTTTTTTCACTTACAGCACTTTAAAAATATAATTTTAAAACTTGACTTTGGCTGGGTGCAGTGGCTTGTGCCTATAATCCCAGCACTTTGGGCGGACGAGATGGGTGGATCACCTGAGATCAGTCAGGAGTTCGAAATCAGCCTGGCCAACATGGTAAAACCTTGTCTCCACTAAAAATACAAAAATTAGCTGGGCATGGTGGTGGGCGCCTGTAATCCGAGTAACTTGGGAGGCTAAGGCAGGAGAATCACTTGAACCTGGGATGTGGAGGTTGCAGTGAGCTGAGATGGTGCCACTGCACTCCAGCCTGAGTGACAGAGCAAGACTCCGTCTCAAAACAAACAAACAAACAAACAATCAAAAAACAGTATATATGAAGCACATACTGCATGCCAGACCCTTTGCTTACAGATACTATGGGGATGCAGTGGTGAGCCAGTCAGCCAGTGATGGAAGTAAGGAACAGCCCTTCCTCCCACTGGAAGTCTCTCCAACTGCCCTGTGTCCTGCCCAGGCCAAGTTCAGGCCCCTCTGGCATCCTTTTTATCTCCTCCAGAACTCTGACCCAGCACACAAATATTTTTGTTTTTTAATTATTTTAAATTTATTTATTTATTTATTTTTGGAGACAAGGTCTCACTCTGTTGCCCAGGCTGGAGTGTAGTGATAATATCATAGCTCACTGCAGCCTGGAACTCCTGGGCTCAAGCAATCCTCCTGCCTCAGCCTCCCAAGTAGTTGGGACTACAGGTGCGCACCACCATGTCCAGCTAATTTTTAAACTTTTTGTAGAGACAGGGTCTTGCTATGTTGCCCAGGCTGGTCTTAAACTCCTGGCCTCAAGCAATCCTCCCACCTCTGCTTCCCAAAGTGCTGGGATTACAGGCGTGAGCCATTATGCCTGGCTGTGCACACAAAGAGTTTTCTTGCCTTTTCCTGTGAACTGAGTTGTGTCCCCCAAAACTCATATGTTGAAGCCCTTACCCCCAATGGGATTGTATTTGGAGAAAGGGACTTTGGGAGGTGATCAGGTTTGGATGAGGTCATGAGGGTGGGGCCCTCATGATGAGGTCAGTGTCCTTACAAGAAGAGACACCAGAGAGCTTGCTCTGTCTATGTGCACACACGGAGGAAAGGCCATGTGAGAACATAGCGAGAAGGTGGCCATCTGCAAGTCATAAAGAGAGCCCTCCCCAGAGCCTGATCGTGCTGGCACCTTGATCTCAGACTTCCAGCTTCCAGAACTGTGAGAATTGAATGTCTGATGCTTAAGTTACCCAGTCTGTGGCATTTGGTTATGGCAGCCTGAGCTAAGACAACCCTTGAGGTGACAAATGCCCCACACCCTGCCCCAGTTCTAGGGGTATGGCTCATGATCCTTGGCTTCAGAGGCTGCTGATGGACATGAGTCCTGGGAGCTGTGGTAACGGCTCAAGATGCTGGGGTCCTAGGGTGAAGTGCCCAACCCATAGAACTGGGGCACATGTGGGCCTGGCTCAGGGGATTGGCGGGGAGGGTGCTCTGCAACCGACCTAGCACAGCAGGACCCCAGCCTGAAGCGCATTTGGGGTTCTTTGTAGCTTCTCGAGTGAAGTTTAAGTCCAGCGCACCCGCAGCCGTGCACCACTCTCCCCCCTTACCATGTTGCAGGTTCGGCTCCTTTAACAAGCAGGCTGGTTACGGAGAAGCAAGGATACATGGCACAGAGCATCCCCAGGGTCTTCAAGGGTGACACTCCCAGTGCTTAGGGCTTGCCCTGTGCCCTCTGGGTGGAGCTGGCTGGCCTCCCTTGGCCAACAGCCTCTTGGCACTCTGCAGCACAGTCAGGCTGGCCTGGGGTTGGGCAGGCGGCATCCTGTGGTCTCACCTCCACCCTCCTGCCCAGCTGGCTGTGTCACACTCACCCTTTTTTTTTTTTTTGAGACGGAGTCTTGCTCTGTCTCCCAGGCTGGAGTCCACTGGCGCGATCTCGGCTCACTGCAACCTCCGCCTCCCAGGTTCAAGCGATTATCTTGCCTCAGCCTCCCGAGTAGATGGGATTACAGGCACGTGCTATCGTACCCGGCTAATTTTTGTATTTTTAGTAGAGATGGGGTTTCACCATGTTGGCCAGGCTGGTCTGGAACTCCTGACCTCAGGTGATCCGCCCATCTTGGCCTCCCAAAGTGCTGGGATTACAAACATGAGCCACCGCTCCCGGCCCACAGTCACCCTTTTAAGGTCAGGTTGGTTCCTGGCAAAAGTGTCCTTTCCGGGGGGCCTCCAAATATAGGATTTGGAAGACATAGGAATAGAGCACGCAGATGACCACGTTAGCAGAGCAGCCACACTCAAATGACGCCTTCTCCATTACTTGAAGCTTCTTTTTGTTCAGCCATTAAAGAAGAAACTTGACAAAATAGGAACAAGGTGATATTTCTCAATTGCAAACCTTTGTAAAGGGACCGTTGGCCTCTAAAGGCTTTTTTTTTCAAATTTTTAGTAGAGATGGGGTTTCACCATGTGGCCCAGACTGGTCTCAAACTCCTGAGCTCAAGTGATCCTCCTGCCTCAGCCTCCCAAAACGCTGGGATTACAGGCGTGAGCCACCACACCTGGCCACTTTTTTTTTTT
>NW_012102132.1:3197468-3197959 GCF_000951045.1 Mandrillus leucophaeus
CTTGGCCAGCTGTTGTCGACGTGAACAGCCACTGCCATGGGCAGCCTGTTCCACTGTCCCTTCTGCCCGGCTCGCCCTCTGGGTCCTGTGGGGGCTTGGCATGTGGGGAAGGTTCTGATGCAGGCTTCCTCCCTGGTCGTTATGTGTGTGCTTTTCTTTATGTCCTGACCCTTCTTCATTGCACCTAAAAGTGCTGTCTGGGTGCAGGTGTAACCAATGGTGGATCTAGAAATAAGAGCTTTGTGTGATAAGATTCTTACAACTGTCCCTGTCTTACACCTGGTCAGTGACTGAACCCTTGGTTTTTTTCAGGAGCTGGGATGTCTAAACCTGTTGAAAATGAAACTGGAATTCCTGACATGGGAATTCGGTGTTTTCTCCTCACTCCACCAAAACACTCACTTCTAGCATAGGGATTTGGGAAATTGGCATGTGGCTTCCAGAGTCGTTTTGGAATGTCACAATATAGACTTTTTTTTTTTTTTTTTTTT
>NW_012102132.1:3198616-3203315 GCF_000951045.1 Mandrillus leucophaeus
GCGTCCAGCCTTGTATTTTTATTAATAATGTAAAATCTGACCGGTCACGGTGGCTCACGCCTGTAATCCCAGCACTTTGGGAAGCCGAGGCGAGTGGATCAAGAGGTCAGGAGTTCAAGACCAGCCTGGCCAACATAGTGAAACCCCGTCTGCACTAAAAATATGAAAATTAGCCAGGCATGGTGGTGTGGGCCGGTAATCCCAGCTACTCAGGAGACGGAGGCAAGAGAATCACTTGAACCTGGGAGGTGGAGGTGGCAGTGAGCCGAGACTGCGCCACTGCACTCCAGCTTGGGCCACAGAGTGAGACTTCATTTCAAAAAAAAAAAAAGTCTAATCTGTGTTCCTGTAACAATGCAGAGTAATATTTCTGAATCACTTGACATATGAGTCAGAATGGAAACTGTGAGCATTGTCTGTGTGTCTGCGTGGGCTGCAGTCTGGGTCCTGGGGAGCCCCCCAGTGACGTGTGCAGCTGCAAGACCCATACCAGGAGGAGCCTTGCCGTCCCGTGGGGGTTTGAGTGCTGGGCCCCCTTCCATGGGCTCAACCCTTAGCTCCAGGCCTCCTGCCCTGTAGGACAGGTCTACAGAGTTGGGACACCCATGTTGCCTGATCTTGTGACAGCATGGGGTGCTCATGGAGTGGAGTGTAGGAACCCTGCTGCTCAGATGTCACGCTGCGCCAGGCTGACCAGGGCTATGATGGTGACCAGCTACATGGCCGTGGTTTCTAAGTACACCATTTGATATGAGGAGATGATTTAATAAAGCATTGTCTTAAAAAAGAAAAAAACAAACAAACTGGGGCAGATGAAAAAAGTTTTCATTCTTGTTGAACAGGGTATACTGGGTATCCTTCAACTGCAGCAGTAGAGATGTAGGCTAGACAAGGAAATCATGCTGCTGGCAAAAATGCTGAGCTCCAGAATGGTGCTGGGTGGAATGTGACCATTTCCTGTTTTTGTTTTTTGTGTTTTGTTTTTGAGATGGAGTCTTGCTCTGTTGCCCAGGCTGGAGTGCAGTGGTGCGATCTTGGCTCACTGCAACCTCCGCCTTCCAGGTTCAACAGATTCTCCTGCCTCAGCCTCCCGAGTAGCTGAGATTACAGGTGTGCACGACCGCACTTGGCTAATTTTTGTATTTTTAACAGAGGCGGGATTTCACCATGTTGACCAGGCTGGTCTCCAACACCCGACCTCAAGCACCTTGGCCTCCCAAAGTGCTGGGATTACCGGTGTGAGCCACCGCACCTGGCTGAATGTGACCATTTTCTACATGAAATTGCCACATGAGCTCATTTCGAGCTTTGTATATTTATTTTGGTAATGAGAACTCTGTGGGATTATCCTTTAGAAACTAACAATATGTCTATGAAAACTGAACATGCATATTCCCTGACCCAGCAACTCCACTCCTAGGTAGATAGCCAAAGGAAATGCAAATATTTGATTACCCAAAGGCAAAAATGTTCAGAGCGGTGCTCTTTGTAATAGCCCCAACTGAAAACTACCCAAATGCCTACCACCTACAGGGAATGGAGAAATAAATGGTGTATTCACCCAGTGGAATACTATACAGCACCAAGAATCAGTAAACTCTTGAGAAGACATGGAGGAACCTCATGCATGTAATGTTGCACAAGAAGACCAACAAAATATAGGAGTCCATACGATATGATTCCATTCATATTCCAAAACAGGCCAAATGAGTCCAGATACTACAACTCAGGAGAGTTGTTATAGTTCACTAAGTTTTGTTTGTTTGTTTGTTTGTTTGTTTCTCGAGATGGAGTCTTGCTCTGTTGCCCAGGCTGGAGTGCAGTGGCGCGATCTTGGCTCACTGCAACCTCTGCCTCCTGGGTTCAAGCGATTCTCCTGCCTCAGCCTCCTGAGTAGCTGGGACTACAGGTGCGCACCACAGCATCCGGCTAATTTTTGTATTTTTAGTAGAGATGGTGTTTCACCATGTTGGCCAGACTGGTCTCAAACTCCCGACCTCGTGATCCACCTGCCTCAGCCTCCCAAAGTGCTGGGATTACAGGCATGGGCCACTGTGCCCGGCCATAGTTCACTAAGTTTTTAAAAATCTGTGTTAGCAAATGGTTTACAGGGTACAAAGTGCCTTTGCATATGTGTTATCTCACGTTTTGCTCATTTTCATGCCAAGTGGACTTTATTGAGATACTATTTACATATAACAAAGTGCATACATTTTCAGTGATGACCCTAATGAATTTTACCACACATACACACCCAGGTTACCCACACCAAGATCAAACTACAGACCATTCCAGAACTCCTGAGAGTTCCTTCACATGATCTCTTTGATCATCATGACAATCTCAGGGCAGTAGAGCCACTATCTGCCCATGTCACCTCTGAGAAACATCAGCCTGAGAGGCCAAGACCTGCCATGGTCCCAGTGCCCCCTCTGGGTTGGGACGGTGCTGCCCTCATGGCAGAGAAATGGCTGAGAGGCTCTCAGCAGCTTTCTCAGAACCCTCTGACTTGAGCTGGCATCATTAGCCTATGAATTCACTTTCTGGAAAATGAGGTTCTGTCCCCTTGCTACACAGCTGGGCAGGGAGCTGGAGAGGTGGGGTGGGTGGCACTAGTTAGTTATATTTTATTTTATTTTATTTTTTGAGACAGTCTTTGTTGCCCAGGCTGGAGTGCAGTGGAACGATCTTGGCATACTACAACCTCTACCTCCCGGGTTCAAGCGATTCTCCTGCCTTAGCCTCCTGAGTAGCTGGGACTACAGGCACGCACCACCGTACCTGGCTAATTTTTTGTATTTTTAGTAGAGACGGGGTTTCACCATGTTGGTCAGGCTGGTCTCAAACTCCTGACATTAGGTGATCTGCCTGCCTTGGCCCTGCAAAGTGCTGGGATTACAGGTATGAGCCACTGCGCCTGGCCCTGGCTAGTTATTTTTAAACTCCAGTTATTTTCCAGAGCTATCTCCCAACTATCACCATTCCAAACAATGCCCTGGAGTCTGAGGGTTGGCAGTGCCAGGTGAGGGATGCTAGTGTCTGTGAGAAACTGCCCTTGGAGAGGGAGTGGCCACCAACCAGCCCAACTGGGTGGGCAGGGCTCCTGTGAGAAACAGGCAGATGCTGCAAGGGAATGAGGCCTGTGTGGGCCTCATGCTGAAGCTTCAGGGGCAGCTCAGTGTGAGCGCACTCGGAGTTTGATTCTCACCGCCCCCAGTCCTGGCCTGGGCCTGGGTGAGGTTTGAGGGCTGACCCGAGGCAAGCCCAGAGCAAATACAAGGTGCACATTGGGCTTTCGTGAGGTCTTCTCTCTCCATTTCCAAGCCCTTTCTCAAACTGACTGCATCCCCAGGACATGGCCCTGGGGGCGAGGCCAGAATCCCTTGTGGTCTCCTTTCTTTCTCTCTCTCTTTTTTTTTCCCGAGACGGAGTTTCGCTCTTATTGCTGAGGCTGGAGTGCAATGGCGTGATCTCGACTCACCACAACCTCCGCCTCCGGGGTTCAAGCGATTCTCCTGCCTCAGCCTCCTGAGTAGCTGGGATTACAGGAATGAGCCACCATGCCCGGCTACTTTTGTATTTTTAGTAGAGATGGGGTTTCTCTAGGTTAGTCAGGCTGGTCTCGAACTCCCGACCTCAGGTGATCTGCCCGCCTTGGCCTCCCAATGTGCTGGGATTATAGGCGTGAACCACCGTGCCTGGCCTTTTTTTTTTTTTCTTTTTTGAGACGGAGTCTCACTCTGTCGCCCTGGCTGGAGTGCAGTGGCGTGATCTCGCCTCACTGCAACCTCCGCCTCCCGAGTTCAAGGCATTCTCCTGCCTCCGCCCCCCGAGCAGCTGGGGTTACAGGTGCCCGCCACTACGCCCAGCTAATTTTTTGTAGTTTTAGTAGGGCCGGGGTTACACCATGTTGGCCAGGTTGGTCTCAAACTCCTGACCTTGTGATTCGCCCTCCTCTGCCTCCCAAAGAGGTGGAATTACAGGCTTGAGTCACCACGTCCGGCCGCGTGGCCTTTTTTCTGTAGGGGCGACCTGATGGGTTCATCTGGAGCAAGGATACCCTTCTTCACTTTGCTCAGAGCTCTGGGAAATTTCTGGGCCCTCTTAGGAAGTTCTCTTGACTCTCCCAGTCATGAACAAAGGCCTCCATCCCCCACTGGGACTGGAAGTCCTTGTTCTGGAAAGCCGAGTACTACAGGGCAGGCCTGGGTCAGAGGCCACTGCCTGGTGTTCCCTCGGGGCAGAGTCCCCTCTAGCCACACTCTCACTGGCTTCTGAAAGAGGAAGGCTGACCAACTGGGTGACTCATCCCATTTCTGGAAAAGAGAGGATCAGAAGTTCAGATGAGCGTGTTTATGACTGAGGTCTGGATGAGATGACACGATAAACATAAGGGCTTAACAAAATTTAGCAAAGACTTGGGCAGCAGCCCATGAAGAAGCCTTTAGTTTTTCTATTAAAAACAAAAAATACCCGGGCGCCGTGGCTCACGCCTGTAATCCCAGCACTTTGCGAGGCCGAGGTGGGCAGATCATGAGGTCAAGAGATTGAGACCATCCTGGCTAACACGATGAAACCCCGTCTCTACTAAAAATAGAAAAAATTAGCTGGGCGTGGTGGCGGGCGCCTGTAGTCCCAGCTACTCGGGAGGCTGAGGCAGGAGAATGGCGTGAACCTGGGAGGCGGAGCTTGCAGTGAG
>NW_012102132.1:3207845-3208505 GCF_000951045.1 Mandrillus leucophaeus
TAACAATAAATAAAATAAGGGGGAAAGAGCAAGCAGGAGGGGAAGAAAAAGAAAAACAAGATGGGTAGGCAATGAGGCACCTGGTTACATTCTAATGAGACAGTGAATCTACGTTTTACATGTGAAAAGAAAGGGGAAGGGGAGGGAGTCAACTATGCATTCCTCTCCTGCTCAGTAAATCTGCATTTTACATAAGATAAAGTAAGCATGTGAAATTACAGCTATCTGTTTGGGAATGAAAGGAAAGCAGTTTTTGCATGACTCAGTTCCCAAGCTTAACTTTCCCTTTGGCATAGGGAGTTGGAGTTCCGAGTTTCCATTTTCGTTTCACGCTAGGTATCTACCCAAGAGAAATGAGACGTATGTACGCATAAAACTCCTACACGAGTGTTCATAGCAGCATTATTCATAATAGCCCCAAACTGGAAACAACCCAATTGTCTACTGAGAAAAGAAAAATAGCTCAGAGCAGGCCCAGAGAGACATGAATACGGGACTTCAGTTATCACCTCCCCAGCCCCCACCGCGTGCCCGGGGACAATTGTTTAAAGTCACTTTGTTCCTGACTAACTGGCTCACCTATTATGTTCATGAACCTGGGATTTGTGATATAAAGACAAATGTGTAGCCAACCAATAGCTTTTTTTTTTTTTTTTTTTT
>NW_012102132.1:3210350-3213648 GCF_000951045.1 Mandrillus leucophaeus
TCTCTACTAAAAATACAAAAATTAGCTGGGTGCGGTGGCGTGCACCTGTAATCCCAGCTGCTCTGGAGGCTGAGGCAGGAGAATCGCTTGAACCCGGGAGGTTGAGGGAGCCAAGATCACGCCATTGCACTCCAGCCTGGGCGGCAAGAGTGAAACTCTGTCTCAAAAAAAAAAAAAAAAAGCCTTAATTCCAAAGTCACAAATGAGCCTACACCTTTGGCTCGTCTCTCAGCCTAAGAGTCCAATTCCAGGACGTAGGAGAGGGTGACCTGCGGTGGCCGAGAAGGATGTGACGGCTCTCCAAGGTGAATAGCTGTTTATTCTCAATGAATAGTTCCACATGGACCCATAGACCCATTTCGGGGATTTGCTGTTCTTTAAAACATGGCAGAAAAAAACCCCAAACAGAAATTCCTATGTACACCAGTCACCCCCTTCTCTCTTCTGCTTTTTGGCTAACATCAGGCCAGGGATACATGGTGGCCCTAGCTCAGTCTTTGCTGGGACTCGGTGACAAGCCCAGGGACAAAGAAAACCAGTCTCTGCGGCCGGGTGCGGTGGCTCACACCTGTAATCCCAGCACTTTGGGAGGCCGAGGTGGGTGGATCACGAGGTCAGGAATTGAAGACCAGCCAGGCCAAGATGGTGAAACCCCATCTCTACTAAAAATACAAAAATTAGCCAGGCATGGTGGCGGGTGCCTGTAATCCCAGCTACTCAGTAGGCTGAGGCAGGGAATTGCTTGAACCCAGGAGGCGGAGGTTGCAGTGAGCCGAGATCAACCACTGCACTCCAACCTGGGCCACAGAGCGAGACTCCGTCTCAAAAAAAAAAGAAACCAGTCTCTATTCTGACCTACCCCCAAATGGTGCCTGTTAGGGACAGGGCAAATAAACAAGCTTTGCGATTTTTACATGGAAATCTCAAGGGACTAAGATTTCACGCACTCTGGTAAAACAAAAACAAAAAAAACCCTCCTTCTGTTCCCCGGAACTGAGCTTCTGAGCAACAACTGTCTGCCTCTGCCCACACACACAGCTCAGTCTCGATTTGCAGCAAGATCCTGGATGCTGGGCTTTGATATGAATTCTAACCCTTTGATTTCAGCACCTGTCTGTCCCTGCTGTGTTGTAAAAGTGGGGTGGGGGTGGGAAGCTATAACCACTTCTAGACAGGAAGTTATTTAGGCAAAAAAAGAAAAACAGGTGAAGCATTGCACCGAGTACAAAGGTAGCCACACCTCAGGCTGAAAGGTTCCTTCCAGAGAGATAAGATACCGGACAGCAAAAGTCACACAGCTACATGTGATCTGGGTGAAATGGAAACTTCCTGTTTATTTTAGTTCCTTCAGCCTGGGGGTGGAGAGGGAGCAGAGATGGAAGCCGTGGCTGTTACTTTTGTTAAGAATCAAAACTGCTGGATCAGTACAGAAGATTGTGGCACCGCCTGTCCCATCAACCATGCCCTCCCGCTCCCACCAAGGACAAGAGATAATACCATGAGAATATGTGAGTTGCCCACAACTGGCACCAGATACTGTCAGCAGGCTCATTTTAACTTCACAGCATCCTTTTGGGGATGGGAATAGGAGGGAGTAGATACAAACGTCTTTTTTTTTTTGAGGCGGAGTCTTGCTCTGTCGCCCTGGCTGGAGTGCAGCGGCACGATCTCGGCTCACTGCAAACTCCATCTCCCAGGTTCAAGTGATTTTCTTGCCTCAGCCTCCTGAGTAGCTGGGATTACCGGTACACGCCACCATACCCGGCAAATTTTCTTAGTTTTAGTAGAGAAGGGGTTTCACCACGTTGGTCCGGCTGGTCTCTAACTCCCGATCTCAGGTGATCCACCTGCCTCGGCCTCCCAAAGTGTTGGGCTTACAGGCGTGAACCACTGCGTTTGGCTTTTTTTTTTTTTTTTTTTTTTACCATATCAGAGTTGCGCTGGGGAGGGTAAATGACGCAATCACAGTCAAGTAGGAGCTCAGAGGCTGAGTCAGGACCTGGCTTGCTCTCAGGCCCTGCCCCCACCCCAGCTACTTCCTCCTAAATATCTCTACTTGGACCTTTAATTTTAGCACTGGGACTGCCCTGATTAATTCCTTCAGCAATGTTCACACCCATAAGTATGCCATTTCCACCCTCCCCACCCTAGGGCTCTCTGGGGAAGATGATGCAATCCAGGGCCACCTAACATCTCAGAGCAGTCCCAGGTAATTCTCAGGATGGTAGACAGGGCTTCTGAGCTCGGCACAGGGATGCTTGATCTTGTGCACACCTGTGAAGAAAGGCAGAAATACACATGCCAAAGACGTGGAGAGACTGGATCCCTCATGCATTGTGGGAGGGATTGCTAAATGTTGCAGCCGCTTTGAAAAACAGTTTGGTGGTTCCTCAAAAGGTTAAACATAGAGTTACCATACGCCCCAGCAATTCCACTTTTAGTGTAAATCAAAAAATGACTGCTGATGGCAGGCCTCGGTGACTCACGCCTGTAATCCCAGCACTTTGGGAGGCTGAGGCGGGCGGATCACTTGAGGCCAGGAGTTTGAGACCAGCCTGGGCAACATGGCGAAACCCCATCTCTACTAAAAATACAAAATTAGCCTGGTATGGTGGCTCACACTTGCAATTCCAGCTATTTGTGAGGCTGAGGCAAGAGAATTCCTTGAGCCCGGGAGGCAGAGGCTGCAGTGAGCCAAGATGGTGTTACTGCACTACAGCCTGCGACAGAATGAGACTCTCTCAAAAACAACAACAAGAACAAACGACTGAGGCAGGTTTCAATGAATTTAGAGGTTTATTTAGTCAAGGTTGAGGACATGTCTGAGGGGGGAAAAAAAAACACAAGTCACAGTAGAATCTGTGTCCTGTGCTTTTTCCAAAGAACAGCTGGGTGTGGTGGCTCACACCTGTAATCCCAGCACTTTGGGAGGCCAAGGCAGGAGGATCGCTTAAGCCCAGGAGCCCAAGACCACCCAGGGCAACATGGCGAAACCTCCTCTCTACTAAAAATACAAAAATTGGCCGGGTGCGGTGGCTCACGCCTGTAATCCCAGCACTTTGGGAGGCCGAGGAGGGTGGATCATGAGGTCAGGAGTTCAAGATCAGTCTGGCCAAGATGGTGAAACCCTGTCTCTACTAAAAATACAAAAATTAGCTGGGCGTGGGTGCAGGCACCTGTAATCCCAGTTACTTGGGAGGCTGAGGCAGGAGAATCGCTTGAAGCAGGGTGGGGGGGTGGTGCGGAGGTTGCAGTGAGCCAAGACGGCGCCACTGCACTCCAGCCTGGGTGACAGAGT
>NW_012102132.1:3215636-3221465 GCF_000951045.1 Mandrillus leucophaeus
AAAGAAAGAAAGAAAATCCACCTATAACTGCTGCTAGGCAGAATGTATGTTCAGGGCAACCTGAATCTGTGCTCTCAGATAGCAATTTTAAAGCTTGACCCAAATAAACTCTCCATGTATATTAATTTTGCCCCAGCTTCTTCCTTTTAGGTTGACGCCATCAAGTGACAAATGGATAAACAAATGTGGTATATCCAAACAATAGAATATGATTCATCAATGAAAAGGAATGAAGTACTGATACATGCCATAACACTGGTGAAACTTGAAGACATGTTAAGTTTATGGATACAAAGGTCACATATTGTATATTGTGGGATTCCATTTATATAAAATGTCCAGAATAGGCCAGGCGCGGTGGCTCACACCTGCAATCCCAGCTGCTTGGGAGGCTGAGGCAGGAGAATCACTTGAACCTGGCAGGTGGAGGTTGCAGTGAGTCGAGATGGTGCCATTGCACTCCAGCCTGGGGGACAGAACTAGACTCTGCCTCAAACAAACAAACAAACAAAAAATCCAGGAGCATTGCGGCAGGGGATATGGAGCCAAAGGCCATTGCGACGACGTGAAGAAAGTAGAGTTGGAGAAGGAATAGCCTGGCATTTATGGAAAAATGTCTCAGAAGCAATGACTAGCAATAAAAGGCTGATTGAGAATCTGGGGCAGGAATCCAGAAATGAAATGATGAGGGTCTAGGCCAAAGGCTTGACAGGGAACTGGAGAGAGAAGATCCAATTTACAGTCTAAAGAGGAAACTGGCACCAGATTACATGGTCACGTTAGTGAACCGAGCTAGGGCCCACTCGCCTGGAGCAGCAAAGTCAAACACTGACATCGGGGTAGCAGTGAAAGTGAGACATTCATTGCAGGACACCAAGCCAGGAGAATTGGCCAGCTAACGCTTGAGACTGGAACTCCATGATGCCGTACAGGTAAGGGTTTTCAAAGGCAAAGAGGTAGAGATTACAGGCAAAGTCATAAACCAAGGTGGGACATCTTGAAGTCCTGCGATTGTGGGGGTGGGGGCACAGGTCATAGATGGATTCAGAGTTTTTCTGTTTTTTCTTTTTTGAGACAGAGTCTCCATCTGTTGCACAGGTTAGAGTGCAGTGGCGTGTTCTTAGCTCACTGCAACCTCCGTCTCCAAGGGTTCAAGTGATTCTCGTGCCTCAACCTCCCGAGCAGCTGGGATTACAGGTCCGCGCCATCACGCCCAGCTAATTTTTGTATTTTTAGTAGAGACGGGGGTTTCACCATGTTGACCAGGCTGGTCTCAAACTCCTGACCTCAAGTGATCCGCCCGCCTTGGCCTTCCACAGTGCTAGGATTACAGGCGTGAGCCACCGGGCCCAGCCAGGATTCAGAGATTTTCTGATTAGCGATTAGTTAAGGAGGTGAAGCTTTGTCGAAAACTTTGAGATCAACAGAAAGGAATGTTAGCTCTTGCTCGTAGGCATGACCTCCTCTGGGCCTCAAAAATACATTTAGAGCAGAGGTCAGAGTTCAGCCCTCAGTTCCCCGTTATCTGAGGTTTACATGCCAGCTGATCGGTGTGATGGGGGCCGGAGTTTCCGAAAAACAGCTCAGGGATATATATCAAGATGTTATCTTCGGTTTGTTCTTTCTTTTTTTTTTTTTTTTGTGACTAGGTCTCGCTGTATTGCCCAAGCTGGAGTGTGGTGGTGCAATCTCGGGTCACTGCAATCTCCGCCTCCTGGGCTCAAGCCATCCTCCCACCTCAGCCTCCTGAGTAGCTGGCACTACAAGCATGGGCTATGTGACCTTTCTGTGCTTTAATCTTCCCAATTGTAAAAATTAAAGAACAGTGGTGACTACCTCCTAGGTTGTCCTGAGAATATCTGAGAAAATCCATGTGGAACAGCAGAAACACCAGGAGGAATGCAAATGTGCTTTCCTCTCTTGTAGTTCCATACAGGCCACCTTTGCCCTGGGCAGCCTGTAGCCATCTGCTTGGGAGCAGGGAAGGTTTTTCCAAAGTTCTTGAGCAAATTAAATATAAATCCTAAAGAACTCAGATCACAATGTCTCTTCCATGAGAGAAAGAAGATACCCCTATGCCAACCTCAGTCAGGCCGTGAGACTTGTTGCCTTTTAGTAGGAGGATATGACCTGCAGAAACTGAAAGCCCAAAAGTCATCCCTTCCGGTTCCCAGGACTTGTAGGCAGAAACATGGAGACAGGACCAGGAGAGGTGTGGCAGTGGGTCCCAAGGTCACTTTTCTGGGCCTATGGCCAGAGAAAGGGTAGACAGTTGAGTAAATTGAAAGAGAAACCAGAAACCCAAGGTCTCTGGCTAGATTCAAATCTGGGACCCTGAGAGGAGATTGTGTCCCACTGCCACCACCTCCCCCACCTACTCCCCAACCTAGGAGCCACATGGAGCATCTTGGAGGTGCAGGACAGAGAGAGGAGGGCAGGGGAGCTGCTGTCCAGAGTTGTCCTGTGGTGCTGCGTGGCCTGGACAGAAAGTTCTGTTCTGGCGGGATTTCAGCAAAGAGGGAGTTCAGGCTACAGGCAGATATTGAGTCAGCAATGTCTATTGAGCCCCTAGAAAGCTGTGCCCTGGGAAACAGAGAGAGTGGTGCAAGGTTGAATTACAGTTGGAGCTCTCAAGGAATGATCTTTGAAGGCAAGCTTGCTGAGCTCACTGATGAGCAGGGTGGGGAGGGTGTAATTAGGGAAGACTGGGACAGAAGCCTGGGAGCATCCACAGCCGAGGAGAGGATGAGAAACAAGGAGGTGCTTCAGAGACCTGAAATGCAGCAGGAGAACTGGGAAAGTGTCAGAGGCATGTGAACCAGAGCAACTCCATCTTGAATAGGAGCTGGGTAAAATGAAGTTGAGACCTACTGGGCTGCATTCCCAGAAGGTAAGGCATTCTAAGTCACAGGATGAGATAGAAGATCAGCACAAGATACAGGTCATGGCCAGGCATGGTGGCTCACGCCTCTAATACCAGAACTTTGGGAGACCGAGGCGGGCGGATCACAAGATCGGGAGACCAAGACCATCCTGGCCAACATGGTGAAACCCTGTCTCTACTAAAATACAAAAAATTTGCTGGGCATTGTGGTGCGCGCCTGTAGCCCCAACTACTCGGGGGGCTGAGGCAGGAGAATCGCTTGAACCCAGGAGATGGAGATTGTAGTGAGCCAAGGTTGTGCCACTGCACTCTAGCCTGGCAATAGAAAGAGACTCCATCTCAAAAATAATAATAATAATAATAAAAGATACAGGTCATAAACACCTTGCTGATAAAACAGGTTGCAGCAAAGAAACTGACTAAAACCCACCAAAACAAAGATGGCGATGAGAGTGACCTCTTGTCCTCCTCACTGCTATACTCCCACCAGCACCATGACAGTTTACAAATGCCATGGCAACATCAGGAAGTTACCCTATATGACCTACAAAGGGGAGACATGAATAATACGCCTCATTTAGCATATCATCAAGAAATAACCATATAAATGGGTAACCAGCAGCCCTCTGGGCTGCTCTGTCTGTGGAGTAGCCATTCTTTTATTCTTTTACTTTCCTAATAAACTTGCTTTCAGTTTAGTCTGTGGACTCGCCCTGAATTCTTTTTTGTTTTTTTTTTTGAGACGGAGTCTCGCTCTGTCGCCCAGGCTGGAGTGCAGTGGCGCGATCTTGGCTCACTGAAACCTCCGCCTCCCGGGTTCAAGTGATTCTCCTGCCTCAGCCTCCCAAGTACCTGAGATTACAGCCGCACCACCACACCCGGCCAATTTTTGTATTTTCAGTAGAGACAGGGTTTCACCATGTTGGTCAGGCTGGTCTCAAACTCCTCGTGATCCGCCCACCTCGGCCTCCCAAACTGCTGGGATTATAGGCATGAGCCACCACGCCTGGCACCCTGAATTCTTTCTTGCACAAGATCCAGGAACCCTCTCTTGGGGTCTGGATTGGGACCCCAGTCCTGTAACAAAAGTACTGTGTCAAAGCAGCTCCGGGAGGCAAGAGCTTCAAGGATGTTCCCTAAGCACTAGGCTAATCTCCGTGGAAAGGGCTGTGTTCCTCCTATGCTGCCGAGCACCTTGCTCTCCTTACATTTCCGGGTGGGTAAGCAGAATCCCCCAGCACTTAAACATACTCTTTTCTGCAGGCCCTGGAGCAGTCCTGTTGGATCCCAGGCTGACAGGAAAGTAGGTCCCCATTCTGTGAGCCACCCAGGCCCTTACTGGCAGGGTCCCTGCTAAAGCCACACCAGTTGTAGGTAGAGTGGTGAGCTGGGGGCTTCAGTAGCCCAGGGGAGCTCTCCCTGGTAGCAGGGAGCCCAGGTCCTGACTCCAGGCCAGAGGGCATGGGAGCAACTCAATCTCCTTCCACTTCCATGGCAACCTGGGTGGAGTGGCCGGATCCAGGTGCCAGCGTGGCAGAGGCCGTGGGAGTGCTCAGACGGGCACACCCACCGGCCTAAGGGTGGTGGGCAAGTCACTCGCATGGCCAGGCCTGCCCCATCCAGATTTATGAACTGGGCCAGAAGGGTGTGTTGGGCAATTAAGTGAGGAGAGTCGTCGCTGTGCACACAACACCTGATTTCCACACGACTTGTTGCTACTTGTTCTTCCTGTCTGGGGTAACCTTAGTTTTGCCCTGGTTGTTACTTTCAATAGCAGTTAGGCTTAAAAAGGAAACTCAAAAGAAACAGCCCCTCTGTTTGGACTCACAGGGAAGTTTGAGGACGGATCCCTTGTTGAGAAGAGGATGCTGAGGAAGTCACTTCCTATGGCTCTCGGTGCTACATTCATCCTTGTGACCCGAGGTGGATATGGAACCATCTCATTTACCAAGTTGTTTGGAGACTTTTATGATTTGAAACTCCCGTGTTTTCTGTCAATTTCTCTGTGTGAAAGTTCCCCACAAATTATTAAAGTTGACAATTCACTCTGGCATCCAAGCCGCTGCAATTGGATCCTAGTACCCACAAAATCTACCTGCTCCGTCAGTACTCGGTAACAGAAACTCCGGGTTTGTTCATTCATTCATTTATTCATCTATCCATTCATTCATTCAGTAAATTGCTTTTGAGCAGTCAGTGTGTACCACTGTATTGCTTGAAACCGGATACAGACATGAAAATATAGTCTAGGTTGTGTGCGGTGGCTCACACCTGTAATCCTAGCACTTGGGGAGGCCAAGATGGGCAGATCACCTGAGGTCAGGAGTTTGAGATCAGCCTGGTTAACATGGTGAAACCTCGTTTCTACTAAAAATACAAAAAATTAGCCAGGCGTGGTGGTGTGTGCCTATAATCCCTGCTACTCGGGAGGCTGAAGCAGGAGAGTCGCTTGAACCCTGGAGGTGGAGGTTGCAGTGAGCCGAGATTGTGCCATTGCACTCCAGTTTGGGCAACAAGAGTGAAACTCTATCTCAAAAAAAAAAAAAAAAAAAAAAAGTAAAGAAAATATAGTCTGTTGGAGTGGAGGAGGAAATACAAACAAAACTTCAATTTGCTGTGAAAGTGTTATGATAGATGTCGCAGATGCTGTCTGTGGCCTGCCCCATAGTACCTGGGCTCACCTGAGCTTACCTGTAGCTGTGGCAGGCAGGTGACCACCCCATATCCTACCTCAAGTGCCTGCCTCTCTCGGCTTCTCTTGAGAGCCACTGGAGGGGTAACCTTGAATTGTAGGTGAGGAGGGAGTTAGCAGTTGGAGATGGGAGTTGATGAAGAAAAGTCCCAGCTTTCCTGTCCTCCAATGAGGTGTTTTTTTTTTTCTTCCTCAATTGCGGTAAAAAACATCTAACATAAAATTGACCATCTTTTTTTTTTTTTTTTTTTTT
>NW_012102132.1:3222714-3224268 GCF_000951045.1 Mandrillus leucophaeus
GTCTCTTCCTGTTGCCAAGGCTGGAGTACAGGTGGTGTGATCACAGCTCCCTGTAGCCTCGACCTCCCTGGGCCCAAGCAATCCTCCCACCTCATCCTCAAGTAGCTGGGACTACAGGTGTGTGCCACCACGCCTGGCTAATTTTTGTATTTTTTTGTAGAGACGGAGTTTTGCCATGTTGCGCAGGCTGGAAATGCCAACTTATATTTATTTATTTATTTCTGAATCGGAGTCTCGCTCTGTCGCCCAGGCTTGAGTGAAGTGGCGGGATCTCGGCTCATTGTAACCTCCACCTCCCGGGTTCAAGTGATTCTCCTGCCTCAGCCTCCCGAGTAGCTGGGATTACAGGCGCGTGCCACCATGCCTGGCTAATGTTTGTATTTTTAGTAGAGATGGGGTTTCTCCATGTTGGTCAGGCTGGTCTCGAACTCCTGACCTCAGGTGATCTGCCCGCCTCGGCCTCCTAAAGTGCTGGGATTACAGGTATGAGCCACTGTGCCCAGCCAATTTTGTATTTTCAGTAGCGATGGGGTTTCTCCATCTTGGCCAGGCTGTTCTCGAACTCCCGGCCTCAGGTGATCCGACCACCTTAGCCTCCCAAAGTGCTGGGATTACAGGCGTGAGCTACCATGCCTGGGATAATTTTGAAGTGTGCTCCACTCAGTCTCCCCAGCTATCCCCAGCAGGGGATTGCAAACCAGTTGCCCACAGGGGTTACCAGCTCGTAAGCACCATTGGTTTTCTCCTTGCCCCGTCTCACCTCCCCTGCTCTCTCACATCTGACTCCTGAGATCGTGTCCCAAATAAACCACCTGCACCCAAGTCCTTGTGTCAGCATTTGCTTTTGGGGGAATGCAAACTAAGACAGTCGAGATGTGCATGGGGGCTCTGGGAGCACAGGGGAATGGCCTCCAACCCAGACTGGCTGGATCATGTTTTAGCAAACAAAAAGCTTTTTACCAAACAGAAAGCCTTGAACCAAATCAGATATGAAGCCTGAGTTGGTCAGGCACAAAAGAGGGAGGAGGGATTAGGTTCCAGGGGGAGGTACCTACAAAGGGGAAGGGCGTGCGGGTGTGAGAAATAGTGCAGAATGGCACACGGTTCCGAAGGGCCAGACTGCAGGGTATTAATACAACCCCAACCATTGTCAGGGTGGGCAGGGCCGGATCTTCCATGCAGCTAGGTCTGGAGTCCATGCCATATTCTCTTTTTTAAATTTATATATATATATTTTTGAGATGGAACGTCACTCCGTCGCCCAGGCTGGAGTGCAGTGGCAAAATCCTGGCTCACTACAACCTCTGCTTCCCTGGTTCAAGTGATCCTTTCACCTCAGCTTCCCGAGTAGCTGGGACTACAGGTACCTGCTACTACACCCAGCTAATTTTTGTATTCTTAGTAGAGATGGGGGGGTTGCCATGTTGGCCAGGCTGGTCTCCAACTCCTGGCCTCAAGTGATCCACCCACCTCAGCCTCCCAAAGTGGTGGGATTACAGGCGTGAGCCACTGTGCCCAGCGCCAGATTCTGTTCTGTTTTTTTTTTTTTTTTTT
>NW_012102132.1:3225500-3227035 GCF_000951045.1 Mandrillus leucophaeus
ACGTTGGCCAGGCTGGCCACGAACTCCTGGCCTCAAGTGATCTGCCCACCTTAGCCTCCCAAAGTGTTAGGATTACAGGCGTGAGCCACCATGCCTGGCCTGGAAATGCCAACTTTTAAATGAAAGTTTAGAAATCTTCAACAAACATTAAAAAAAAACCCCACATTTCCACCCTAACTTGGCAAGGAGAAGAACAGGATTGCATCATCAGTCAGTCCTTTGCATAGACAGCAGCAAATATCGATGGGGGACCTAGTGTGCACCAGGTGGGTGTACAGGCAGCACCAGAAGCCAGCAGGGAGTCGTTCTCACAGGGGGTGTCTCTGTGCCTGTCTGCAAGTGGACATTTGCCTGGAAATGAGCCATATGTTGATACCAAGTAGAAGAGAAAGATTCAGCTGAACAGAGGGGAAATGGCAGTAAATCTTGCTCTACCCTTTTCCATCTTGCTCCCTTCCTCTCTCCTCCTTTCTCCCTCGCTTCTTTCCCTCTCTTTCCCTCCTCCCTTCCTTTGTTATTATTAGTTTTTGAGACGGTGTATTGCTCTGTTGGCCAGGCTGGAGTGCAGTAGCATGATCTCGGCTCACTGCATCCTTTGCCTCCCGGCTCAAGCCATCTTCCTACCTCAGCCTCCTGAGTAGCTGGGACTACAGGCATGCACCACCACGCCCTGCCAATTATTTTACTTTTTTGTAGAGATGGGGTCTTGCTATGTTGCCCAGGCTGGTCTTGAACTCCTGAACTTAAGTGATCCTCTCACCTTGGCCTCCCAATGTGCTGGGATGACAGGTGTGAGCCACCCTGCCAGGCCTCCTTCCTTCCTTTAAAGAAGCTACATTCTTGGCCGGGCGCAGCGGCTCACGCCTCTAATCACAGCTCTTTGAGAGGATGAGGTGGGCAGATCACCTGAGGTCAGGGATTTGAGACCAGCCTGGTCAACATGGCGAAACCCCGTCTCTACCAAAAATACAAAAGTTAGCCGGACGTGGTGGTGCACTCCTGTAATCCCAGCTACTTGGGAGGCTGAGGCAGGCACACTTGAACCCCGGAGGCAGAGGTTGCAGTGAACTGAGATGGCATCACTGCACTCCAGCCTGGGTGACAGAGCGAGACTCCATCTCAAAAAAAAAAAAAAAAAAAAAAAGAAACTACATTCTCTTTAAGTATCCACAGGGGCAGAACTACTCTTGTATTTTGTGCGTGTGTTGTTCTGAACAGGCAAAACATACATCTTCTCTGTTCTCAGATGAGAACAAAGATAACCTGGAAACAGTGTCTCTCCTTCCTGGGTCCCTCTCCAAAGGCAGCTGTCAGAACCAGTTTTTTGTTTATCTTCTAGACATCTCCTGTGTCTTCACCAACATATCTGATGACATTTTTCTTTTTTGCCCCATATAAATAGCATTCTATACACTATCCTAAACCTTACAGTTTTGCCTATAAGCAATTCCTGGAGAATTTTCTGTTTCAATATCTCTGGAGTGGCCTCATTAAGAGGGTCACACCATCATATATTTGGCTATCCTACTATTGAT
>NW_012102132.1:3227475-3229687 GCF_000951045.1 Mandrillus leucophaeus
GCCACCACACCGGGCTAAGTTTTGTATTTGTAGTAGAGATGGGGTTTCACCATGTTGGCCAGGCAGGTCTTGAACTCCTGACCTCAAGTGATCCACCCGCCTTGACTTCCCAAAGTTCTGGGATTACAGGCGTGAGCCCCTGCGCCTGGCGAGCAACTTGAATTTTCATAGATATTGCCAATTTGCCCTCCATGGAGGTCATATCTATTTACATGCCCAAAAATTCATGTAATCATTTAAATGCAATAAATGAATGTGCTGGTTTCTCCACACCCTTTAAAACACAGCAAATTAGATTTCTATTGCTACATAACAACCACAAACTCAGTGGCTTAAAACAACACACCCATTTATAAGCTCCCAGTTCGGGAGGTCAGAAGTCTGGCATGGCATGACTGGATCCTTTGCTCAGAGTATCATAAGGTTAAAATCAAGGTGTTACCAGGCTGAGGTCTTGTTTGGAGGCTTCCAAGCTTGTTTTTGGTTTGTTTGCTTTTGTGTGTTTTTTTGTTTGTTTGTTTGTTTGTTTGAGACAAAGTCTGGCTCTATTACCCACGCTAGAGTGCAGTGGTACAATCTCGGCTTACTGCAACCTTAGCCTCCAGGGTTCAAGCCATCCTCCCACCTCGGTCTCCCAAGTAGCTGGGATCACAGGCACGCACCATCATGTTCGGCTAATTTTTGTATTTTTTGTAGAGACGGGGTTTCACCATGTTGCCCAGGCTGGTCTCGAACTCCTGATCTCAAGTGATCCGCCTGCCTTGGCCTCTCAGAGTGCTGGGATTACAGGCGTGAGCCACCGCACCTGGCCCTAAACTTGTTTTTGATGTTAGTGGAATTCAGTTCCTTATGGTTGTAGGACTGATATCTGACTCTCCTTGTTGGCTGTTAGCCAGGGGCCTGCTCTTAGCTCCCAGAGACAGCCACATTCCATTCCTTGCCACGTGAGACCCTCCCATCCTTAAGGAAAAAACAGCACATTGACTCCTTCTTGTGCTTTGGATCTCTGACTTCCCAGTCTCCAACATCTAGGCCCAGATTTAAGGGGCCCATATAATGAAGTCAGGCCCACTTGGATAATCTTAAAGTCACCTGATTTGGGAATTAATCACATCTGCAAGATCCCTTTACAGCACCACCCAGATTAATGTTTGGGTGAATAACTGGGAAAAGGTGTCTGTACACCAGGCAGTGGAAATTTAGGGGCCCATCTTAGAATTTTGCCTAGCACGCACAATGTTATCAAACTTTTTGATCTTTGCTAATGTGAGAGATGAAAACAGAACTTTTTTTTTTTTTTGAAACAGAGTTTCCCTCTTGTTGCCCAGGCTGGAGTGCAGTGGTGTGATCTTGGCTCACTGCAACCTCCACCTCCTGGGTTCCAGTGATTCTCCTGCCTCAGCCTCCTAAGTAGCTGAGACTACAGGTGTGTGCCACCACACCCGACTAATTTTTGTATTTTTTAGTAGAGACCAGGTTTCATCCTCTTGGCCAGGCTGGTCTCGAACTGCTGACCTCAGGTGATCCGCCCGTCTCAACCTCCCAAAGTGTTGGGATTACAGGCGTGAGCCACTGTGCCTGACCGAAAATGGAACTTATTGAGTATTTCTCTTATTATGTCTGTGAATCTTATTTTATATTTAAGACCTATTCGCACTCTGATTATTTGGTTAATGATATCTGCATATATTCTTTGCTACCCACTTTTCTTTTCTTTTTTTTTTTTTGAGACAGGATCTTGCTCTGTCACCCAAGCTGGAGTGCAGTGGTGCTGTCACAGCTCACTGCAGCTTTGATCTCCCCCCTCAGCCTCCCAAGTAGCTTGGACTACAAGAGAACGCCACCACACCCAGCTAATTTTTCCATTTTTAATGAGACAAGCTCTCGCTCTGTTGCCCAGGCTGGTCTCGAACTCCTGGGCTCAATTGATCCTCTTACCTCTGCCTCTCAAAATGCCGGGATTACAGGTATGAGCCACCTTGCCTGAATCTGTGCTCCTTCTTCTACTGGGTTTTTGGTCTTTTTCTCCTTTTTATTTCCTTATTAACTAGAAGAGCTCTGGCCGGGCGCAGTGGCTCATGCCTGTAATCCCAGCACTTTGGGAGGCCAAGGCGGGTGGATCACCTGAGATCAGGAGTTCAAGATCAACCTGGCCAACATGGCGAAACCTCGTCTCCACTAAAAATACAAAAATTAGCTGGGCATGGTGGTG
>NW_012102132.1:3230183-3232685 GCF_000951045.1 Mandrillus leucophaeus
TAAAGATCTTTCCTACATTAATGACTTTGTTTTTCTTAATTATTTTACCTGGCACTCCTTCTTGCCGTCTCCTGAAACACCATTCATTCCTTAGGGCCCAGGTCAAACCCACATTGCCTGCAGGGCTGTGCATGGCAACACTAGTGCTCACTATTTTATTTATTTATTATTATTTTTTGAGATGAAGTCTCACTCTGTCACCCAGGCTGGAGTGCAGTGGCATGATCTTGGCTCACTGCAATTTCTGCCTCCTGGGTTGATTCTCCTGCCTCAGCCTCCTGAGTAGCTAGGATTACAGGTGCATACCACCATGCCTGGCTAATTTTCATATATTTAGTAGATACGGGGTTTTACCATGTTAGCCAGGCTGATCTCAAACTCCCGACCTCAAGTGATCCACCTGCCTTGGCCTCCCAAATTGCTGGGATTACAGGAGTGTGCCACCACACCCGGCCTCAATTCCTGTTCCTTTGTACGATAGCTCTAGCACCTTATATTAGACTTAGGATCTTCTTTTTTTGTCCTCAATATTCTAAAATGTATTGGCGATAATACATTCCCATAGGTCTTCCCCCCTCTGCCCCATTTATTGGATTGATACTTGAAAGGCCCTTTCAATCTGGAGACTGCAGTTTCAAGAACTGCTATATTAGTTTTTTCATAATTCCTTTTCTTCCATGGAATGAAAATCATAAGATTGGATGCTGAAATTTCTGGATTGATAATCATCTTTTTGATCTTTGTATTCTTGTTCTACTTTTGAAAGATTTCCTCAACTCTATCTTCGAAGTATTCTGTTGAATTTTAATTAATTTCTATTTTTCTGATAACCAATTTTAAATTTCCAAGATCTCTTTTCTGTTTTTGATTGTTCCTTTCCTGTAGCATTCTGTTCTTGCGTTATTATTGAAGCCTCTCCTGTTCTCATTGTCCTTAGGGCTAATGTCCTTAAATTTTTCTTGCAAAAACTGTAGTGGGTTTTGCTGAAAAAGAGAAAAGGGGCATGGGTTTTCAAGCCCCACTTTTTTTGTTTTTTTTGAGACAGGCTCTTGATCTGTCACCCAGGCTGGAGTGCAGTGGTTCACTGCAACCTCTTCCTCCCAGGTTCAAGCAATTCTCCTGCCTCAGCCTCCCGAGAAGCTGGGATTACAGGTGCATGCCACCATGCCCCGCTAATTTTTGTATTTTCTTGGTAGAGATGGAGTTTTACCATGTTGGCCAGGCTGGTCCCAAACTCCTGACCTTGTGATCTGCCCACCTCGACCTCCCAAAGTGCTGGGATTACAGGCGTGAGCCACCACGCCCAGCCCAAGCTCCACTTTTAAACTAAAACTCTCCACTTTCACTTATGATCAATTATGATCAATTACAGTATCTTCTGTTATTTCTCTAGGAATATTAAAGAACAATTTTTGAATATTGCTTCTTGCATGGTCATTGTTTTCTCTGGGTTCTTCTTTCTGTTGATCAATTTTTTTCCATTATCATTTTAATCTCTCTTTTTCACAGTGGAGACTTTTTTGAAATGTGTAGTGATCTTGGCTGTTTGTTGATATTTAGGAGCAAAGCACTAAAAAGCTGATTGGAAGTGCTGGCTGTGGGGTGGGGCTTCCCAGTGCTTAGGCTTCACTGAAGGTGGTCACCAGAAAGCGTCCTGTTTTATTCGGGGATCTCTGAAAGTCTGTGTTAGGTCTTGTCTCTGGGAAGGTTCTTCGAAGGAGATGATGGGGAGGAAGGAAGAATCTCGTGATTGTGTGGGGTGATCAAAGGAACCCAGGTGTCTGGACAAACTGCTCAGTACACAGACTTTGAGCTAATGTCCCTGTTTTCGACCTTTAAATAGTGACCTTGCAGACCCCGGTCCTGAGCCTGAAGCTCAATATGACTGGTCCAACTCATGATGGCATCCCCCTTTGCTGGCCCCTTTGCTTGTAGCATTCTCTACCTGTCAGGTCAATTGCTCTTCCATCATCTGCTTTCCATTTTTCTCCTATCATCAACACCTATCCTTTGTTGTTATAGACTTGCCCATTCCCTTTTTCCTTTGGGTTAATTCCTTTTTTTTTTTTTTTCTGTTTTTGAGACGGAGTCTCACTCTGTTGCTCAGGCTGGAGTGCAGTGGTGCCATCTTGGCTCACTGCAAGCTCTGTCTCCCGGGTTCACGCCGTTCTCCTGCCTCAGCCTCCCAAGTAGCTGGGACTACAGACTCCCGCGCCCGGCCGGGTTAATTCCTTTAAAAGCCTTTGCAGGGCGGGCATTGTGGCTCACTCCTGTAATCCCAGCATTTTGGAAGGCTGAGACGAGCAGATCACCTGAGGTCAGGAGTTCGAGACCAGCCTGACCAACATAGTGAAATCCCGCCTCTACTAAAAATACAAAAATTTGCCAGGCATGGTGTCACACACCAGAGCTACTCGGGAGGCTGAGACAGGAGAATCACTTGAACCTGGGAGGCAGAGGTTGTGGTCAACCGAGATGGCACCACTGCACTCCAGCCTGGGC
>NW_012102132.1:3232735-3234431 GCF_000951045.1 Mandrillus leucophaeus
AAAGAAAGAAAGAAAAAAAAGCCTTTGCCAACCATCTTAGTGGGATTTGGGTAAGAAGAGGGGAATGTGTGTGGTTGCCACTTGAAACCAGAACCCCTCACTTTCAATTATCTATCATTGATAGCCCAACCTCAAAGAAGACTGTCTAAACTATTGGTTAACCTCAGATCTGCTGATCTGACCCCTCCTCATGGGAAATCCCTCATGCTTCCCCATGATTTATATCCTGTACGTATTCAGCATCATCTATAACGACAGTGGTTCTGCTTTCCAAATGTGAAATCTGGTCACGAAATCTGAAAAGCATTTTCATATTTAATTTGTGACTTTAGCAAGTTGGCTTGATGTTCAAACCCTCACTCCGTCATTTGGTTTTAAATATATATATATATTTTTAAATATTATATATATGTATATATATCTGTCTCTCATAGCAGCTGTGAAAGCAGATTACTTCCTAGTTTGAGTCTTGAGTTTCTTCATCTGTAAAATCAATCAGGATGATAATGCTCATCTCCTAGGGTTGTCAGGATTGAATGAAATAAAGCACTTAGTTCATTATTGGTGTTTGATGTGTGTTAGTCTCCTCGGTCCTGTGTTTCTATGAAAAGTCTTGGCCAAGCGCGGTGGCTCACGCCTGTAATCCCAGCACTTTGGGAGGCTGAGATGGGCGGATTACCTGAGGTCGGGAGTTTGAGACCAGCCTGACCAACATGGAGAAACCCTGTCTCTACTAAAAATACAAAATTAGCCACGTGTGGTGGTGCATGCCCAGCTACTCGGGAGGCTGAGGCAGGAGAACCACTTGAACTCAGGAGGTGGAGGTTGCGGTGAGCCAAGATCGCGCCATTGCACTGTAGCCTGGGCAACAAGACAGAAACTCCGTCTCAAAAAAAGAAAAGAAAAGTCTTATGAATAAAATCAAATTCAGTTATATATTTAATATATGACCTACAGTGAAATGAAAAATTAAATGCATATGAAATAATTAAAATGTATATGAAATTCAACAACAAAACACATGCTAAATAGTACATTATTCATGTTGTCATTTTTGCCATTTACCATTATGAGGTGAAGAGAAAATCATGTAGATCTCTCTACTTCCTTGAAGAGCTCAGCTCGCTCAACAATTATTTATTCTTTACAATTTCAAAAATGTCTTGGCCTGTCTCTGAGTAATTAATTTGAATTCTTAGGAGAGATTTTCAATGGTCAATTACTATTCTAATCCCTCAAACTGGATAATCAACAAAACAATCTCACTTCCCTGAAAGTGAGGAGGCCAATATCCTCGTGTTCTCATAATGAATGTCTTTACGTATGTTCAACCATTCCTGACTTGGAGATGATGCTGTGTGTCCCTTTTTAATTTAATTTAATTCAATTTTATTTTATTTTATTAATTAATTGAATTAAATTATTTATTTTTTGAGATGGAGTCTCGCTCTGTCACCCAGGCTGGAGTGCAGTGGCACGATCTCAGCTCACTGCAACCTCCACCTCCCGGGTTCAAGTGATTCTCCTGCCTCAGCATCCCGAGTAGCTGGGACTATAGGTGCGTGCCACCACGCTCGGCTAATTTTTTTGTATTTTTATTTTTATTTATTTATTTATTTTTTTTTTTGAGACAGAGTCTCGCTTAGTCGCCCAGGCTGGAGTGCAGTGGCGCGATCTCGGCTCACTACAAGCTCCG
>NW_012102132.1:3234813-3241238 GCF_000951045.1 Mandrillus leucophaeus
TTTTTTGTATTTTTAGTAGAGACGGGGTTTCGCCGTTTTAGCCAGATGGTCTGGATCTCCTGACCTCGTGATCCACCCACTTCTGCCTCCTTCAGTGCTGGGATTACAGGCGTGAGCCACCGCGCCCGGCCCTTTTTTATTTTAAGTTCTGGAGTATGTGTGCAGGACGTGCAGGTTTGTTACATAGGTAAACGTGTGCCATGGTGGTTTGCTGTACCTGTCAACCCATCACCTAGGTATTAAGCCCAGCATGCATTAGATATTTTTTCTAATGCGCTCCCTCCCTCTACCCCACTCCCTAAGAGGCCCCAATGTGTGTTGTTCCCCTCCATGAGTCCATGTGTTCTCATTGTTCAGCTCCCACTTGTGAGTGAGAACATGCAGTGTTTTGTTTTCTGTTCCTGCGTTAGTTTGCTGAGGGTAATGGATTCCAGCTCCATCCGTGTCTCTGCAGAGGACATGTTCTTGTTCCTTTTTATGGCTGCATAGTATTCCATGGTGTATATGTACCACATTTTTTTAATCCAATCTATCATTGATGGGCATTTGAGTTGATTCCATGTCTTTGCTATTGTGAATAGTGCTGCAATGAACATACACACGCATGTATTGTTGTAATAGAATGATTTATATTCCTTTGGTTATAGAACCAGTAATGGGATTGCTGGGTCAAACGGTATTTCTGGTTCTAGATCTTTTATTTTTATGTTTATGTTTTTTTTTTATTTTTATTTTTTTTGAGACGGAGTCTCGCTCTGTCGCCCAGGCTGGAGTGCAGTGGCTGGATCTCAGCTCACTGCAAGCTCCGCCTCCCAGGTTTACGCCATTCTCCTGCCTCAGCCTCCCGAGTAGCTGGGACTACAGGCACCCACCACCTCACCGGGCTAGTTTTTTTGTAGTTTTTAGTAGAGATGGGGTTTCACCGTGTTAGCCAGGATGGTCTCGATCTCCTGACCTTGTGATCTGCCCGTCTCAGCCTCCCAAAGTGCTGGAATTACAGGCTTGAGCCACCGCGCCCGGCCTGGTTCTAGATCTTTGAGGAATCGTCACACCATCTTCCACAATAGTTGAACTAATTTACATTCCCACCAACAGTGTAAAAGCATTCCTATTTCTCTGCAACCTCACCAGCATCTGTTGTTTCTTGACTTTTTAGTAATCATCATTCTGACTGGAGTGAGATGGTATCTCATTGTGGTTTTGATTTGCATTTCTCTAATGATCGGTGATGTTGAGCTTTTTTTCACATGCTTGTTGGCCACATGTCTTCTTTTGAGAAGTGTCTGTTCATGTCCTTTGCCCACTTTTTAATGGGATTGTTGTGTCTCATAAATTTGTTTAAGTTCCTTGTAGATTCTGGATATTAGACCTTTGTCAGATGGATAGATTGCAAAAGTTTTCTTCCACTCTGTAGGTTGCCTGTTCACTCTGATGGTAGTTTCTTTTGCTGTGCTCTTTAGTTTAATTAGATACCATTTGTCAATTTTTGCTTTTGTTGCAATTGCTTTTGGCAATTTTTGTCATGAAATCTTTGCCTGTGCCTATGGCCTGGATGGTAGTGTCTAGATTTTCTTCTAGGGTTTTTATAGTTTTGAGTTTTACATTTAAGTATTCTTTTTGACTACTGTTCTCATTGAGGAATAGCAGAAGGGTGATGCCACACTACGATAAAGAAGGGAGAGGAATATTTATTTATTTATTTATTTTGAGACAGAATCTCACCCTGTCACCCAGTCTGGAGTGCAGTGGCGCAATCTTGGCTCACTACAACTTCAGCTTCCTGGGTTCAAGTGATCCTTATGTCCCAGCCTCCCCAGTAGCTGGGATTATGGGTGTGTGCCACCACATCCAGCTAATTTTTTGTATTTTTAGTAGAGATGGGGTTGGCCAGGCTGGTCTCAAACTCCTGGTTTCAAGTGATCCACCCGCCTTGGCCTCCCAGAGTGCTGGGATTACAGGCATGAGCCACAGCGCCTGGCTGGGAGAGGGATTTTTAAAAGATTCCATGCTTTCCTCAGATCACCCCTTTCAGGACCCTTTTTATTTTCCCTATTGAAATTAGAATAGTCAATAGATGCTCTCAGAATTTGTCTATACTGTCATTAGCAATTGTATCTTACAATTTTCTTTCCAGGAGCAACAAAATTCAGAAGTTTTTCCTTTCTTTTAAACTCTTCTACAACTCTTAATTTTTGCTTCTCCAAAATCTGTATTCATTTTCTCTTGAGACAGGGGCTCACTCTGTTGCCCAGGTTGGAGTGCAGTGGTGCAGTTATAGCTCACTGCAGCCTCGATCTCCTGGGCTCAAGTGATCTTCCTGCCTCAGGCTCTCATGTAGATGGGACCACAGACACGTGTCACTGTACTTGGTTAAATTTATTTATTTATTTATTTTTGAGATGGAGTCTCGCTCTGTCACCCAGGCTGGAGTGCAGTGGCATGATCTTGTCTCACTGCAACCTTCACTTCCTGGGTTCAAGCAATTATCCTGCCTCAGCCTCCAGAGCAGCTGAGATTACAGGCACGTGCCACTATGCCCAGCTAATTTTTGTTATTTTTAGTAGAGAAGGGGTTTCACCATGTTGGCCAGGCTAGTTTCAAACTCCTGACCTCAAGTGATCGGCCTGCCTTGGCTTCCCAAAGTGTTGCTATTACAGGCATAAGCCATCGCACCCAGCCTGTACTTGGTTAATTTTTAAAATTTTTTGTAGGAATGGGGTTGGGAGGGCATCTCGCCGTGTTGCTAATCTCAAACTCCTGGACTCAAGCAATTCTCCCACCTTGACATCTTAATGTGCTGGGATTACAGGCGTGAGCCACTGTGCCTGACCTAGTATTCATATTTTGAACACACATGCCAGCGGTCTTAGTGGCATGTCCTTTATGGCTCACAACAGTGAAAATATTAATCTAATCAGTCAGTTAATTTCCACAGTAGAATGTAAAGTCCAAGAGCTTTCATGTTAACTACAACATTTTCGTGACACATTTTAGTAATGACAGGAGCAACTTTTTATGTTTGAATTTAGATAAATCTATATAAGAGAGAAAGTTTCACCCAACACCATTCCTTAATTCTTTTGCAGTTTTGCAACAAAATGTTTCCAGAGTTGTTCTACTTTTTGTGGTGCTGATGAAAAAACGCAAGTTTTAACTATGTGAAAATTGATGTTTAATACAATCTGAAACCATAGTTGTGTTAGATAATGATGTGAGCTGTCTAAAAGATAGCTTTTTCTGATTAGAAAAGTACTCTTCCACTTTAACAGAAGAATTTCATGAAAATCTTCACACACAATAGAAGCCACAGAACTGGCGGAACTGATGGTTTTGTTCATAAAGTCTGATTTCCTGCTGTAAAAAAGATTTATCCCACTTTTCCACTGAGTACAAAATGGCGTACGGTCAACTTTGTAAAACTACATGTTCTTCTCATACCTTTTGTACTCATTTTGAAAGCAAAATAAAAATTGCATTTAAAATGTTTTCCCCGAACTCTTCAGACAACTGGAACTGTTGACAAATTTAGCCAGACTCACTCACACATACCCCAACCAGGACAGCCAGTGGAAGCATTCCATAGGCCCCCAGGCCTTCGGTTGGTGGGGAGTCACCCCATGCCTCCCTGCCTCCCACTCGACTTGTCTCCTCTGCGTTCTGGCTCCTGATGCTGGGTTTTCTCTGTCAAGTCTGGTCCTGCTCTTCCCCTTTGGTCTCCTTGAATGATCCCAGCTACCTCGGTCCTGGGCTCACCGGGCTCAGCTGACTTGGCCTTGCCCCTGGCTCACTCTGTTCCAGCTGCATCTTGCAGGTGCTCTGCACTGTCCTGGCTGAGGATGGAATCCCCAGCAATGAATTGTCTGGCCACTTGTCACTGAAACAGAGGTGCCAGGGACATGCCCTCCATTACAGGGATAGAGAAGAGATGGTTGTCAGGTCCCAGGGCGTGCCCTTGTTGGGGGTGCACACCGTCATCTCCCTGCAAGTATGTGCCCAAGCCGAGGAGAGGCTTGGGCAACTCTTAGGTCCTGGACATCTGCTTTTGACCACCGAGCCTCTGTGGGGAGCCGTCTGCTGGACTTTCTGATGGACCTGTCCCATCCTAGTGCCACAGTGACATCTGATATGCCTCACTACCTGTGCTCAACAGACTGCCACCCGCCCTGTTTATCTAAGAGCCTTTCTTCCTCCACAGGCCACTCTATCGGATTTCCAATGGAGGCTGCAGTTTTATATAATTACAGCCTTCACTGAGTATTTTCTGTATGCCAGGCACTGCCCTAAGCATTTTGCACAGATAATTTCCTTATGCCTAATTAAAACCCTGTGAGGTAGGTACTATGTTCATCTCATTTCACAGATGAGGGAACAGAAGCTTCTAGAGTTTCTATCACTGGACAGTAGTTACCACAGTTTTCCAATTCGTGCCCAACAGCTAGACTGAATGACTCACCTGGCCCCACACAAAGCCATCATCCCCGAACAGGCCAGCTGTAAATCTGCCTCCCTGTATCCATAACATTCCATTCCTTGGACACTAGAGCTTCCATCTTTATTCCCACTGTGCCCCATCATAATGCCAGCTGCCTGTTAATATCTAGCAAGGCTTCTCCTTGCCCTAGTAGGACACAGCCCACTTCAGCTTTTTCTTTTTTTTTTTTCTTTTTTTTGTTTTTGAGATGGAGTCTCACTCTGTCACCCAGGCTGGAGTGCAGTGGCGCGATCTCAGCTCACTGCAACCTCTGCCTCCTGGGTTCAAGCGATTCTCCTGCTTCAGCCTCCCGAGTAGCTGGGACAACAGGTGCATGCCACCACACCTGGCTAATTTTTGTTATTTTTAGTAGAGGTTTCACTCTGTTGGCCAGGCTGGTCTCAAACTCCTGACCTCAGGTGTTCCACCCGTCTTGGCCTCCCAAAGTGCTGGGATTACAGGCGTGAGGCCACCATGCACGGCCTTTAACAGCCCACTTCAGCTTTAAGGGAGGCCTATGGGATACCCTACAATATAGCCAACGGATGTTAGGCCCCAAGGAACAGAGTCAGAGAAAAGAGCCCAAGGTTCTTTTCCCTCTGCCCCCAACTGCTTCAGCTCTCCCAGTTGAAAATCAAGTCTACTTCTCGGCTCATGCAAGGTCACAGGCTTAATCAGTGCATGAAATTACATTGTCATTGATCTCTGTCCCAACAACATCTACCATCCTTGCTCATCTCCAGCCAGCCCCATTTCCTGATATCTGAGTTTCCTATTGCTGCTGTAACAAATTGCCACACGTGGTCGGGCACGGTGGCTCACGCCTGTAATCCCATCACTTTGGGAGGCCGAGGCGGGTGAATCAGGAGGTCAGGAGTTCGAGACCAGCTTGGCCAACATGGTGAAACCCCGTCTCTACTAAAAATACAAAAGTTTAGCTGAGCGTGCTGGTGGGTGCCTGTCATCCCAGCTACTCAGGAGGCTGAGGCAGGAGAATCGCTTGAACCCAGGAGGCAGACGTTGCAGTGAGCCGAGATCGTGCAACTGTACACCAGCCCGGGAAACAGTGTGAGACTCTGCCTCAAAAACAAACAAACAAACAAACAAATTACCGCACTTTTAGTGACTTAAAACAATAGGTTGGGTGCAGTGGCTCATGCCTGTGATCCCCACATTTTGGGAGGCTGAGGCAGGAAAATCACTTGAGGCGAGGAGTTCGAGACCAGCCTGGGTAACAGAGAGACTCTGTCACTACAAAAAAAAAAAAAAAAAAAGACAAGAAAGAAAAACCAAAAAAGATATCCATTTATTATCTTACAGTTTGGGAGGTTAGAAGTCCTAACATCAAGGTGTAGGCTGTGTTCCTCTTTCTGGAGGCTATAGGGGAGAATCCATTTTCTTGCTTTTTCCAGTTAGATACTACCTGCATTCTGCATTCTTTGGTTGATGGCCCCTCCCTCCATCTTCAAAGCCAGCAGCATAGTGCCTTCAAATCTCTTTCTATTTCTCTCTTGGACCTCTGTTTCCACTATGACATTACCTCTGACTCTGGCCCTCTTGCCTCCCTCTCAGAAAGACTGTAATTATGCTGGGCCTAGCCAGGTAATCCAGGATGATCTCCTCATTGCAAGTTCCTTAACTTAATCACATCTGCAAAGTCCCTTTTGTCGTGTAAGGTAATATAGTCACAGGTTCTGGGGATTACCATACCTCCCTACCACTGTAGCCCAACCACCAGAAATAGGAAGCAAGAGAACATGGGGAAGGAGGTACTCAGTTATGGCAGAGGCCCTGGCTAGCTCTATCTAATGTGGGAAGATGAGATGGACCAGAAAAATCTTGAGGAGGCTGGGCATGGTGGCTCAAGCCTGTAATCCCAGCACTTTGGGAGGCCAAGACGGGTGGATCACGAGGTCAGGAGATCAAGACCATCCTGGCTAACATGGTGAAACCC
>NW_012102132.1:3247188-3247901 GCF_000951045.1 Mandrillus leucophaeus
GTAATCCCAGCACTTTGGGAGTCCGAGGCAGGTGGATCACTTGAGGTCAGGAGTTCGAGACCAGCCTGGCCAACATGGTAAAACTCCATCTCTACTGAAAACACACACACACACACAAATTAGCTGAGTGTGGTAGCTCTCGCCTGTAATCCCAGCTACTCAGGAGGCTGAGACAGGAGGATTGCTTGAACCTAGAAGGCAGAGATTGCAGTGAGCCGAGATCATGCCACTGAACTCCAGCCTGGGTGGCAGAGTGAGACTCCATCTCAGAAAGGAAAGAAAAGAAAGAAATAAAGAAAAAGAGAGAAAGAAAGAGAGAAAGAAAGAAAGAAAGAATGAACGAACCACTCTTATTGGTGGCCAATAAGGAAAGCCACCACTGCCACACACATGCCCACTGCAGTCCCTTCCAGCTTCTGCCCCTTAGACTTGCCTTGCTTTTCTTTCTTTCTCTCTTTCTGTCTTTCTTTTTTCTTTCTTTCTTTCTTTCTTCTTTTTTTCTCTTTCTCTCTTTCTTCTTTCTCTTTTTCTTTCTTCTTTCCTTCTTTCTTTCTGTTTTTGTTTTTGTTTTTTTTTTTTTGAGACGGAGATTGTTCTATCGCCCAGGCTGGAGTGCAATGGTGTGATCTTGGCTCACTGCAACCTCCGCCTCCTGGGTTCAAGCAATTCTCCTGTCTCAGCCTCCTGAGTAGCTGGGACTACAGGTGCCTGCC
>NW_012102132.1:3248979-3251109 GCF_000951045.1 Mandrillus leucophaeus
TTTTTTTTTTTTTTTTTTTTTAATTTTTTGAAGCAAGAGTCTGGCTCTCTGTCACCCAGACTGGGTGACAGAGTGGTGACAGACTGGTGAGCCACCGCATCCTGCTGCCTTTTAAGTTTTTATTTAAATGTCTTTTAAGTCACTTTTAACCTATTCCTCTCCAGTTCCCATCTCTTCTTTTCTCTACAATTGAACTGTCAAAGCGTCTGAGCCACTTTGTCCTGTAGGGTTTCCCGTAGTCTGGCTGTGACTGATTCATAGCCATAGCCATGTGCGGTTCAGCCATGTTCCTCTGACCTCCATTGCGGGAGGTTTTGGCTATGAAAAGGAGGGGCCAGGCGCGGTGGCTCATGCCTGTAATCCCAGCACTTTGGGAGGCCGAGGCGGGCGGATCACTTGAGGTCAGGAGCTCGAGATCAGCCTGGCCAACATGGCAAAACCCTGTCTCTACTAAAAATACAATAAAAATTAGCCGGGCATGGTGGCATGCGCCTGTAGTCCCCAGCTACTCGGGAAGCTGAGGAGGGAGGATCTCTTGAATCCGGGAGGCAGAGGTTGCAGTGAGCTGAGATCGTGCCACTGCACCCCAGCCTGGGCAACAGAGTGAGACTCTGTCTCAACAATAACAAAAAACAAAAAGAAAAGGAGGGCTGGCAAACTTGACTTGATCACCTCAACAGTTCATCCATGGCTTTTCCCCAGAAACCTTGTGGATGGGGCTGGTGCATATTTACCTCTCCATGGTTGCGGTGGCATCTGCTTCTTCAGCTTGGTCAATAGGCTCCCAGCATGCCCCACTTCTTTCCTAGAACTCCCTCCTGGTGGCCCTGCCCCATACTTGGCATGTCCAGTGATAACCTCAGGGCCCAGGAGACCTTGCACCGAGTCACGGTCTCCTAACTTCATTCCCACCTCTGGCTGGCTTCAGTAAGGTTGTAGAGGAAGAAGCCAGACTCTCTCCGCAAAAGATACTGAAGACTCCATCTGGGGATGGGGCCTGTCTTCCCACAAAAGAACTATCTATATGCCAGCAGTAGTACTGCCTCTGGCAAGTTGCTTCGAAAGTGATCCTGGATCTCGGGAAGCGCCGGTGACTGTCCAGAAGGTTCTTTATTGTAGTCTTTTCCTCCCCTGGCCTGGGTGGGCCTACAACATGGGCTTCCCCAGGTGGCAAAGGAAGCTCCAAATCCACTATTGCCCTAGGCCTAAGGCTAAAGGGCCCTGCCCTGGGCCCCATGCTTTGGAGGCTGCCACATGCCACAAAAGCATGCGGAATACGTGTAGTAGAGATTGCCTGGGCACCTCTGCTATTTTGGGATCCAGTGGTCAGTTTTCCCTATAACCCTGAGCTATGCCCTTCTCGGGATAGCCACTTCTATAACTAACATTGCTCAGACCCCAGGGAAATACTTCTGCACAGCAGTTGCCTTATGTTCTTGAAACAAAAGGCAGCTATTTATGGATGCTGTGAAGGTTTGTGGGCTGTGCCTCTGCAGATCTTGGAGATGACCCATAATTCAGAGTGTGGGAGAGGATTTCAACTGCAGAAGGCTTAGGTGAAAGGAAAGACAAATTAAGTTGTCAAACTCTTCCTTTCAGATAGCATGAATGTGAGAGATTCACACGTAACCAAATGCCATTTCCCACTGATACTGTGTGTCCATATTTTTGCTTCTATTTGTGTTCCAATTTTGTGGTTCTGGAGGTACCACATGGTAGCTAAGCAACACTAGAAGACATTAAACATTTCATATTTCTTAGATGTATGTATGTGCATGTTATACACACACACACACTGCTAACATACAGGGAGCATGATATCAGTTCTTTACAATGGAATCTGAATGGACGTTGAACACTGATAAATGCAAAACTTTCTATATTTATAAAAACATGTAACAAGATTTAATTACATTTTCAAATAGCTAAATAAAATTTCAGCTTGATTTAGGTCATTTTGATTTTAAGTTCTGAGGTATACATTTTAAGTAGTCAGATATTAAATGGGGCCTTGCAAATGTGGGGGCTGGGTCAGACCTTGACCTTGTGCTCCAAGCTATAAGACAGCCCTGGATAATTTCTCTTTCTTTCTTTTCTTTCTTTCTTCCTCCCTCCCTCCCTCCCTCCCTC
>NW_012102132.1:3252434-3254244 GCF_000951045.1 Mandrillus leucophaeus
CGCCTAGCTAGTTTTGTATTTTTAGTAGAGACGGGGTTTCTCCATGTTGGTCAGGCTGGTCTCGAACTCCTGACCTCAGGTGATCTGCCCGCCTCGGTCTCCCAAAGTGCTGGGATTACAGGTGTGAGCCACTGCGCCTGGTCGGGCCGGGGAGCAGAGTTTTTAAGGCTAACTTGGTGGGTGGGTGGGGAGACAGTGAGCCAGGAGTGCTGATTGGTCGGGGATGAAATCATAGGGAGTCGAAGCTGTCTTCTTGCACTGAGTCAGTTCCTGGGTGGGGACCACAGTATCTGATGAGCCAGTTTATAAACTACAAACTAAGTTTCTTCCAAAGTTAGTTCAGCCTACGCCCAGGAATGAACAAAGACAGCGTGGCGGTTAGAAGCAAGATGGAGTCGGTTAAGTTAGATCTCTTTCACTATCTCAGTCATAATTTTGCGAAGGCGGTTTCAATAGGAATACTTGTGTTTAAAAATACATTTAAGAAAAGCTTCGGGCTAGGTGCAGTGGCTCACGCCTGTAATCCCAGCTCTTTGGGAGGCTGAGGCGGGTGGATCACCTGAGGTCAGGAATTCAAGATCAGCCTGGTCAACATGATGAAACCCCATCTCTACTAAAACAAACAAACAAACAAACAAAAAACCAAAAATTAGCCTGGCATGGTAGTGCACGACTGTAACCCCAACTACTAGGGAGGCTGAGGCAGGAGAATTGCTTGCATCCAGGAGGCAGAGGTTTCAGTGAGCCGAGATCATGCCACTGCACTCCAGCTTGGGTGACAGAGCAAGACTGCATCTAAAAAAAAAAAAAAGAAAAAAAAAAAAAAGAAAAGCTTCAAGAAGTTGGGTGCAGTGGCTTACGCCTGTAATCCCAGCACTTTGGGAGGCCGAGGCTGGTGGATCACTTGAGGCCAGGAATTTGAGACCAGCCTGGCCAACATGGTGTAACCCCATCTCTATTAAAAATACAAAAATTAGCCGAGTGTCATAGCACGCACCTGTAATCCCAGCTACTTGGGAGGCTGAGGCACAAGAATCGCTTGAACCTGGGAAGTGGAGGTTACAGTGAGCCGAGATCACACCACTACACTTCAGCCTGGGCAGCAGATCAAGACACCGTCTCAAAAACAAAACAAAACAACTTCAAGAATAATCAAAATCAGCTTAATTCACAGGCTCGCAGGGGTAGAAGACCAAGAGTCACCTTCCCTAAGTGAGAAGTCCTCTGCAGATTTTGCATTGGTAGGCAATCTCAGCTTCTTGCACAGAGAAGGTTCTAGATGAAGCAGAGAACTTGCCAGCTGCTGAAATAGAATAGAATTCAGAGCTGAAAAGGACAGGGAGGGTGGAGACACCTGGCTAGCAGGAAGAACAAAGTTCAGTCCAAGCCCAATGCCCTTTCCTGGCCAGCTGCCAAACCGCTAGCCTTGGCATTCTAAACTTTAATATTTAGTAAAATGGTCTCAAATTGAAGAGACAGCGTCTTTTCTGTTGGAGGAGTGGAAAATGATGTTATTCAGTCAGGCCAAGGTTAGCAACGCCCTCTCTGCCCCTACCTGGCAGGAAAGAGACAAGGAAGGTCTCAAAGATGGGTGCCTTGCTACTTTCCTGCAGGCTTTGGGTCAGGTTTGACTAAGCTATCATTAGCTGTTTCCTGGTTGACATTCAGCTGTAGCCATGGTGGCACTTCCCACGCAAGCACTGATTTTTCCTCATGTTTGTAAAACCGGGGCAAACTTGGTAAACTTACTCTTGCCAAAGTTCTGGATGCTTACTTGCTTTTTGAATTTTTTTTTTTTTTTTTTTTTTTT
>NW_012102132.1:3254294-3257703 GCF_000951045.1 Mandrillus leucophaeus
TTTTTTTGAGTCTCGCTCTGTGGCCCGGGCTGGAGTGTAATGGCGCGATCTCGGCTTACTGCAACCTCCGCCTCCCAGGTTCAAGCAATTCTGCTGCCTCAGCCTCCCAAGTAACTGGGTGCCCACCACCACACCTGGCTAATTTTTTGTATTTTAATTTTAATTTAATTTTATTTTTTGAGACAGAGTCTCACTCTTGTTGCCCAGGCTGGAGTGCAATGGCACAGTCTCGACTCACTGCACTCTCCACCTCCTGGGTTCAAGTGATCCTCTTGCCTCAGCCTCCCAAGTAGCTGGCATTACAGGTGCCCACCACCACGCCCAGTTAATTGTTTTGTTTTGTTTTGTTTTGTTTTGAGATGGAGTTTCGCTCTTGTTGCCTGGGCTGGTGTGCAATGGTGTGATCTCGGCTCATCACAACTTCCGCCTCCCAGGTTCAATCGATTCTCCTGCCTCAGCCTCCCGAATAGTTGGGATTACAGGCATGTGCCATCACGCCCAGCTAATTTTTGTATTTTTAGTAGAGACAGGTTTCTCCATGTTGGTCAGGCTGGTCTCGAACTTCCAACCTCAGGTGTTCCCCCGCCTCGGCCTCCCAAAGTGCTGGCATTACAGGCATGAGCCACCATGCCCGGCCTAGTTTTTTGTATTTTTAGTAGAGATGGAGTTTCTCCATGTTGGCCAGGCTGGCCTTGAGCTCCTAAGCTCAGGTGATCCACCGGCCTCGGCCTCCCAAAGTGTTGGGAGTACAGGCGTGAGCCACCGCGCCCGACCTTGAATTCATTTTGACATGATCAAGATCCCATAGCCAGTATCCATCTTAGATCTGGGCAAGAGGCCAGGTCACACATTTCAAAGAGCCCCACATGTCACAAACATACACAAAAATGCATTTATAGACGAACACATGGGCATTCTAGTCTCAGGAGCAAGTAGTCTGTGTTGGCCCAGCCTGGCCCATGATTGTTTAGGCCCCAGGGAAACACTTCTCCACAGGTCTTGTTCTGTGCCCTTCAAGCAAAAGGTAACCATGGCCAGATAATGTGGAGATTTGTGAATTGCGCTGGTGAAGAGGTCAGAGGTAGACAACACTTTACAGTGTGAGGAGGAGTTTCTGAGAAATGGAAGTGCTTGGTCAGAGAAAAGACAACATTGACCCTGTCAGCTCCTTCCTCTCAGATCTTTGGTTGGGGCTTCTCCCAGTGGTTCTGAGGGTCCATTTTCTCGCTTCTTTTAGAATCTCAAAATTCATGGGCTGGACGTGGTGGCTCATGCCTATAATCCCAGCACTTTGGGAGGCCAAGGGAGGTGGATCACTAGAGGTCAGAAGTTCAAGACCAGCCTGGCCAACGTTGTGAAACCCTGTCTATACTAAAAATACAAAAATGAGCCGGACGTGGTGGTGCACTCCTGTAGTCCCAGCTACTCAGGAGGCTGAGGCAGGAGAATCACTTGAACCTGGGAGGCGGAGGTTGCAGTGAGCTGAGATGGCATCACTGCACTCCAGCCTGGGCAACAGAGTGAGACTCCATCTCAAAAAAAAAAGAGAATCTCAATTCGTGGTTCCGGAAGTACTCATAAATTAGAATGATTTTTCCAACATGGCCGCTCAGGAATATTTGGTAATATTAAACAATTTATATTACTCTTGCTTTGGTATATATGTAGGTCTGGACCTAATGTGTGAAAGGTGAGACCAGTTTTTAGTATTGTTTTATTGTTACAAAATACTTAATAAGAATTACATTAAAAATAAATTTAAAATGTGCTGGGCACAGTGACTCACGCCTGTAATCCCGGCTCTTTGTGTGGCCAAAGCAGGTGGATCACTAGAGGTCTGGAGTTCGAGACCAGCCTGACCAACATGGCGAAAAAATACAAAAATTCAAAAATTAGCCAGGCCTGGTGGCACATGCCTGTAATCCTAGCTACTCGGGAGGCTGAGGCAGGAGAATCGCCTGAACCTGGGAGACGGAGATTGCAGTGAGCTGAGATCAGGCCACTGCACTCCAGCCTGGGCAACAGAGTGAGATTTTATCTCTAAATAAATAAATAATGTCAGCTTTATTTAAATAATTTAGATAAAAATTTGATGTTTTATATTTGCCATTTAATTATAATTTTTTATTGTAATAAGATACACGCAAGATTTACCATCTTAATCATTTTAAGTGTACAGTTTAATGGTGTTAAGTACACTTGTGTGCAACCATCTGCACCATCAATCTCTAGAACTCTTTCCATCTGGCAACAGTGAAACTCTGTACCCATGAGACCAAGGGTCCGAACCCCTGGGCCACAGACCAGTACCAGTATGTGGCCTGGTAGGAGTTGGGCAGCATAGGAGGAGGTGAACAGCTGGCGATCGAGCATTACTGCTCTGATTCCTTTCAGATCAGCAGCAACATTAGATTCTCATAGGACTGCAAACTCTACTGTGAACTGCACACAAACCCTACTGTGAACTGCACATGTGAGGGATCTAGGTTGCACACTCCTTATGAGAATCTAATGCCTGATGATCTGCGGTGGAACAGTCTCATCCCTAAACCATCCCTCAACCCATCTGTGGGAAATTTGTCTTCCATGAAAACGGTCCCTGGTGCCAAAAATTTGGGGACTGCTGCATTAGACAATAACTCCTCATTTCCCCTACCCTCGGCCCCTGGAAACCACTACCATTTACTTTTAATACATAATTTGGAATATTTTCTTTTTTTTTTTTTTTGAGATGGAGTTTCGTTGTGTCACCCAGGCTGGAGTGCAGTGGTGCAATCTCGGCTCATTGCAACCTCTGCCTCTTGGGTTCAAGCGATTCTTCTACCTCTGCCTCCCGAATAGCTGGGACTACAGGAGTGTGCCACCACATCCAGCTAATTTTCGTATTTTTAGTAGAGATGGGGTTTCACCATATTGGCCAGGCTGGTCTGGAACTCCTGTCCTCATGATCCGCCCACCTTGGCCTCCCAAAGTGTTGGGATTACAGGCGTGAGCCACCGCACCCAGCCTATTTTGAATATTTTCAAAGGGAATTTTGTTTTTTGAGACAAGGTCTTGCTCTGTCACCCTGGCTGAGTGCAGTGGCATGGTCACAGCTCAGTGCAGCCGCCACCTCTCAGGCTCAAGTGATCCTCCCACCTCAGCCTCCCAAGTAGCTGGGACTACAGGCAGCACCACCATGCCAGGCTAATTTTTAAACTTTCCTCTTGCTATGTTGCCCAGGCTGGTCTCAAACTCATGGCATCAAGTGATCCTCCCTTCTCAGTCTCCCAAAGTGCTAGAATTACAGGCATGAGTCACCACACTGAGCCAAAAATATTTTTGCAACATAAATAATTTAAATATTTTGATTTTTCCTACTTGCTTTATCATTATTATTATTATTTGGGTTTTTTTTTTTTTTTTTTTT
>NW_012102132.1:3257773-3266177 GCF_000951045.1 Mandrillus leucophaeus
CGGGTTCAAGCGATTCTCATGCCTTAGCCACCTGAATAGCTGGGACTACAGGCACGTGCCACCACGTCCAGCTTATTTTTGTATTTTTAGTAGAGATGGGGTTTCGCCATGTTGCCCAGGCTGGTCTCAAACTCCTGATCTCAGGCGAACCGCCCACCTTGGCCTCCCAAAGTGCTAGGATTACAGGCATGAGCTACCTTGTCCAACCCCTACCTGCTTTAGATTAAATTTTTGATGTAAATATATTTAAAATGTGTCCAATTTTAATAAAATCTAAATTTTATTTTAAAATCCTTTAGATAATTACTATGACCAGATCAGAAATCATGTGAAATTTTTTATTGTAGTAGCATAATTTGTGATTGTGTAAAATAAAGACAATAAAATAAGCTTTATGGACTACATATGCTAATATATGAAATAGGTGTATCTTTATTTTATTACTCACCCAAACTTCTAGAATACACAGACATGCACAAACATAACTGATTCCAGTAGTCTTTGATATTTTACTGACTTTCAGTCAGTCATTGTGGAGGTGTATTTATTTGTCAAGATATGAGAATAGAACACGTTTTATTTATTTAAAAGTTTGTTAGTTTGGTGTATAATCTTAAAATCTTTAAGGCGGGGCATGGTGGCTCATGCCTGCAACCTCAGCACTTTGAGAGGCTGAGGCAGGTAGATCACTTGAGACCAGGAGTTCGAGACCAGCCTGGCCAATGTGATGAAACCCCGTCTCTATTAAAAATACAACAACTAGCCGGGCGTGGTGGCAGGCACCTGTAATCCCAGCTACTTGGGATGCTGAGTCAGGAGAATCGCTTGAACCTGGGAGGCGAAGGTTGCAATGAGCTGAGATTGCGCCACTGCATTCCAGCCTGGGCCACAGAGTGAGACTCTGTCTCAAAAAATAAATTAATTAAAAAGAACTCATGGGGCGCGTGGCTCACGCCTGTAATCCCAGCACTTTGGGAGCCCGAGGGGGGCAGATCACTTGAGGTCAGGAGTTTGAGATCAGCCTGGCCAACACGGTGAAACCCCCGTCTCTACTAAAAACACAAAAATAAGCCAGGTGTTGTGGCAGGCGCCTGTAATCCCAGCTACTCAGGAGGCTGAGGTGGGAGAATCACTTGAACCTGGGAGGTGGAGTTTGCAGTGAGCCGAGATTGTGCCACTGCACTCCAGCCTGGACAACAAGAGCGAAACTCTGTCAAAAAAACAAAAACAAACAAAAAAAAACTTTAGATATATGGGTATAAGGGGCCTCCTTTTGTATTCCTGTCCCGGACAGTTTAAAGTTGTCAAATTGAGCAAATAAAAATATAGATGTCCAGTTAAATTTGAATTTCAAATAAACAAGGCATAACTTTTCTAGTGTTAGCATGTTTCATGCAATATTTGAAACACACTAAAAAGTTACTTATCTGAAATTCAAATTTACTGGGCATCCTCGAATTTATCTGGAAATCTTACCCGGATTCTTCAAATGTAAGGAGCAGACTTGCCTGCAGTCTGCCCTCATGGGCTGAGAATTCTTACTGTAATTCAACTTTGTGTAACCTGATAGAGTTTTCTTTTAGTCTTCTTCATTGCAAAGTATAAAACAGAGAAGTGTCTAAAACTTGCATGTGTGGTTTAACAGATGTTTCTAGAGTGAGCACCCACATCAGCAACATCCAAACCAAGAAATACATCGCCCACACCTTGGAAATCCCCCAGGAGTCCCTCTTGATCACAGTTCCCATCTTTCCTCTAAAAATAATCCCTCTCTTGACTTTTTTTATTTTTATTTTTATTTTTGAAACAGAGTCTCGCTCTCGTTGCCCAGGCTGGAGTGCAATGGTGTGATCTTGGCTCACCACAACCTCCGCCTCCTGGGTTCAAGGGATTCTCCTGCCTCAGCCTCCTGAGTAGCTGGGATTACAGGCACCTGCCACCATGCCCGAATAATTTTGTATTTTTCAGTAGAGACAGGGTTTCTCCATGTTGGTCAGGCTGATCTCAAACTCCTGACCTCAAGTGATCCACTCCCCTTAGGATTACAGGCATGAGCCACCGGGCCCGGCATCTCTTGACTTTTATACTTTAACCACTCATGCGTGCATTCTTTGTGTTTGAGTTTTAGAGAAATAAGTCATACTGTATGCATTTTTTGGCTTTTTGGGGAGGTCTAAACACTATGTGTTGTGTCTTGTAGCTCTAATTTGTTCACTCTCATTGTAGTATAGCATTCCACGTTATGGATACTGCAAAGAGACAAGATCTTGCTCTATCACTCAGGCTGGAGTGCAATGTCGTGATTATAGCTCACTACAGCCTTGAAATCCCGGGCTCAAGCAATCCTCCTTCCTCAGCCTCCTGAGTAGCTTGGACTGCAGGTGCACACCACCTCATCCAGCAGATATTACATAATTTATTGATCCTTTCTTCTGTTGGACAGTTAAGGTATTTCCACTTTGGAGCACCTATAACTAATGCTACCATGACTCATGACTTTTTTTTTTTTTTTTTTTTTGAGATGGAGTCTCACTCTTGTCACCCAGACGAGTGCAGTGGTGCGACCTCAGCTCACCACAACCTCTGCCTCCCAGGCTCAAGCGATTCTCCTGCCTCAGCCTCCTGAGCAGCTGAGATTACAGGCATGCCCCACCACTGCCATGTTAATTTTCGTATTTTTAGTAGAGACGGGGTTTCACCTTGTTGGCTAGGCTGGTCTTGAACTCCTGATCTGAAATGATCCACTTGCCTCAGCCTCCTAAGGTGCTGGGATTACAGGGGTGACCACCGCACCCGGCCCTACCATGACTGTTTCTGAACGTGCATCCTAGCGCACACATGTCAGGATTTTGCTAGGAACACTCTAGATTTCAGATTACCTAACTCTGGAGATTAAATAAACATCCAAATAAAATGCATTGTACAAATCGAAAGTCTGTGCTTTAGAGGCACATGAATGGAAACAAAAATGAAAAATTCTAGAAGATTTCATTTTACCTAATTCAATAAAAAGACTAGTATTATAGTTTAAACCAGAAAAGTGTCACTTTCATGTATACATGAGAATATAGATTTCCATCCCCTTTTGCTTCTTCTACTTAAGTTTAGATAGCCTGTGTTTTAGTTTGTGGATTTCTGAAGTTCCCAGTCTTAGGAAAAGTGGAATACAAAGTAGTCATCTTCAATTTTCTTGGTCGTCCTTTTATCTTGCCAGTATTGTGACATCCATTTGCTTGTTATGTCAACTCAGCTGAATTCGCCTATAATTATGGTGTCTGCGTGCAGGAAGCAAGGCTGGAAGACAAGGCAGAAACAACTCCTGCTGACCCAGATCAATCTTTTCCAAGTGAAATCTCTGCAATTAGGCCAGTAATGGTATTTTCCCGGAGAAAGAATTGAGTGAATTTAGGAAAAGAGTTTTAAAGCTCAACATGCATGTGTCTAGGGGCAATTCAGATGCAAGATAATTGAAGAGTTTGTTTCAGTATTTACTCATCCCTTTCTGTAAGAAACTTATTTTCAGTAACACCAACCCTGTCTTTTGGGAGGAGGAGCTCCCCTCAAGAGGGAGGAATAGAAAAGTTTTAGAAACACAGAGGATATATACGTGTGTGTATATATATACACACACACGCATGTATATATATACACACACGTATATATGTGTGTGTGTGTGTATATATATACACATATATATATGGAAAGCCTTTTAAAACAAGTTTCAAAACTCAGAATCCACAAAGCAAAAAATTGGTAATTTTGATTATATAAAATTTAAAATGTCTATATGACTAAAAGTACCCTAAAGACAAAAGATAAATACAGATCAGAAAGAAAACAAAACAACCTTTGAAATACACATGGTAGTATATAGATTAGTTTCCTGAGTATACAAGGAGCTCTTTCTTTTTTTTTTTTTTTTTGAGATGGAGTCTCTCTCTGTCTCCCAGGCTGTAATGCAGTAGCCCAGTCTCGGCTCATTCATTGCAACCTCTGCCTCCTGGGTTCAAGCGATTCTCCTGTCTTAGTCTCCTGAGTAGCTGGGATTACAGGCACCTGCCACCATGCTCGGCTAATTTTTGTCTTTTTTGTGGAGACGGGGTTTTGCCATGTTGGCCAGGCTGGTCTTGAACTCCTGACTGCAAGTGATCTGCCCACCTCAACCTCCCAAAGTGCTGGGATTACAGGCCTGAGTCAGCACGCCCAGCAGAGCTCTCTTAATGAGAAAAAGGAACAATAATCCGGCAGAAAATGGGCAAAAGTCAGGGACCAGTAGTTTACAAAATAATGAAATACAAGAGACTAATAAATATGTGATAAGATGCTAGATACAATTCCTAACTAAATAAATGCAAATTAAAACTCTCTTAGTTTGGCTGGGCATGGTGGCTCATGCCTGTAATCCCAGCACTTTGGGAGGTCAAGACGGGCAGATCATAAGATCAGGAGATCAAGGCCATCCTGGCTAACACAGTGAAACCCTGTCTCCACTAAAAATACAAAAAATTAGGCGTGGTGGCACGCACCTGTAGTCCCAGTTACTCGGGAGGCTGAGGTGGGAGAATCGCTTGAACTCTGGAGGGGGAAGTTGCAGTGAGCTGAGATCGCGCCATTGCACTCCAGCCTGGGTGACAGAATGAGATTCTGTCTCAAAAAAACAAAAAATGAAAATAGCTCAAGTATCCATCTACAGGAGACTAGATAAACAAAGTGTGGTCTATTCATACAGGGGAATCACACAATAGAATACTGCATGTGTGAATATGAATAATATGAATACCCTATCATGTGAATATGGATATATCATACAGAGGAATTCATACAGTGGAATACTCGCTATTCAGCAATAAGAATGAACAAACTACATGCCAACAGCATGGATAATCACACAGATGTAACCCTGAGCAAAATAAACCATCCACAAAAGAAGATGTACTTTTTTTGTTTTGTTTTGTTTTTTTGAGACTGAGTCTCACTCTGTCGCCCAGGCTGGAGGGCAGTGGCATGATCTCGGTTCACTGCAAGTTCCGCCTCCCGGGTTCACGCCATTCTCCTGCCTCAGCCTCCCAAGTAGCTGGGACTACAGGCGCCCGCCACCACACCCAGCTAATTTTTTCTATTTTTTAGTAGAGACGGGGTTTCACCATGTTAGCCAGGATGGTCTCGATCTTCTGACCTTGTGATCCGCCCGTCTTGGCCTCCCAAAGTGCTGGGATTACAGGAGTGTGCCACCACACCCAGCCAAGATGTACAGTTTATTCTATTTATGTATAGAAACTGGGAAACTAATTTGTGGTGTTGGAAGTCAGGATTGTGATTATCTAAGGGACTGGGTGGGATTTGATGGGAATGGGGTCCACTGGTGGGGGACACAGGGGCTTTTGGGGTTAGGGCCCCATGGGTCATGCTTATTTTGCAGAAATTCATGGAGCTGTATCTTATGATGTGTGCCCTTTTCCCTATCCAGATTGCACTTCAACAAAAAGTTCAAAACCAAATCCAGTTAATATAAAGAATAAACAAATAGAAGGTGGCCATTGGCTAGGTTGTGCTGGTGGTGCTGGGCAGAGCTGGGGCAGGCTGGTGGGTGCCTATGCTGTCCCAGCCTAATGGTGCCCTGTTGGCAGCAGCTCCCCAACCTCCATGCCCTGCAACCTCCAAGCAGGGCAGGCCTGGGCACATTTTTTTTTTTTTTGCACTGAAGCTCCAAAAGCTCAAAGCCCTGGTATGAGCTCCCAAATAAAACCCGAGCAGGGTACGCTCCCCTCACATGCATGACCTTAGCGTCTGCTGCTTAGCATTGCGTTAAAAAAGCAAAAAACAAAACTGCATTGATATCTCCTGGAATCCGAAGTGGTGAGCAGGGCTTTCCAGTGGGGACAGGGCCTCCTTGGCAGCCAGGACAGCAGTGTCTTTCTATTGCAGGCAAGATGCAGAAGTGCAAGTTCGAACAGGAGCTGCTGGCTTCTTGGCAGAGACGCTTAATTAGCTTCCTGCAGAAGGTGGTTTCATTTTTAACATTCGAAAAAGTTATTTAAGCAATTTTCTGTAACAAATAATCTAATGAAATACAATCTTGTTGTTTAATCCATTTCTATATAGCAGTGGCTCTAAAGTGTGGTTCATGAAGCTTTGGGGACTCCTGAGACCCTTTTGGGGGTCCCATGAGGTTAAAACTACTTTCATAATAATACTAAGATATCGTTTGCCTTTTTCACAGTCATTCTCCCTCCAGTATACGGTGGCATTTTCCAGGCGCAGTATGATGTTTCCTATCACAACAGACTGAAGGGAGATGCACAGAGAGAATCCAGCTGTCTTCTATTAAGTCAGATATGAGAGATTTGCAAAAATCAAAAATAGTGCCACTCTTCTGGCTAATTACTTTTGGTTTGGAGAACATATTTTTCATAAAAATATTTTTTTGTTAATATATAATAGATTTATTATTCTTATTTATTTATTTTTTTGAGACTGGGTCTTGCTCTGTTGCCCAGGCTGGAGTGCAGTGGCACGATCATAGCTCACTGCAGCCTCCAACTCCTGGGCTCAAGTGATCCTACTGCCTCAGCCTCTCAAGGAGCTAGGACTACAGGCACACAACACTGCACCTGGCTAATTTTGTTGTTGTAGAGACAGAGTCCTGCAATGTTGCCCAGGCTGGTCTCAAACTCCTGGATGGGCTCAAGAGATCCTCCCTCTTTGGCCTCCCAAAGTGCTGGGATTAGAGGCATGAGCCACTGTACCTGGCATATTCTTACTTTACATGAATTAATGAATACATTATTTTATTTTATTTTATTTTTTTTGACGGAGTCTTGCTCTGTTGCCCAGGCTGGAGTACAATGGCACAATCTTGGCTCACTGCAACCTCCGCCTCCCGGGTTCAAGCAATTCTTCTGCCTCAGCCTCCTGAGTGGCTGGGATTACAGGCGCACCCCAGCATGCCTGGCTAATTTTTGTATTTTTAGTAGAGGCGGGGGCTTCACCATGTTGGCAAGGCTGGTCTCGAACTCCTGACCTCAGGTGACCCACCTGCCTCAGGCTCCCAAAGTGCTGGGATTACAGGCATGAGCCATCATACCTGACCATGAATATATATTTCAAAATTTCTGTTTGAATTTCGAATACAGTAAATATTGATAGATACAACCCACATAACAAACCTCTTTGGGATCATCAATTATTTTTCAGAGTGTAAAGGGATCCTGAGACCAAAACATTTGTGAACTACTGCTAGCTATATAGTTAAAAGGGGTTTTTTTTGGAAAAACTTAAAATCTACAGAGAAGCTGTAATGATAGTAGAGCTGCTGTATAGCCCTGATTGTGCTTCCCCTAATGTTAGCATCCTGCACAGTATACATGGTACATTCATTGAAATTAAGGAGCCAACAATTGGAACATTACTTTTTTTTTTCTTTTCTTTTTTGAGACAGAGTCTTGCTCTGTCACCCAGGCTGGAGTGTAGTGCCACAATCTCGGCTCACTGTAACCTCCACCTCCTGGGTTCAAGCGATTCTCCTGCCTCAGCCTCCCAAGTAGCTGGGACTACAGGCATGCGCCACCATATCCTGCTAATTTTTGTATTTTTAGTAGAGACGGGGTTTCACCATGTTGGCCAGGCAGATCTCGAACTCCTGACCTCAGGTGATCCTCCCGCCTCGGCCTCCCAAAGTGCTGGGATTACACCATGCCCAGCCTGGCACATTACTATTAACCAAACAATGGACTGGCCAGATTTTCCCAGTTTTTCCATTAATGTGATTTTTTTGGTCCAGGATACAGTGTGAGCTAGTATTTGTATTTAGAGTATGTAGCTTTTTCAAAATTTTCCACTTTGAGTCACTTTTGACACTTTTTATGAAGTGTAACATAGTACAGAAAAATATAATACACGTATCAGAGGCCCACCGCTTGGCTTTTGGGTTTTTTTTGTTTGTTTTTTGAGACGGAGTCTCAGCCTATTCAATGCGAAGACAATGAGGATGAAGCCCTTTATGATGATCCACTTCCACTTGATGAGTAGTAAATATATTTTCTCTTCCTTATGATTTTCTTAATAACATTTTCTTTTCTCTAGCTTACTTTATTATAAGAATATTGTATATAATAAGGGGCTGGGTGCGGTGGTTCATGCCTGTAATCCCAGCACTTTGGGAGGCCGAGGTGGGTGAATCATGAGGTCAGGAGATGGAGACCATCCTGGCTAACACGGTGAAATCCCATCTCCACTAAAAATACAAAAAATTAGCCGGGCGTGGTGGCAGGTGCCTATAGTCCCAGCTACTAGGGAGGCTGAGGCAGGAGAGTGGTGTGAACCCGGGAGGCAGAGGTTGCAGTGAGCCAAGATGTGCCACTGCACTCCAGCCTGGGCAACAGAGTGAGACTCCATATTAAAAAAA
>NW_012102132.1:3266707-3267604 GCF_000951045.1 Mandrillus leucophaeus
CTGTCTCCCAGGCTGTAATGCAGTAGCCCAGTCTCGGCTCATTCATTGCAACCTCTGCCTCCTGGGTTCAAGCGATTCTCCTGTCTTAGTCTCCTAGATTTCAGATTACCTAACTCTGGAGATTAAATAAACATCCAAATAAAATGCATTGTACAAATCGAAAGTCTGTGCTTCAGAGGCACATGAATGGAAACAAAAATGAAAAATTCTAGAAGATTTCATTTTACCTAATTCAATAAAAAGACTAGTATTATAGTTTAAACCAGAAAAGTGTCACTTTCATGTATACATGAGAATATAGATTTCCATCCCCTTTTGCTTCTTCTACTTAAGTTTAGATAGCCTGTGTTTTAGTTTGTGGATTTCTGAAGTTCCCAGTCTTAGGAAAAGTGGAATACAAAGTAGTCATCTTCAATTTTCTTGGTCGTCCTTTTATCTTGCCAGTATTGTGACATCCATTTGCTTGTTATGTCAACTCAGCTGAATTCGCCTATAATTATGGTGTCTGCGTGCAGGAAGCAAGGCTGGAAGACAAGGCAGAAACAACTCCTGCTGACCCAGATCAATCTTTTCCAAGTGAAATCTCTGCAATTAGGCCAGTAATGGTATTTTCCCGGAGAAAGAATTGAGTGAATTTAGGAAAAGAGTTTTAAAGCTCAACATGCATGTGTCTAGGGGCAATTCAGATGCAAGATAATTGAAGAGTTTGTTTCAGTATTTACTCATCCCTTTCTGTAAGAAACTTATTTTCAGTAACACCAACCCTGTCTTTTGGGAGGAGGAGCTCCCCTCAAGAGGGAGGAATAGAAAAGTTTTAGAAACACAGAGGATATATACTTCCTTCCTTTCTTGGTGTTTCACTCTTGTTGCCCAGGCTGGAGTGCAATGGTGTGATCT
>NW_012102132.1:3269814-3270912 GCF_000951045.1 Mandrillus leucophaeus
AAAAAAAAAAAAAAAAAAAAAAGAGCAGTGACTGTAGGCTCGGTGCAGTGATCCCAGGAGGCTGAGGAGAGAGGATTGTTCAAGTTCTGGAGTTCGAGACCAGCGTGGGCAACATAGCAAGACCTTGTCTCTACAAATAACTAAAAAGAAAAAGAATAGTGACTGTAATGAATTGAAATGCATCAAATAAATATATTTTTTAAGTCCATGAATTTATAATGATACCTTAAAAAGACAAACACTCACTGGTAGACTCTGAGGGTTACTAGGGCATTATTCTGAAAAGTACTAACTAAAGGAAAATATTCACACGTGTATCTTGCCTTTGCTTTATGGACTGTATTTCAGGGTAACAAAATACAGTAGTTGATACAGGAAAGGTTTTTTTTTTTTTTTGAGACGGAGTCTCGCTCTTTTGCCCAGGCTGGAGTACAGTGGTGTGATCTCGCCTCACTGCAACCTCCGCCTCCTGGGTTCAAGCAATTCTCCTGCTTCAGCCTCCCGAGTAGCTGGCACTACAGGCGCACACCACCACACCCGGCTAATTTTTGTATTTTTAGTATTTTTATTAGAGACAAGATTTCACCATATTGGCCAGGTTGGTCTCAAACTCCTGACCTCGTGATCTGCCCACCTTGGCCTCCCAAAGTGCTAGAATTACAGGTGTGAGCCACCACGCTCGGCTTATTCTTTTTTTAAAACAGGGTCTCGGTTTGTCACTCAGGCTGGAGTGTAGTGGTTCAATCATAGCTCACTGCAGCCTCGACCTCCTGGGCTCAAGTGATCCTCTCACCTCAGCCTCTTCAGTAGCTGGGACCACAGGCATGCACCACCATGCCTGGCTAACTTTTTGTTCTTTTGTAGAGATGCGAGTCTCCCTATGTTGCTTAGGCTGGTCTTGAACTTCTAGGCTCACGTGATCCTCCTGCCTCAGCCTTCCAGAGTGCTGGGATTACAGTTGTGAACTACTGTGTCCAGCAGAAAGTTTTTCTTTCGGCCGGGAGTGGTGGCTCAAGCCTGTAATCCCAGCACTTTGGGAGGCCGAGACAGGCGGATCACGAGGTCAGGAGATCGAGACCATCCTGGCTAACACAGTGA
>NW_012102132.1:3271345-3283232 GCF_000951045.1 Mandrillus leucophaeus
ACAAAAACAAAAAAAAACACCAAAGATACAATCAACTAAATGTAGACTGGAAAGTTCTACAGGGTAAATGATCCAGTTTCTCCAACAAATTAATGTAATGGGGGAGAGGAGGAGGAAGGGGGACTTGTTAAGTAAAAAAGCCTTAAGAGACATCAATCAATGCCATTTTTGGACAATTTTGAAACAGTAGAAACAAAATATACACTGATTATAATCATTATAAGATAACATTAAAGAATCGATTTTCTGTTGGGCATGATCATGTTATTATGGTTCTGTTTTTAAAGTTCTTATCCATTAGGAAAAAACACAAAGTATTTATAGTGAAATGATGTCTGGAATTTACTTTAAAATGCCCTGATGAAATGAGTGGCAGGGGAGAATTGAAACAAGAATAGCACGCGGTGGAAACTGGGTGATGAATACGTGACGTCTCTCCACTTTTGTGTATGCTTGAAATTTTTCATAATAGCTTTTAAAGAGTATGCCCCTCAGACCGGGCTCGGTGGCTCATGCCTGTAATCCCAGCACTTTGGGAGGCCGAGGCAGGTGGATCATCTGAGGTTGGGAGTTCGAGACCACCCTGACCAACACGGAGAAACCCCATTTCTATTAAAAATACAAAATTAGCCGGGCGTGGTGGTGCATGCCTGTAATCCCAGCTACTCAGGGGACTGAGGCAGGACAATCGCTTGAATCCGGGAGGCGGAGGTTGCGGTGAGCCGAAATCGCACCATTGCACTCTAGCCTGGGCAACAAGAGCGAAACATGCCCCTCATTTGGTCCCTTTCAGATATATAACTAAATATATTTGGTGCAAAGAAAATTTTCTGCTTTTCTCTGCATTTCTTCCCATGCATTCCTATCAAGTTTCCTGTATTTCCTTCATCTGAAAGTGAAAATGACCTATAAAAAGTGGAATTAGCAATTGTTCTTCTTGTTTGTTAAGATAATCTTAGGAGATGGCTCATCATAAGCAATTTCTTATGGACCCTAAAATGTGCTAGTTTTGGCTCAGATGTCTAAAGTATCAAGGTGGGAACAAATTCGTGTTCTTTATTTAAAGCCTTTAAATGTCAGTTCTTGGTCAAAGGGAAGGAGAAAGGTTCAGCTCACTGTTGAGCTGTGGGGAGGCAGCTTTCTTCTCCCAAAAGCCTTTCCCCCAAGATCCTTCTAGCATTTCATTTTCCTCTTTTGTAAAATGGGGCTGTTTTACTTCCTAATTAAAGCCTGTGGTAGCACTTTTAAAGAAGATCCTAAGATGTACGATGCTAGAGAAGTGAAAACTATCATTAATATATTTTAATCATCACATTAAATACCCACATAGACACACCCACTTCTTTGCCATTCAAGCAGATTTTGCAAAGGGGTAATTAACAGTAATGATGTCATCACCATTGCTGCTTTCATCCTGAAAGCTGTAAAGTTTCCAAATACTTACTAACTCCTGATTAGGCTTTTAAAACATACCAAATAAGGACAAACTCCCCATATCTGAGTGAAAGCCTGTGGAGAGAATCTTTTTGCTTTGTAAATGGAGTAAATGATCATTAAAAGTGGCCATATTTTTGGTAAGCCTACCAAAAACCCAGAGGGCAGCAGTCATGAAATAAAATGCTGAGACTGCGTTTTTGGAAAACTCAGTGTGACTTTCTCCAAAGACTCTCAGAGACCTGTACTTGTCTTTGAAGTCCTCACCAGGAGGTAAGGAGCTACAAGTTTCCTCTCCCCTGGCACCTGATGGGCAATTTTCCAGCCAATTTTTAAATGCCAAGCCTTCTGGAAAGTAGCTGACCAGCACATTGACAATCCAGACTTCAGCTATAGGAATGAAGCTGTTTGAAATTTGAATACAGTGAGCTCAAATCCCTTGCAGTGGGAAACCCTGTTCCCTTTTCCAGAATCTACAGATATTCCGCTAGGATAGTGGGATGGGGCACAGGAGAAACTTACATTTCACCCAGTGACTTCCAGCTTGCTCAGAACTCTCTGTCATCCACATTTCACCCTTGTTTTCTCTCCACTCCATGTCAACCCTGACATGAATAAAGCTCCCTTTCCTTGATTTCCCTAAACACCACTCACCAAAGCTGATGTGCGTGTCTAGCAGACTGTCAGTGAGGATTTGGAGGCAGCAATGGAGAGCAGCCTCAGAGAAAAGCACCAGGGAGAGTTTAAAACAGAAGAGTAGATCGCCATCAGCCATCCATCCATCTCCCCCTACCCTCCATTCCCACCAGGGACCCTTCACCGGGCATCTCTTCTATTCAGCTCTGCCTCTAGCCACATTGTGAAGCCATCTCCCTCTCCTTCACCCCAAATACCTCAATTTTTTTCTTTTAAATTTTTTTAATTTTTAATTTAATTTTTTTTTTTTTGAGACAGGGTCTCCCTCTCTATTTTTTTGAGACAGGGTGTCACCCAGGCTGGAATGCAGTGGTGTGATCACTGCTCAATGCAGCCTCGAACTCCCGGGCTCAAATGATCCTCCCACCTCAGCCTCTCAAGTAGCTGGGACTACAGGCGAGCTCCAGCATGCCCAGCTAACTTTTTATTTTTATTTTTTTAAGATGCAGGCCAGGTGCAGTGGCTCACACCTGTAATCCCAGTACTTTGGGAGGCTGAGGCAGCGGGATCATTTGAGGCCAGGAGTTCGAGACCAGCCTGGACAACGTGGTGAAACCCCGTCTCTACTAAAAATACAAAAATTAGCAGGGCATGGTGGCGGGCGCCTATAGTCCCAGATACTCGGGAGGCTGAGGCGCAAGAATCACTTGAACCTGGGAGGTGGAGGTTGCTGTGAGCTGAGATCATGCCACTGCACTCCAGCCTGGGCAACAGAGCGAGACTCCATCTCAAATAAATAAATAAATAAATAAATAAATAAAGATGCAGTCTCACTGTGTTGCCCAGGCTGGTCTTGAGCTCCTGATCTCAAGCGATCCTCTCACCTTGGCCTCCCAAAGTGCTGGGATTACAGGCAAAAGCTATCATGCCAGGCCTCAATTTTTCATTGTTTTCTTGTGCTGAGCAGTCTAGCTCTCTCTCCGCTTCAGTCCCAGGTCCCCTCTGCTCTGCTACAACCACAATGGTCCAACAGTTTGCTTTTCTAACAAAGACAATTATCCCCCAAGAAGAATTCTTTTTTGTCATTCAGCAATGCTTTGGGCAGTAATTGACAGAAAAACTTATCTAATGATGGCTTAAATTAGCAGCTTTGAAACTTTTTTGGTCTCAGGACTCCTTGATGGTCTTAATTATTGAGGATCTTTGGGTATCAACTCCAGAAAAAAAAAAAATTACTGAGGAGCCCAAAGAACTTTTGTTTGTGAGGGTTGTATCTATCAATATTTACTGTATTACCAATTTAAACCGAGAAAATTTAAAAATAAGTATTCATTAATTTATTTTAAGTGTTTTTTTTTTTTTTTTTTTTTTGAGACCTTGTCTCGCTCTGCTACCCAGGTTGGAGTGCAGTGGTGCCATCTGGGCTTACTGCAACCTCTGCTTTCCAGGTTCAAGCAATTCTTGTGCCTCAGCCTCCTCAGTAGCTGGGATTACAGGTGTGTGCCATTGTGCACCACCACGCTTAACTAATTTTTGTATTTTTAGTAGAGACGGGATTTCGTCATGTTGGCCAGGCTGGTCTTGAACTCCTGGTCTCAAGTGATTCACTTGCCTCGGCCTCCCACAGTGCTGGGATTACAGGCATGAGCCACTACACCCAGCCCATTAATTCATTTAAAAATAACATTAATAAGCTCAATAATACATTTCTATGAAAAAATTTCCAAAACAAAAAAATTAGCGAAAAGAATGACATTGTTTTACCTTTTTGCAAATCTCTTTCATGTCTGACTTAATAGAAGACAGCTGGATTCTCTATCTGCTTCTGTCTATTGAAGAGCTATCAAACATGTAGCCTCTGGAAAACTCTACAGTATACTTGTGAGAGAATGAGGCTAAAAAAATAATGTCCTAATATTATGAAAATGAAGCCAGGCACAGTGGCTCACACCTGTAATCCCAGCACTTTCGGAGGTTGTGGCAGGCAGATCTCTTGAGCTCAGGCGTTCAAGACCAGCCTGGGCAACATAGTGAGACCCATTTCAAAATATATATATATACACACACATTATATATATGTATGTTTGTATGTATATACATATACACATACACATATATATGTGTATATGTACACACATATACATATACATGTGTATATATATAAAATCATGAAAATGTTTTGTCCTTGTGGGATCCCTTAAAGGGTTTTAGGGATCCCCAGAGATCTCCAGAATACCTTTTGAGAACTACTATCTTAAAACATACAGACATTAATTGTGTATTGATAAGAGGTCTGAGGTAGGTGGCTCTGGGTTGGTTTGGGTTATAATCTCCCCAGGTGCTTTCCTACCTTCCATTCGCCCACCACTGCATGTTGGCGTTTCAGCTTCATGCTTGTTGCAAGATGGCAGCCACAACTCCAGACATTCTGTCTTTGAAGCATATATTCAAAGGAAGGAGGAAGAAGCTGTATCCAGGGAGGCTGTAACTTCATCATTCTGTTTCTTACCAGGAAGAGAAATTTTTTTCCAGAAGTACTCCAGCAGACTTCTCCTTGAACATTTTTGGCCCTGATGGGTCCATATGGCTACTCTCAACTGCAAAGGAAGATAGGGAGGCAAATCTCTGGCAAAAGCAAGATGCCTATGGTAGGCTGAAACCCAGCCTCCTTCATCCACTGGAGCTGGGCACAGGTTTGCCCAAACAAAATCAGGATGCTGTTAGCCACGTAGATGGGAGATTGGCTCTGTGGTAAGCAACAAACAGTGCCACCTCCAGCTCTTAAACTAATAAAGATTTCTCCTCCTACACCTTTATCCACAATAAGGAAGCAGAATGCGAAATTGACCACTGGCAGAACCTCAGACATGAGGCTTGGGATTTCTAGTAAAAATGTTCTCGTAGAAATCCCTGGTCAACTTGATCCACCAAGTGGGGTGAAAGTGTAGAAAAGCATTGCCTTTTTTTTTTGAGATGGAGTTTCACTCGTTGCCCAGGCTGGAGTGCAATAGCACTATCTTGGCTACTGCAGCCTCTGCCTCCCGGGTTCAAGCGATTTTCCTGCCTCAGCCTCCCGAGTAGCTGGGATTACAGGCATGTGCCACCACGCCGGCTAATTTTGTATTTTTAATAGAGACAGGGTTTCTTCATGTTGGTCAGGCTGGTCTTGAACTCCTGACCTCAGGTGATCCGCCCGGTTCAGCCTCCCAAAGTGCTGGGATTACAGGTGTGAGCCACTGCACCCAGCCGCTATTTTTCAAACATTAAAATGAACATTAAATTGAATGTGAAAATCCTTCATCATATAGATTCTCAAGGCCATCTCTAAGGTCATTTTATGAATATCTTATCAGAAAAGAGTTGTCTGTGGTTTCCTTGGATGTAAGATTTTTGTGGAGACAACAGAACTCCATGCTAAAGATTATCATAAAGATTAAAGAATATCATTTCACTTAAGTGGATTATCAAGCAAAGCTATGACTCCACATAATTGCAGTGCAGTGAGTGTCCAAAGATGATGAGCCACAAATTTGAAAACGCTTACTCAATCTTTCAGGAAACATTCATTGAGCAGTCTTGGTACATATAAATAAGAGTATTATTATTATTATTATTTTGAGACAGTTTCGCTTTTTCACAGGCTGGAGTGAAGTGGTATGATCTCGGTTCACTGCAACCTCCACCCACCCGGGTTCAAGTGATTCTCCTGCCTCAACCTCCTGAGTAGCTGGGAGTATAGGCACCCGCCACCATGCCCCGCTAATTTTTGTATTTTTAGTAGAGACGGGGTTTCGCCATGTCGGCCAGTCTGGTCTCACACTCCTGACCTCAGGTGATCCACTTGCCTTGGCCTCCTAAAGTGCTAGGATTACAGGTGTGAGCCACCGTGGCCGGCCAAGTATTATTATTTGAAACTTATGCCAAAAGGAAGTCTAGTCGCATACAACACAAAAATAAAACAAAATAAATTGGACATCTACAGTAAGATTTTTTAAAATCAACTTTTTTCTAACCAAGTGAAGAAATTGGACAGGAAGGAAAAGAGGACAAGAAAAACAGAATGAAGCCTAGGTTAGTGTCTAAAATTCATGACATAGCATAGAGTGGGTTTTTTGGGTTTTTGTTGCTTGAGACAGGGTCTCATTTTGTCATCCAGGCTGGAGTGCAGTGGCGCCATGGCAGCTCACTGCAACCTCTGCCTCCTGAACTCAAGCAATCCTCCCACCTCAGCCTCCCGAGTAGCTGGGACTCTAGGTGCAGGCCACCATGCCCAGCTAATTTTTGTATGTTTTGTAGAGACAGCGTTTTGCCATGTTGCCCAGGCTGGTCTCAAACGCCTTGCCTCAAGTGATCCACCCACCTCAGCCTCCCAAAGTGCTGGGATTACAGGCATGAGCCACAGCGCCTGGCTAACATGTATTGTTTGTTTGTTTGTTTGTTTTTTAAGTTTTCATTGCTATGAAGTATGTTTCATTTGAGTTTGATTGTCATAAATATCTTGCTGGTTAAATCCCAAGTCAAAACTACAACTTTGGCTGGGTGCGGTAACTCACGCCTGTAATCCCAGCACTTTGGGAGGCCGAGGCCGGCAGAACCCCTGAGGTCGGGAGTTCGAGACCAGTCCGATCAATGTGAACAAACTCCGTCTCTCCTAAAAAAATACAAAATTAGACAGGCATGGTGGAAGGCACCTGTAATCCCAGCTACTGGGGAGGCTGAGACAGGAGAATCGCTTGAACCCAGGAGGCGGAGGTTGCGGTGAGCCGAGATCGTGCCATTGCACTCCGGTCTGGGCAACAAGAGTGAAACTCCGTCTCAAACAAAACAAAACAAAACAAAACAAAACAAAATAAAAACTACAACCTTGGGATTTTACATTTTAAGAGAACATTTTTGTTTGTGTGGTTTTTTTTGGGGGGGGATGAGCTTTTTTTTTTTATGTCTTCTAATAAAAGAAAACGGGAACATGTACAGAACATGCAGGTTTGTTACATAGGTATACATGTGCTCTGGTGGTTTTCTGCACCTAACCACCCATCCCTGTAAGTTCCCTCCCCTCACCGCCTACCCCTCAACAGGCCCTGGTTTGTGTTGTTCCCCTCTTTGTGTCCATGTGTTTTCAATGTTCAACTCCCACTGAATGGTGAGAACATGCGGTGTTTGGTTTTCTGTTCCTGTGTTAGTTTGCGGAGGATGGTGGACATGTACTGTTTTTAGAGGTGTCAAAGAACAAAGTTTCAAGAAACTGAGTTGTAAAGATCTAATTGGTTTTTATTCGCGATTCATGAATTGGGTAATATCCTGTGTACAAAATAGAAGGAGCTTTGCTGGTCTTGGCAGACTGACCAGCTTTTGTAAGGCAAACCCAGCAGGAAAAAGGAAACAACATAATGCAAAATCGTATTGATTAACATCGGGTTACTTCAGGTTACTTTACTTGTGCAGGTTAAAGCAGAAGGGATGCCTTTGTCCATTTTGTGCTGCTATAACAGAATACTTGTGCTATGGTTTGAATACTTGTCCTCTCTGAAACTCATGTTGAATCTTAATTTCTAATGCGACAGTACTAAGAAGTGGGGACTTAGCCGGGCGCAGTGGCTCAAGCCTGTAATCCCAGCACTTTGGGAGGCCGAGTCAGGTGGATCACTTGAGGCCAGGAGTTTGAAACAAGCCTGGTCAACATGGTGAAACCCCATCTCTACTAAAAAATACAAAAATTAGCCAGGTGTGGTGGCATGCACCTATAGACCCAGTTACTAGGGAGGCTGAGGCACAAAAATTGCCTGAACCCAGGAAGCAGAGGTTGCAGTGAACTGAGATTGCGCCACTACACTCCAGCCTGGGCGGCAGAGTAAGACCATGTCTGGAAAAAAAAAAAAAAAAGAGGTGGGGCCTTTAAGAGGTGGTTGGATTAATGGACTGATGGGTTATCACAAGAGTGGATCTGTTATAAAAGACAGTTGGGCTCTCAGAGCCCCTCTCACCCTATGATGTCTTCTGCCATGTTATGAACGCAGCACAAGGCCCTCACCAGAAGCTGACCAGATGGACTTCTCAGCCTTCAGGACTGTGAAGAAATTAATTTTTATTCTTCATAAATAATCTAGTCTCGGCCGGATGCAGTGGCTCACATTTGTAATCCCAGCACTTCGGGAGGCCAAGGCGGGTGGGCCACCTGAGCTCAGGAGCTGAGGCAGCAGAATCACTTGAACCCGGGAGGCAGAGGCTGCAGTGAGCTGAGATGGTGCCATTGCACTCCAGCCTGGACCACAAGAGCGAAACTCCATCTCAAATCATCATCATCATCATCATCATCATCATCATGTCTCAGATATTCTGTTATAGCAACAGAAAACAGACTAAGGCGGTTTCAGACCGGGTAATTAACAAAAAACAGAAATTTATTTCTCACAGTTCTAGAGGCTGGCAATTCCAAAATCAAAGCACCTTAACAAGGACTTTCCTGCTGCATCCTGGCATGGCAGAAGGCAGAAGGGCAAGAGAGGGATAACCTCTGTGTCTTCACATGGCAGAAGAGCAGGAGAGAGTGAACCTACTGCCACAAGCCCTTTTTTAAAATTTTTTTTAATTTTAATTTTTTTTCGAGACGGAGTCTCGCTCTGTCGCCCAGGCTGGAGTGCAGTGGCGCGATCTCAGCTCACTGCAAGCTCCACCTCCCGGGTTCCCGCCATTCTCTTGCCTCAGCCTCCCGAGTAGCTGGGACTACAGGCACCGCCACCATGCCCGGCTAGTTTTTTGTATTTTTTAGTAGAGACAGGGTTTCACCGTGTTAGCCAGGATGGTCTCGATCTCCTGACCACGTGATCCGCCCGTCTCGGCCTCCCAAAGTGCTGGGATTACAGGCTTGAGCCACCGTGCCCGGCCACAAGCCCTTTTTATAATGGCATTAATCGATTCATGAGGGTGGTACCCTCTCTGATTTCTTGAAAGGCCCTATCTGACAAGTGAACAGCTTAGGCTTTGGTTTGGTGACATGGAAACAGCATGAGTGACTCCATTTTGGGTTGTTCTGTTGGGGCTTTATGCAGGAGCTCAGTCTAATCAGTGGCCTCCATAAATTGTATTTAACAGAGATGAATTTCAAATTTGATGCTTAACAGCCAGCAGCCAATTAAAAGACGGAAATGCAATTAATACACAATTCCACTGTTTCTAAGGAAAATTTTGTCTCCCAGGCCCACACACATACATACATAGAGGCATTGTGATATTTAAAAAACCAAAAACAAACTTTGAAACCCATCTCTATAATAAATAAGGAGCTAAATCGGACTACTTATTAACATCTTCAACATAGGTAGGGGGCATAATGCCAAGGCAAGTTTCCATAAATGTTATACCGCAAATGCTCACCCTGATCAGGCACAGGTACACAGCTCTTTGATGGTCCAGCTTCAGCCAGAAGTAAAATTTCAAGACAACAGAGATTTGCAAATAGCAAGATGCAAATGAGAGATCAGTACACTCTAACATTAATAAAGGACAAGCTTGACAAGAAAAAGTAAAATAAATCAGTAACAATTTTTTAGAAATAATTGGTACAGGTTGAATTTCAGTGAGATTAGTAATCATAGATGATGGGAGTGGGCAGAGAACAAAGAAACAGAGGATAAAGTTTTAAAACTATATGTTTAACATCCCCACATGAGAATTCAAAGTATCCTAAGAACAGAAATACTGGAACAAAACAGTTGTGTAAAAACCTAATAAATAGAAAGGTTAGAAAAACAAAAATTAGGCCGGGTGCGGTGGCTCATGCCTGTAATCCCAGCACTTTGGGAGGGCAAGGCGGGTGGATCACCTGAGGTCAGGAGTTCGAGACCAGCCTGACTAACATGGTAAAACCCTGTCTCTACTAAAAATACAAAAATTAGCCAGGTGTGGTGGCTCATGCCTGTAATCCCAGCTACTTAAAAGGCTGAGGCACGAGAATTGCTTGAACTCAGGAGGTGGAGGTTGTAGTGGACTGAGATAGTACCACTGCACTCCAGCCTGGGGGACAGAGTGAGGCTGTCTCAAAAAAAAAAAAAAAAAAAAAAAAAAGAAAAAAAATTAGTTAAGGTTATCTTCTGATGTCATTTAAAAGGAAACAAAGGCCGGGCACAGTGACTTACGCCTGTAATCCCAGCACTTTGGAAGGCCGAGGCGGCTGGATCACTTGAGGTCAGGAGTTTGAGACCAGCCTGGCTGACATGGCAAAACCTCATCTCTACTAAAAATACAAAAATTAGCCAGGTGTAGTGGCACACATCTGTAGCCCGAGCTACTCGGGAGGCTGAGACAGGAGAATCACTTGAACCTGGGAGGTGGAGTTTGCAGTGAGCTGAGATCACACCACTGCACTCCAACCTGAGAAACAGAGTGAGACTGTCTCAAAAGAAAAGAAAAGGAAACAAGAAGATTTTTATGTTTGTTTGTTTGTTTTTTGAGACGGAGTCTCACTCTGTTGTCCAGGCTGGAGTGCAGTGGCCCAGTCTTGGCTCACTGCAACCTCCACTTCCCGGGTTCAAGGGATTCTCCTGTCTCAGCCTCCCAAGTAGCTGGGATTACAGGCGTGCGCTACCATGCCCAGCTAATTTTGTTTTGTTTTATTTGTCTTTTTAGTAGAGACGGGGTTTCACCACGTTGGTCAGACTGGTCTCGAACTCCTGACCTCAGGTGATCCGCCTGCCTTGGCCTCCCAAACTGCTTGGATTGTAGGCCTGAGCCATCAGGCCCAGCCGGAAACAAAAAGTTTAGTAATCTACATAAACTCCATAAATTGAAAGGGAAATAATGAATAAAAATTAAACCTAAAAGGAAACAGGGTATGGTAAAATTTTACCAATTAAAGAATTAAATGTAAACCGACTGAACTCTCCTATTAAAAAATGGCAGCCTACCCACTGCCTACAATGAAATCTAACAACTTGTTGCAAACAAGAGACACACAAACCAAAATCATCAAGAGAGTAACAATGTTGGAGGATATTCCCGTGTGAACAGAAGAAAAGCTGGGATTACTATTTTAGTAGCAGATATGGCAGATGTCATGTCAGCAAAAGGCAGTACAACAAATAAATCGGGTCATTACATAATGCTCAAATGTATATTACATTATGAAAATTGAAAATACCGAATGTATGTGTTAAAAATCATTGTAACAAATCCACAAAAGAAAATAGACAAAAAGGCAAGAAGAGGTAAACACAAATATGATTTCAACTGGAATCCTCAATATTCCATTTCTGGAAAAACTAGACAAAAACTAAATTGAAAAATACTGTGTAATTGAATAATTCATTCAAAAAACTGTTTTCAGGGCTTACTAGGTTTTAAGTCTGTGCTACATGCTAGAAGACAAGTCCATGAACAATATGAATTTAACAGACCTATGGAGAGATTAGAGATGGGACAAGTTAATATTGTCACTTTTCAAGTGTACATAGATCATACCATCTGCAAACAAACATATAAAAAAACTAAGATCCTATATTGGACAATAAAGACTCATTATTTCATTAGTTTAGCACACATTAACCAGTTTATTCAATGTATTAGGTTGTTTTGATATTCACAGAAAGGTAGAAATACCATCTGCCAAATGGTCAAACAACATGGCAATAAAATTTAAAAACATAAAAGCCAGTGGGGCGCAGTGGCTCACGCCTGTAATCCCAGCACTTTGGGAGGCCGAGGTAGGCAGATCACCTGAGGTCAGGAGTTTGAGACCAGCCTGACCAACATGGTGAAACCCCATCTCTACTAAAAAGACAAAAATTAGCTGGGTGTGGTGATGCACGCCTGTAATCCCAGC
>NW_012102132.1:3283282-3287264 GCF_000951045.1 Mandrillus leucophaeus
GAGTGGGTGCGGGTGCCGCAGCGGGGAGCAGGCAGGGGCCCGGGGCCGCCCCACCCCGACTCCCGAACCGCGGCGCCCTCTGGCGGCCACGCTGGGAGGGACGGGGCTCATCGGGGGCGTGGCTCGCCCAGGAGGCTCCGCCCCTTCTCCCCAGGGTGGGGCCGGGGTGGTGATTACCGGCAGAGGCTGTAGAGGTTTCGTAAGGACGTGACCTTTATGGGAAAAAAAACCACTGTGTCACGCATGGTTGCCAGCCGGGGCCAGCGAGCTGAACTAGTTTTCCGAAGCCCGCAGGAGGAGGAGCCTGAGCGGAAACGTCCAGCCCAGTGACTCGCTGCCTTCTGGCCCTCCAGGACCGCGGCGGCGCGTCCTGAGCCCGGGGCACCCGCTGGGGCACGAGCCCGCACCCCGACTGCATCCGGGCCTGCCGTCGGGGCTACGTCACTGTCTACACTGGGAGTCAGCGGAATGAGGGCACTCTCGCCTCTCTTCCTTCAATTCCAGAAGTGAGGCCCGGCAGTCCAGGCTGGTCTAACCAGGCCCCCACCGAGCTGGGGTTTGGATTGGAAGGGCAGATGGGAAACGACAGAAGTAGGATACTTTGCGAATAAAGAACAAGGGAGTTGGGTGCTTTAGCCACAGAATAGGTTCAGCCAAGGTCGTTCAGAGGTGCCCAGCAAGAGGGGAGTGGCTACCCCTCCCCCATCCTGATCTGAGGCATGCGTAGGGGGCGGGTGGCACAGGGGCTGTGTGTGTCCTTATTAGGGCCTGAGAAAAACCTAGGGACTGGGAGGCAGGAGGACTGGGTACCCACTGGGTCCCAGCTCCACCTTCACCTGTCACTCTGGGGAGCAGGTCACTTAACCTCTCTGGGCCTCAGTTTCCTCACTTGAAGAATGAGGGGTCTGGATAAGATTGTGGAATATGTTTGGAGTACTATCTGAGGCCTAGGAACTGAAAGTCCCTGTCCTGACACCATCCAGTAAGTCAGACAAAAAGGAAGGGTCAGAGACCCAGGCTGTCACTCACCCGGTTCTCTTTCTATAGCTCCCTTACAAATTCTCACATGGGCTTCAATTCCCTTCAGCAAACAATTGTGCACTTCCGCCTTTGTGCCAAACACACGCTCAGGCCCAACGTTTCTGGGGCCTGGGGCAACAGTACGCAGGGAGGACCACAGGCTGTATGTCTGAATATTTAAAAGCTACACATCAAGCTAACAAACTGTTAAATAAAACATGTTTTATCCTCCTATCTGAGCAGATACACCTTCCTAACAATCTGGAAGGTCAAGTTCAAGTTTGCAATTCTTGCATTCCTTAGCATTCTAGGTGTGATGGCACAGAGAGTGGCCCCAGCTTAAGGCCATGGCGTGGCTTCCTTCTATTCCCAGGCCGGATCCATCCCATGCTATGACGGATCTTTCACGTCCTCATATCCAAGCTCTGTCCCCATCTCTGCAAATGTCTGCCCCCTAAAGGGTCACCTCTCTAGTGTGCACGTTGGTGAGACCATCCACCTTCAGGAGACTGGACCTAGAGAAGTGGGTTCAGAACCTGTTGGCAGGGAATTCCCAGGTCGCAGGTATCCAGGACATGGTTCTGGGTGGGCAAGTGTCTTGGCCCCAATGACTCCTTGCCCTGTGTCTCCCTGCCTCTTGCCCTGTCTGAAGACGACACCAGCCAGACATTGTGGGGTGCAGACTTGGATCAAGCACAGCCCCTCCAAGGAGGCCATCCATCCAAACACTATGAACTTTGGCTGGGTGCAGTGGCTCAGGCTGGACGCGGTGGCCCACGCCTGTAATCTCAGCACTTTGGGAGGCTGAGGTGGGTGGATGACTTGAGGTCAGGAGTTTGAGACCAGCCTAGACAATGTGGCGAAACCCAGTGTCTACTAAAAATACAAAAATTAGCCAGGCATGGTGGCGCATGCCTGTAATCCCAGCTACTCTGGAGGCTGAAGCAGGAGAATTGTTTGAACCCAGGAGGCAGAGGTTGCTGTGAGCCAAGAGCGCACCACTGTACTCCAGCCTGGGTGACAGAGCGAGACTCGGTCTCAAAACAAACAAACAAACAAACACTGAATTCAAGGCAGATGCCTGCAAGTGAGAAGGGAGGGCACTGGGAGGGGATTCATTTCTTAGAGGTGGTAGCGCTTATGCTAAGCATAGCAGGTGGATTGAGATTTCAGCAGGTGGAGAAGTGGGGAAAGAAAGGAGCAAAGCAAAGGCCCAGGGCTACCCAGGGTTGGGGTGTCCATGAATTGTCACTCCAGGGCAGAAAAGCTGGAGGGCAAATCTGTGTCCTCCAGATAGCAGGCAAAGCCTCCAGTAGTCACCAGCTGTCTTAATTAATTGGTAATTCTTACCAATTCCAAGGTGGGGAAGCCTGGCCAAAATGGCAAAACCCCATCTCTGCTAAAAATACAAAAATTAGCCAGGCATGGTGGCCGGCGCCTGTAGTTCCAGCTACTTGGGAGGCTGAGGCAGGAGAATTGCTTGAACCCAGGAGGCGGAGGTTGGCAAAATCATGCATCTTGGGCCATCACTATTTCTCAAGGTCACTTACACACCCGTCCTCCCTCCTCCGGCTCCTTTTATGGGCTACCAACTGCATGATGAGTGAGAGCTAGCATGGGCACAAAACTACCCCAGGAGGGCCGGGTACAGTGGCTCACGCCTGTAATACCAACACTTTGGGAGGCCGAGGCGAGTGGATCATTTGATGTCAGGAGTTCGAGACCAACCTGGCTAGCATGGTGAAACCCCATCTTTACTAAAAATACAAAAAAAAAAAAAAAAAAAGCCAGGCGTGGTGGTACTCACCTATTGTCCCAGCTACTCAGAAGGCTGAGGCAGGAGAATTGCTTGAACCCAGGAAGCAGAGGTTGTACTGCACTCCAGCCTGGAGGACAGAGTGAGGCTCCGTCTCAAAAACAAAAACAAAAAAATCCCTCCCCTAGCAGCCCACGAGTGGCTGGAGTAAGCTCTGAAAGGGCAGGTCTTTCTCCCATCTTGAGCTTAAAGTTTCTCTCCCAGGGGACGTCAGTCAATCACATTTCCTGTAATAACCCTGGGCCGCCTGCTTTTCTCCCTGGAGCAATGTTTTGATTAAGGGCTGTTTATCCTCCCAAGTCGGTGGTACCAGCTCACTTGGTGGATGGGCTCCTTCCTTTTTATGCCAAGAGTCTCTGATGCCTCCTTATTTTCCACTTGGGAGAAATGTTTCAGTTCACAGGTGGAGAAGAAGGTCTTCCTTAGTGGTATCCCAGTGCCAGAGCACCAGGCCCCCTGTCCTGGAGAAGATTGAAGGCAAGGCGGACCCAATAAGCTGGGAACAAAGGTTGTGGGTGCAGACAGGTTGGCTTTTACAGTCGAGATTCAGCCTCTGGACTGCTGCTGGGAGAGTGGGGGCTTCGCTGGGCCAAGGCTTGGCGTGATGGCTACAGGGACACCTCCGACACTGGTGGTCACAATGAGAGGGCTGCCCATCGCTCTCATCTAATAAGCGGGGCGAGTCCAACCCTGGGGACAGAGATGTCATTTGAGAGGCCTCCGCCACCCACATCCCTACCCCATCCCTCGTATTCTCTTCTTTCCAGCAGGTTAGACAAGTTCAGCCACATTTTGGCTTTCAAGGCTCAAATGGAAGAAAGCAAAAATTCCCTAGGGCACCGTGGCCTGAGATGCCTAGATTCACATCCGGAACCCTTTTTGTGGGCAGGGAACTCCTGGCTTCCTCTCATCAGCCCTGGCTCACCAAGTCCTGCGTGGCCAGAACTTGGCAGGTTGCCATGGATACCTGGAAGTGCTGTCGCAGCAGACAGCAGAGGCTTGCTGGGGCCAGGAGAATGTGGGGGCACCTGAACTGCTGGCCAGAAGGGCTAAACAGGCCCCCCTGCCACCCTCATTTTGATCAGACCCCCTCCACCAGTCTCCTAAAAAAGGGCTTTCCAAACTTTACTGGGCACAGGAATCCCC
>NW_012102132.1:3287314-3292482 GCF_000951045.1 Mandrillus leucophaeus
AAAAAAAAAAAAAAAAAAAAGGACAATTTAGTAGCAGTAGGTACACTTACATTGTTGTATAACCATCACCACTATCTTTCTCTAGAATGCTTCCCTCATCTCACACTGAAGCTCTATACCCATTAAAAAATAACTCCTGATTCTTCCCTCTCCCCAGGAAATTCGCTTTTGAGCTTAAACTGTTTTGAGTTAGATACTTATACCTTGTAATTAAGAGTCAGCTAACACAACTTTGTAAGAGAATATATATATATTCTATATATATTTTATATATTCTATATGTATATTCTATATATGGTTTATATATTCTATATATATGAGAGAGAGAGAGAGAGAGACAGAGTCTTACTCTGTTACCCAGGCTGGAGTGCAGTGGCACGGTCTCGGCTCACTGCAGCTTCAACCTCCTGTGCACAACTGATCCTCCCACTTCAGCCTCCTGAGCTGTGGGACTACAGGCATGTACCACCACGCCTGGTTAAATTTAAAAATTTTTTTTGTAGACACAGGGTCTCACTATGTTGCTCAGGCTGGTCTTGAACTCCTGAACTCAAACTATCCTCCTCCCTTAGCCTCCCAAAGTGCTGGGATTATAGGCATGAGCCACTGTACCCAGCAGAGAATATTTGTTTGCTTGTTTGTTTTGAGATGGAGTTTCACTTTTGTTGCCCAGGCTAGAGTGCCATGGTGCGATCTTGGCTTACTGCAACCTCCACCTCCTGGGTTCAAGTGATTCTCCTGCCTCAGCCTCCCAAGTAGCTGGGATTACAGGCATGTGCCACCATGCCTGGCTAATTTTGTACTTTTGGTAGAGATGGGGTTTCACCATGTTGGTCAGGCTGGTCTCGAACACCTGACCTCAGATGATACATCCACCTTGGCCTCTCAAAGTGCTGGGATTACAGGTATGAGCCACCTCGCCCAGCCTGTTTTTAAAACAATGAAAACAGAATACAGCATATACAATTATATATAACAAGAACTATAAAAGTATTCAAACTCTTTGTCACAATAATTTTACTCTGGAGAATATAACCCAAAGAAGAATCCTCCACCACCACCACATACACACACACACACAAACTATATTGAACAAAAGCATTCATAGCAGGCCACTGATAATAATAAATTACGAAAACAACATGATATACTACAATATGAATGACAACTAAGAAAAAAATTATAATGACATGTGTGTACCATGTACAAACATGAAAATGTTTGATATGTTTTGACTGTGCCCCCACCCAAATCTCAACTTGAATTATATCTCCGAGAGTTCCCACATGTTATGGGAGGGATCCCGCGGGAAGTAATTGAATCATGGGGACCGGTCTTTCCCATGCTATTCTCATGATAGTGAATAAATGTCATGAGATCTGATGGGTTTATCAGGGGTTTCTGCTTTTGCTTTCTCCTCATTCTCTCTTGCTGTCACCAAGTAAGAAGTGCCTTTTGCCCTCTGCCATGATTGTGAGACCTTCCTCGGCCACGTGGGACTGTAAGTCCAATTAAACCTCTTTCTTTTGTAAATTGCCGGGTCTCAGGTATGTCTTTATCAGCAGCTTGAAAACAGACTAATACAGTGTTCATATAAAATAATATAAAGTAAAAGAAACAAGAAAAATTGCAGACACGCACTGATTGTAAGTACAAAGGAATGAATGACCTGAATGCACACTTCACAAAAGAGGGTGTTTGAATGGCCATCAGGCTCATGTAAAGTTGCTCCATGTCATTAATCATCAGGGAGTTGCAAAGTAAAACCACAATGCAATACCACTTCACACCCACCAGAATGGCTCAAATTAAAAAAGACAATACCAAGTGTTGACAAGTATTTGGAATAACCAACACTCCTATACACGGTTGCTGGGAGTGTACATTGGTACAATCATGTTGGAAAGCTGTTTGGCAGTATCTATTCCACTCCTGGGCATACACCCAAGAGAAATTCATGTACTTGAATATTCATAGCAGCACTGTTCCTAATAGCCCCAAACTGAAAACTATTCCAATGCATGTCAGCAGTAGAATGGAGCAAGAAATTGTGGATAGTCACACAATAGAATATGCAGGGGTCAGCATTCTATGGCCTGCAGGCAAATTCCAGCCTGCTCCCTGTTTTTTGTAAATAAAGTTTTATTGGAACACAGCTGCACTCATTTGTTTATGCATTGTCTATGACTGCTGTCACCCTACAATTGCAGGGTTAAGTAATTGCGCTAGAAATCACATGGCCCCCAAGCCTAAAATATTTACCATCTGGCCTTCAACAGAAAGTTTACTGACCTGGGCTACCGAGCAATGAGAATGAACGAACTGCAACTACATGCAATAACTGAATGAATCTCACAGATTGTTGAGGGGGAAAAAGAAAAGCCAGATCCACAATCGTACGTGTTGTATGATTCCATTTACATAAAGCACAAAACCAGGTGAAACTATTCCTTTCTGTGAAAAGTCAGGATAGCGACTACCCTTGGGGAGGTAGTGTCTGAAATAGGGCATGGCACAATGGTAATGTTCTGTTTCTTGTTCTGGGTGTTGTGAACAATAACCAGGCCAGGCGAGGTGGCTCACACCTGTAATCCCAGCACTTTGGGAGGCCATGGTGGACGGATCACTTGAGGCCGGGAGTTCGAGCCTAGCCTGGACAACATGATGAAACCCCGTCTCTACTAACAATACAAAAATTAGCCGGGTGTGGTGGCGCATGCCTGTAGTCCCAGCTACTCGGGAGGTTGAGGCAGGAGAATCTCTTGAACCCGGAAGGCGGAGATTGCAGTGAGCTGAGATCAACACTGCACTCTAGCCTGGGCCACAGAGTGAGACTCTGTCTCAAAAAAAAGAAAAAAAAACCCCAACACACACACAATAACTGGCCAGGCACCGTGGCTCACGCCCGTAATCCCAGCACTTTGGGAGGCTGAGGCAGGTGGATCACCAGGTCAGGAGTTCAAGACCAGCCTGGCCAAGATGGTGAAATCCCATCTCTACTAAAAATACTACGCCCGGCCCTTGTTGTAACTTTTATTGGAAAAAAAAAATCCAAGTAGAAGTGGATCCGCGAAGTTTAAACCCATATTGTTCAAGGGTCAACTGTATCGGGAAATGGAGAGACCTACTTTGTTTTTTGTTTGACATCTGCTGCAATGGGAGAGAAACCTACTTTGAATGCAATATAAAGAGCTATGATTTCAGAAGAGGCCCCAGGAAGGTGTATTTGTGGGCAGTGAGCAGAGCTTGTTGGTGAGCTAACCCTTCATTTACAGGTGACAAACAGGCCATCTGAGCTACGCGGCCTGGTCAGGAGGACACGGCACTGGGAGACCTTCCCCAGGGTGTGACCTTTGGCAGGTTAGGTCCCCACCCTGGCATCCCTTCCAGCCCGGGCATTCTGCGACTCCAGGAACGTTTCCGGCACCAGGCACGCCCTGGGACGGTCCCCAGCCTGGCCTCCGCCCCCATCGAGTGGGTGCGGGTGCCGCAGCGGGGAGCAGGCAGGGGCCCGGGGCCGCCCCACCCCGACTCCCGAACCGCGGCGCCCTCTGGCGGCCACGCTGGGAGGGACGGGGCTCATCGGGGGCGTGGCTCGCCCAGGAGGCTCCGCCCCTTCTCCCCAGGGTGGGGCCGGGGTGGTGATTACCGGCAGAGGCTGTAGAGGTTTCGTAAGGACGTGACCTTTATGGGAAAAAAAACCACTGTGTCACGCATGGTTGCCAGCCGGGGCCAGCGAGCTGAACTAGTTTTCCGAAGCCCGCAGGAGGAGGAGCCTGAGCGGAAACGTCCAGCCCAGTGACTCGCTGCCTTCTGGCCCTCCAGGACCGCGGCGGCGCGTCCTGAGCCCGGGGCACCCGCTGGGGCACGAGCCCGCACCCCGACTGCATCCGGGCCTGCCGTCGGGGCTACGTCACTGTCTACACTGGGAGTCAGCGGAATGAGGGCACTCTCGCCTCTCTTCCTTCAATTCCAGAAGTGAGGCCCGGCAGTCCAGGCTGGTCTAACCAGGCCCCCACCGAGCTGGGGTTTGGATTGGAAGGGCAGATGGGAAACGACAGAAGTAGGATACTTTGCGAATAAAGAACAAGGGAGTTGGGTGCTTTAGCCACAGAATAGGTTCAGCCAAGGTCGTTCAGAGGTGCCCAGCAAGAGGGGAGTGGCTACCCCTCCCCCATCCTGATCTGAGGCATGCGTAGGGGGCGGGTGGCACAGGGGCTGTGTGTGTCCTTATTAGGGCCTGAGAAAAACCTAGGGACTGGGAGGCAGGAGGACTGGGTACCCACTGGGTCCCAGCTCCACCTTCACCTGTCACTCTGGGGAGCAGGTCACTTAACCTCTCTGGGCCTCAGTTTCCTCACTTGAAGAATGAGGGGTCTGGATAAGATTGTGGAATATGTTTGGAGTACTATCTGAGGCCTAGGAACTGAAAGTCCCTGTCCTGACACCATCCAGTAAGTCAGACAAAAAGGAAGGGTCAGAGACCCAGGCTGTCACTCACCCGGTTCTCTTTCTATAGCTCCCTTACAAATTCTCACATGGGCTTCAATTCCCTTCAGCAAACAATTGTGCACTTCCGCCTTTGTGCCAAACACACGCTCAGGCCCAACGTTTCTGGGGCCTGGGGCAACAGTACGCAGGGAGGACCACAGGCTGTATGTCTGAATATTTAAAAGCTACACATCAAGCTAACAAACTGTTAAATAAAACATGTTTTATCCTCCTATCTGAGCAGATACACCTTCCTAACAATCTGGAAGGTCAAGTTCAAGTTTGCAATTCTTGCATTCCTTAGCATTCTAGGTGTGATGGCACAGAGAGTGGCCCCAGCTTAAGGCCATGGCGTGGCTTCCTTCTATTCCCAGGCCGGATCCATCCCATGCTATGACGGATCTTTCACGTCCTCATATCCAAGCTCTGTCCCCATCTCTGCAAATGTCTGCCCCCTAAAGGGTCACCTCTCTAGTGTGCACGTTGGTGAGACCATCCACCTTCAGGAGACTGGACCTAGAGAAGTGGGTTCAGAACCTGTTGGCAGGGAATTCCCAGGTCGCAGGTATCCAGGACATGGTTCTGGGTGGGCAAGTGTCTTGGCCCCAATGACTCCTTGCCCTGTGTCTCCCTGCCTCTTGCCCTGTCTGAAGACGACACCAGCCAGACATTGTGGG
>NW_012102132.1:3295710-3301361 GCF_000951045.1 Mandrillus leucophaeus
AAAAAAAAAAAAAAAAAAAAAAAATGGAGATGCTGATTCAACAGGTCTGGGGCAGGGGCAGAAGGTGCTGAGATTGTGTTTTCCTAACCAGCTCTCAGGTACTGCTGCTGGCCCACCGGCCACACTGAGTAGCCAGGACCTAAACTGAGTCCTGGTGGGTTTCAGAAACCTCAGTCAGATTCCGAAGGTCCCGATTCCTGGACCCACTGCCTTAGGCCACCACTACCGGCCTTAACTCCAATGGGAACCTGTAGCCTGCCTGTAGTGGAAGGACTCTCTCTCCAGTCCGTTTTTGGATCATTCACCATCAGCCACTTCAAAGAAAGGAAATCAGCAGCCTGCATTTCGGGGAAACGTTTTAAGCTGTCCTGTCCCTTCTCCAGCTCTCCAAGTTATATAATGCATCCTTGTTGAAAATGCTGATAATGCTATTTGGGTGGCAGGAAGCCAATGTTGGGCTACATATTGCTTGGGGCTGGGGCTGGGGTCAGGGAAGGGGGCAGGGTCTGGGGAGGGTTTAAGGAGAGAAAGCGGCCAGGCAGATGGAGAGAGGACGGGAGGGCCAGGGTGGTCAAGGCCCAGGGATAAAGCCGATTGGTATGTCAGCAAAATCTGTCACTGGCTTTAGTGATTCGAAAGGCAGACACATTCTTTCATCTCTGTTAATCCTCATCTGATACAGAGGATTTTCCTGCCATTAAATCTGGAGAAAGAAAAATAAGCACTCAAACCTGCACAAGCAACTATGCCTCTTCACCCCTTGCTCCCGCCCCCCGACCCCCACCTTCACTTCTCTCTCAGACCATTTTTAGCATTTGTGACTGCCTGACTTGGGAGATGGATGGGCTGGGGGAGTGGAGGGGCACCTCAGAGGAGCGGGACCAGACAGACTCCCAAGACGGTAAGCAACATTTGAGTACCATTCTTTAATGCTTCTCTGCAGGGGTTTCCTCTCCATCCATTTTCTTGCTGGGTTGTCAGTGATGCCATCTGAGTTGCTGTCAGGGCTGTAGCCTGGCGAAGGGTTTCCTAATGGATCCAAGCTGCCCATTTGCGGGGAGCTGCTGAGTGCCTGTTGTTACTGCTTTGTCTTAGCCCAACACCAGGGTCATTAGGAAGGAAGGGATGTAAGGAAGAAAGAAAGGCAGGGCATTCAGGAGGAAGTGTGGAGGCGTGGGAGGGTTCTCACAGGGCCCTCCCGGGCACTAGGTGACCTGTCCTTTCTCCCCTCAGGTAGGGATCCCACGGCTGGCTGGTCCTAAGCCACCGGGTGGATGAAAGGCCGAGGGATGTTGGTCCTGCTTCTGCATGGTGAGTTCTCCTGCTGGTGGGTGCAGGGGTTGGGAAGAGGCATGGAAGCCATAGAGTTTCTGCCCAAGGAGTCTTTAAAGTGGCTTCTGGGACAGCTGTATCTGGACACTTCTGATCAGGTTTCACTGACCCTGTGATTGTGGGGGAGGGGATAGAGAAAGCAAGAAAACAGCAGGTGGTGGGGGTTTTTCTTTGCTTAAAACAAAACTACTGAGCCGAATATATGAAACAGTCCTCTTGGTGATTTTCTTATTCCAATTTCAGATATGAATTCATTGGTGTAATAACCAAAAGCTACAGTTCTACAGTGGTTTTTTTCTTTTCTTTTCTTTTTTTTTTTTTTTTGAGATGGAGTCTCGCTCTGTCACCCAGGCTGGGGTGCAGTGACATGGCTCTTGGCTCACTGCAACCTCTGCCTCCCAGGTTCAAGTGATTCTTGTGCCTCAGCCTCCTGAGTAGCTGAAACTACAGGCACCTGCCACCACGCCCAGCTAATTTTTTGTATTGTTAGTAAAGACGGGGTTTCGCCATGTTGCCCAGGCTGGTCTTGAACTCTTGACCTCAGGTGATCCGCCTGCCTTGGCCTCCCAAAGTGCTGGGATTACAGGCGTGAACCACCATGCCCGGCCTACAGTGGTTTCTAATCACATTATTTTAAACTCATTTAGTTAAAAACAAAAGTCCCTTAAAAAAAACCATCTTCCTAAAGGAAAAAGAAAAAATGAAAAATGCCTTAGAATTGTGGGATTATGGGATATTGAAGTTATTTGTCAAAGTTTCTCGCTCTGCTATGTGCACTTTAATATACCAAGAAGACTTGTTATGAAATATTTGGCCCGGCTCTAGCTGTTCCAATCTGACTGAGATAGCCTGAGGAAAAATCCTTTAAATTCTTCAGTAAATGATTCTACACAAAGAATCTGTTTTTTTCTAACCCTCGAGTGAATTTAATTCTTTGAGATATGATCTATGTAATAGACTTCTGTATGCGATGCTGGTAGAGAACATTTTACCGGATCATTCTAAAACGGGAGTAATGGAGTTCTCTTCTTCTTTATTCCACCTTTTCAAAAACCAGAACTTGCTCTGTTCAGTCACCCAACAGGCATACACTGTGTGCCTTCAATACGCTCAAGGGATATTTATGAGGGATATAATAGCATGGTCTTTGTCCTTGAGAAAATTCTTTTATAAGAGATTCAATAAATAAGCAATAAAAAAAAATTGGAGCAAGGCACATGGAACACTGTGATAAATAGGACATGACTTCCTACCTCGAGGAGGCTCTAAAGAACGGAGGTTGATATTTATATAATTACTAACAGCCAACTTCTTGCCATTCCTCCTACCTTGAAAAAATATGAAATTTGATTGACTCATTGGGACAGACCGTTTGCTTCCAACAGCCAGTATCATTTTAAACGTGCACCAAAAGCTCTACCGTTCCTCACAGAAAGCAGACAGTATTCATAGCCCGCACACTGCAAAACAGGAACTGTCCCTGCTACAGAAACCCGAAATATATCCAGACTTCTTGTGACAAGTTGGAGAGCTCAGCGGTGACATCATTTGCTAACAATAGATGCACTTAAAATTAATGACCATCTCCACATCCCCTGGCACTTTAATTTAAAACACACTCTAGCAAGCACAGAGAATATTTCTCTGACTGCGAGTCACAAGCAATACGGACAATATGTTCCCGAGAAGCAGGCGGGGATAGTGCTCTACCTCCTTGGCCAGAAAAAAAATGACTAAGTGAGCCTCACAAAACAAGACCTTGGGAAAATCAGAAGTGGCTCGCAACAGGGAAATTTGGGGCAAGAGAAATTCTCCTCTGGACACACAGGGCTCCTGGAAGTGCCCCACTTCTCAGATGCATAAGTGCAAATACCTCCACCTCCTCCCCCCATGTTAACCCTTGGGGTCTTCCCGCTGTTCACAGCATAATATCTGAACCCCTTAACTTGCTTTACAGGGTCCTTCACATGTGACTTCCTCTACACTGAGTCTTCAAAGAGGGTCAGGGGTTGTGTGTTTGTGTTTTTGTGTGTGTGTGTGTTTCTTTTGAGACAGGGTCTCACTCTGTTGCCCAGGCTGGAGTGGGGTGGCACGATCTCGGCTCACTGCAACCTCTGCCTCCTGGGTTCAAGTGATTCTCGTGCCTCAGTCTCTGGAGTAGCTGGGATTATAGGTGTGCACCACCACTACACCCGGCTAATTTTTGTATTTTTAGTAGAGATGGGGTTTCACCATGTTGGCCAGGCTGGTCTTGAACTCATGGCCTCAAGTGATCTGCCTGCCTTGGCGTTCCAAAGTGCTGGGATTACAGGTGTGAGCCACTGTGCCCCACCAAGATTTGCATTTTAAAGGAAGTCTATAGGAAATAGAATCACAATGAGATGCCACTCATACAACTAGAATGCCTACATGTTTTGCTTTGTTTTTCGTTTTTTGTTTGAATAGGGTCTCACTCTGTTGACCAGGCTGAAGTGTAGTGGTACTATCTTGGCTCACTGCAACCTCCGCCTCCCAGGTTCACGTGATTCTCGTGCCTCAGCCTCCCGAGTAGCTGGGATTACAGGTGCCCCCCACCATGCTCTGCTAATTTTTGTATTTTTAATAGATACGGGGTTTTGCCATGTTGACCAGGCTGTTTTTGAACTCCTGACCTCAGGTGATCCACCTGTCTCGGCCTCCCAAAGTGCTGGGATTGCAGATGTGAGCCACTGCACCCGGCCTTGATTTCATTTCTGTGAAGTTCTAAAACAGGCAAAACTAATCTGTAGTTCAGAAAGCAGATCCGTGGTTGCCTGGAGCCAGAGGTGGAGAAAGGACTGAAGTCAAAGGAGCCTGAGGAAACTTTCTGGGTGGTAGAAATGTTTTAAGTGTTTTTGCTGTTGCTGTTGTTGTTGTTGTTGTTCTGAGACAGGGTCTTGCTCTGTTGCCCAGGCTGGAGTGCAGTGGTACGATTATGGCTCACTGCAGCCTCAACTTCCTGGGCTCAAAGCATCCTCCCACCTCAGCTTCCCGAGTAGCTGGGACTAAACATGCACCACCATGCCGGCTAATTCTTGTTTTTTGTTGTAGAGATGGGGTTTCGCCATGTTGCCCTGGCTGGTTTTGAACTCCTGACCTCAAGCAATTTTCCTGCCTCGGCCTCCCAAAGTGCTGGGTGCCCGTCCAGACATGTTCTAAGTCTTGATTGGGGTGGTGGTTACACAGGCATGTATACATTTATTATACTTACTGAACTGCACACTTAAAATGGGTACATTTTATTGTAAGTAAAGTATACCTTAATCAACTTGATTTAAAAGAAAAAAAGAAGGCTGGAGGGAGAGAGTGGCTGTACCAGAAGCAGAAAAAATCCTTCACTGTCCACAGTCAGGCACTGTGGTGTGTCAGGCACTGTGGTGTATCAGGCAATATGTATGTGAGATTCATCAATGTTATTATGTGGGTTAGAGTAGCTTTTTCCTTTTGATTGCCTAGTAATATTCATTTGTACAGACTGACTGGTTAGTTTATCCATTCCCCTATTGTTGGGCATTTGTTTCCAGTTTGAGGTGATTGTTAATACTTAGGCCCGGAGCACTTTCTGGGGCCTTGCGTTCTTCTCCTTAGATGGGACAGATGTTCATCTCCACGTTTCACCAGACCTGCGAGGCCAACAGCAGACTACCCCTCTGGAAACATGGATTTCTCCATCCCTTATGACTTACGTTAACCAGCAAAACTGCAGCTCAAATCCTTTCTTTCCTGTCACAAAAGGTACCTGCATGGGGTGCAAACCAAGTTCTGGGGTCACAGGAGGCCAAAGGCCACGGCATGGTCTCCGCTACTGCACTTCTGTTTCCTCCAGCCAGTCTTGTTTTGAAGATCCAGCATTGGGTTTTGGTCCGAGGAGCTACTTGGTAGCATTTGCCAAGAATGGAAGGAGAATGATTTCTAGAGCCAAGGTAGCTAAATAGATTTTGCTGAAACCAGAAATTTGACCATATTTTCCCTTGCTATTTTTGGTTTCATGAGGAACAAGTTCTTTTAAAACAATGAGAATAAAGAAACATTCCAACCTCAGTCTGTGGTTGGAAACACCAAGTAACTGTTCTCCTAGCAAACCTCAAGGTGGGAAAGCACATATTTGAAAAGCCGAGGGCTTAGGAAAGAGAAACTGCTCAGCTGGTCTGCATTAGACCTCATTATGCGGTGCCTGAGGCTGGCCATCCCTGCCTCCTTGCAGCTCAGGGGCTGGCCAGGACACCCGAAAAGGACACGCAAGCAGGGAGCCATTTCTGGTGTTTATTTTCCCAGATTCAGGGACACCTTGTAACATTTTT
>NW_012102132.1:3301671-3303053 GCF_000951045.1 Mandrillus leucophaeus
AGACAGGGTTTCACCATGTTGGCCAGGCTGGTCTCAAACTCCTGACCTCAGGTGATCCACCCGCCTTGGCCTCCCAAAGTGCTGGGATTATAGGCATGGGCCACTGCACCCAGCCCATTAACCATCTTAAAGTGTACAATTTGGTGGCATCTAGCACATTCTCAATGTTGTGCAACCATCACCTCTACCTAGTTCCAAGACATTTTAGTCTCCCCAAAAGGAAACCCCATGTCTATTAAGCAGTCACTCCCCATTCTTCCCTCTCCTCAGCCCCTGACAACCATGAATCTACTTTGTGTCTTTATGGATTGGCATATTCTGGACATTTCCTATAAAGGGAATCATAAAGTATGTGGCCTTGTATGACTGGCTTCTGTCACTCAGCGTGTTTTGGAGGTCCATCTATGTTGTAGCATGTGTCAGTCCTTCATTCCTTTTTATTGTTTGTTTTTGAGACAGGGTCTCGCTTTGTCACCCAAGCTGGAGTGCGGTGCCATGATCACAGCTCACTACAGCCTGGACCTCCCAGGCTCAAGAGATTCTCCTGCCTCAACCCCCCAAGTGGCTGAGACTACAGGCACGCTTCTCCACCAAGCCCAGCTAATTTTTATATTTTTAGTAGAGATGGAGTTTCACCATGTTGCCCAGGCTGGTCTTGAACTCCTGGACTCAAGCAATCTGCCTACCTTGGCCTCTGAAAGTGTTGGGATTATAGGCGTGAGCCACCGTGCCAGGCCTTCATTCCTTTTTAAGGCCAAATAATACTCCGTTGTATAGCTATGTCACATTTGCTTATCCATCCATTGACTGATGGACATTTACTGTTTCTACCTTGGGCTTTTGTGAATAATGCTGCTGTGAACATGCATGTGCAACTGTCTCTTTGAGACCTTGCTGTCAAGTCCTCTAGGTATATGCCTAGGCTTGGAATTGCTAGGTCATACAGTAACTCTACATTACACTTTGTGATTCTTTATATCACACAGATGAATCCCATTTTTATAAAATTGGTGCATCTAGACCCTTGATTTTTGACTTTGGCTGCATATTGTAATCACCTGTGGAGCTTTAAACATACCAATGCCTGATCCCACCCCTGAAGATTCTGATGTAATTGATCTGATGTATGGCCTGGGTGCTGTGAGTTTTCAAAGCTCCACAAGGCGATTCTAATGTTCAGCCTTGGAAATGAACCATCCTAGACTCCAGACTCCTCTTTGCAGCCTACCCCGAGTAATAACTTCAGTATTCTGACAACTGGTGTCATGCTTTCCATTCTAGGGCAGATTTCCACATAGTCCTTTTTTTTTTTTTTTTTTTTTTTTTGAGATGGATGCTCTGTTGCCCAGGCTGGAGTGCAGTGGAGCAATCTCAGCTCACTG
>NW_012102132.1:3303103-3307690 GCF_000951045.1 Mandrillus leucophaeus
TGAGATGGAGTCTCTGTCGCCCAGGCTGGAGTGCAGTGGAGCAATCTCAGCTCACTGCAACCTCCGCCTCCCAGGTTCAAGCGATTCTTCTGCCTCAGCCTCCCGAGTAGCTGGGACTACAGGTGCATGCCACCACGCCCGGCTAATTTTTGTATTTTCAGTAGAGACAGGGTTTCACCATATTGGCCAGGCTGGTCTTGAACTCCTTACCTTGTGATCCGCCCACCTCGGCCTCCCAAAGTGCTGGGATTACAGGTGTGAGCCACCATGCCCAGCCGATCCTTTTTTTAAAGACGGGATCTCACTCCGTCGCCTAGGTTGGAGTGCAGTGTCACAGGTACAGCTCACTGCAGCCTCGACCTCCCCAGCTCAAGCAATCTTCCCACCTCAGCCTCCCAAGTAGCTAGGAGTACAGGTGTGCATCATCATACCTGGCTAATTTTCGTATTTTTTGTAGAGATGAGGTCTTGCCATGTTGCCCAGGCCCATCTTGAACTTCTGGGCTCAAATGATCCTCCCACCTTGGCTTCCCAAAGTGCTGGGATCACAGGCATGAGCCACTGCACCTGGCCTCCGCATGGTCTTTGAAGGATTTGTGCCTTGATGAGGTTTAATCCTGTGACAAGAATGGTTCATAGAGCCCACACCTAGCTTGGGCCAGTGTTTTCACAGCTATGTCAAGCAACAAGACACATCGGTCCCCCATAACTGTCTACACATTACAGATGAGGAAACTGAGAGAAGGTGTCTGAGTTTTTTTTGTTTGTTTGTTTTTTGTTTTTTTGAGATGGAGTCTCACTCTGTCGCTCAGGCTGGAGTGCAGTGGTGCGATCGCGGCTCACTACAACCTCTACCTCCTGGATTCAAGTGATTCTCCTGCCTCAGCCTCCTGAGTAGCTGGGATTACAGGCGACCACCACCACACCCGGCTAATTTTTTGTATTTTTAGTGAAGACAGGGTTTCACCATGTTGGTCAGGCTGGTCTCGAACTCCTGACCTCAGGTGATCCACCTGCTTCGGCCTCCCAGAGTGCTGGGATTACAGGCGTGAGTCACTGCGCCCAGCCTGAGGATTTTTCTTTTTTTTTTTTTAAGCAGTATGAGAGAACAGGGATGAGAGTTAGTATCCTCAGAGTTTATGAGAGAACTAGGTCAAGAGGCTGTGCCCTCGGGGTGAGTATTTTAAGACCGAATGTTCTGGAAAGCCTTGCATGTGAATCCCGGAGTGATGACAGAGGCTGGCTGAGTAGGGACCTGTCATGAGCCCAGGGCAGTCCTGCTACATTTGTTTCTCATCTTCCCCTCCCTACCTCACACTGGGATAAAAAGCACTGAAGCCTTTTTCCAATTTCCAGATGGATCCTTACCCAAAATACCGGTGCAAGAAGAGAAATTGCTAAGCAACTGCCAAATGAGTTTCACCTTCTCTTTTCACAAACTGTAATCTTTATTTTTAATTTGGTAAATGTTTTTCTGGCCAAGGTATTCCCATGGAACTCAGCTCTGAATAGCCAAGGAGACTTGTTTTTGGAATGCTCACTGCTGATTCCGGGAGAGGCTATTTTTTCATTTGGATTCAGCAAAACCAGGGATGTCCTAAACAGTGTTTGATTTGATGTTATGTATTTCCTGTCAGTGAATGGGGAGCAGTTTCCTTTTGGTTGAGGGGTGCTGCATGGTCCTGAATTTGAGTTGTTTTCTCTGCTAAGGTGAAGAGGTCACTGGCCGGGTACAGTGGCTCATGCCTGTAATCCCAGCACTTTGGGAAGCTGAGGAGAGCAGATCACTTGACCAGATGGTTCAAGACCAGCCTGGTCAACATGGTGGAACCCCGTCTCTACTAAAGATACAAAAATTAGTTGGGCATGGTGGTGCATGCCAGTAGTTTCAGCTACTTGCGAGACTAGGCAGGAGAATCGCTTGAACTCGGGAGGTGGAGGTTGCAGTGAGCCAAGATCCTGACATTGCATCACGTGGTTCTTCAGGAAAAGAGGAGAGGCCAGGAAGAGGGAGATGGTTCTAGAGAGATTAAGGGAGCCTGTCTGATTCAGGATATTGCTCAGGACTCTTGTTGCAAAGCATCTACTCTAGGTCATCGAAGTCAAGGAGTTTACTTAGGGACATTAGGTATTCTCAGGCTTCCTACTAGAGGCCACACTGCCCAGAGCAATGCCCAAACCAGGAAGTGCCCAGCTCCAGCAAAAACCCTGTGGTCACTGCCATTGGTGGCCATATCTGGCAGCTCCAGGGAATCATGTTGGGTACTGGGTGCCAGAAATGCAAGCCTAAAAGCCCCTGCCACCATTCTGGCCAGACATTGGTTTCTGCCTGGTACCTACTTCTGAATCCAAGTCTCACTGGGTGTCTGATTGACAAGGCTATGTCACATGCCTGAGCCCTAACTGCAAACGGAGTTGAGAAAGAAAGTTTCTGGCTTCCATCGTGAGGAGGCAGGACTTACGATGTTGGAAATTCCCTAAATGTAGAAAGAGTGCTTAAATGGTGCTGGGGAGCCAGAACACATGCTATGGTCTGAATGTTTGTGACCCTCATTCCCCACCCAATTCATATATTGAATTCAACTCTCCAAGATGAAGGTATTAGGAGGTGGGGCCTTTTGGAGGGGATTAGGTCCTGAGAGTGTAACCCTCACAAATGGAATTAGTGCCCTCATAAAAGAGGCCTCAGAGGCCGGGCTCGGTGGCTCATGCCAGTAATCCCAGCACTTTGGGAGGCTGAGGTGGGCAGATCACCTGAGCTCAGGAGTTCACACCAGTCTGGGCAACAAGGTGAAACCCCGTCTCTATTAAAAATACAAAATTAGCTGGGCATGGTGGCGCATGCCTGTAATCCCAGCTACTCAGGAGGCTGAGGCAGGAGAATCGCTTGAACCTGGGAGGCAGAGGTTGCAGTGAGCCGAGATCATGCCATTGCCCTCTAGCTTGGGCAACAAGAATGAAACTCCGTCTCAAAAAAAAAAAAAAATGGTTTCAGAGAGCTCCACCATGTGAGGACACAGTGAGAAGACAACTGTCTATAAGCCAAGAAGTGGGCCCTCGGCAGACACAGAATCTGCCTTGCTCTTGGATTTTCCAGCCTCCAGAACTGTGAGAAATCAATTTCTGTTGTTTGTAAGCCACCAAGTCTACGGTAGTGTGTTACGACAGCCTGAACTGATTAAGATAATACACCAGCTTCTTCACCTTGCCCTTTTCTCCTGCTCCCCCATAACTTTGACCCGCACATGGCTTTGGTACAAACCCCAGCCCCAAAGCTAGACAGGTTGGTGCTCACATGACCTTACTGACCAGTCATTCAGTGCCTATTCCATTTTCACGGAGAAGGAATGAATCTAATTAGCTCTGTTTAGGTCAAAGTGTTCATCTGTGGTGCAAACAGCTGTGGCTGGGAGGAGGTGGCAGAGACACATGGAACTCTGAGTGGGGTATTTTTTCTTAGAGGCAGTGGTTGGCAACACCTGCTGTCAGACTGTGGCAAATGAAAGCTACGAGGGCTCTCAAAGACCAGAATGTGCAGTGTCTTAGTCTATTTCATGCTGCTGTAACAGTACTAGAGACTGGGCAATTTATAAAGAACAGATACTTACTTCTTACAGTTCTGGAGACTGGGAAGTCTAGGATTGAGGGGCTCACATCAAGTAAAAGCCTTCATGCGGCGCCATCCCATGGCGGAAGGTGGACGTGTGAGAGAGCAAGAGGGGGCTGAACCTGCTTTTATAACAAATCTACTTTTGCAATAATGACATTAATCCATTCATGAGAGCAGAGGCCTCACGACCTAACTACCTCTTAAAGAGCCCACCTCTCAACATGATTGCAGTGGGGTTTAAGTCTCCAACACGTGAACTCAGGAGGGCATATTCAAACCATAGTATGCAGTTTCTTCAGTTTACAGTTAAAGCAATGAAAGTTCAGAAAGGCTAGGTGTGTGGGGTGTGAGATAGTACAGTATAGTGAAAAACAAACAAAGGTTGGCATCATTTAACCGCCCTGAACCTCAGTTTCCTCTTTCATGAGAAGAGAAGAATAATCCTTATCTTGTATGGCTGTCATATTAAATGGAATAATGTCCATAGCAAGCTCAGCCCTGAGCAAATTCTTTTTGAGACGGAGTCTCACTCTATTGCCCAGGCTGGAGTGCAGTTGCATGATCTTGGCTCACTGCAGCCTCTGCCACCCGGATTCAAGTGATTCTCCTGCCTCAGTCCCCCTCTCCGCAAGGAGCTGGGACTACAGGTGCATGCCACCATGCCCAACTAATTTTTGTATTTTTAGTAGAGATGGGGTTTCACCATGTTGGCCAGGCTGGTCTCAAACTCCTGACCTCAAGAGATCCACCCACCTCAGCCTCCCAAAGTGCTGGGATTATAGGCATGAGCCACCACGCCCGGCCCTAAGCAAACTCTTATTAAAAGCTGGTTGTTGGGCGGGGCGCGGTGGCTCACACCTGTAATCCCAGCACTTTGGGAGGCCAAGGCGGGTGGCTCATGAGGTCAGGAGATTGAGACCATCCTGGCTGACATGGTGAAACCCCGTCTCTACTAAAAATATAAAAAATTAGCCGGGC
>NW_012102132.1:3307740-3308981 GCF_000951045.1 Mandrillus leucophaeus
AGATGGATTTTCGCTCTTGTTGTCCAAGCTGGAGTGCAATGGCATGATCTTGGCTCACTGCAACCTCCACCTCCCGGGTTCAAGCGATTTTCCTGCCTCAGCCTCCCGAGCAGATGGGATTACAGGTGCTACAGGTGCCCGCCACCATGCCCAGCTAATTTTTTTTTTTCTTTTTGTAGTTTTAGTAGAGACAGGGTTTTGCCCTGTTGGCCAGACTGGTCTTGAACTCCTGACTTCAGGTGATCCGCCTGCCTTGGCCTCCCAAAGTGCTGGGATTACAGGTGGGAGCCACCACACCCAGCTGGCCAGACTAGTCTTAAACTCCTGACCTCAAGTGATCCGCCCACTTCAGCCTCCCAAACTGCTGGGATTACAGGCGTGAACCACCACGCTCAGCTAAAACAATTTAAAAATATACATATTTTGTCCAGAGTCTCCATAGATAGCAGTGGGAATGTTAGTCTGATAGAAGCTACTCTGCCATGGTCGTAGTATAACTCATCCACATATATTATTATTAAAAGAATTTTTTTTTTGGTGCCTTGCTTTTCTGGCTCACTAACCATATACTTACTCTTCATACTGAACAAACCAATACAGTTTTGCTGTCAGTTCTGATAATTTACTTGACTTAATTTATTGTTATTATTATTTATTATTTTAGATGGAGTCTTGCTCTATCACCCAGGCTGGAGTGCAGTGGCGCAATCTTGGCTCACTGCAACCTCTGCCTCCTGGGTTCAAGCGATTCTTGTGCATCAGCCTCCGGAGTAGCTGGGGTTACAGGCATGCGCCACTGCATCTGGCTAATTTTTGTATTTTTAGTACAGACAGGGTTTCACCATGTTGGCCAGGCTGGTCTCGAACTCCTGACCTCAGGTGATCTGTCCGCCTCTGCCTCCCAAAGTGCTGGGATTACAGGCGCGAGCCACCGTGCCCAGTGACTTATTATTTTTTGGGGGGACAAGGTCTTTTTCTGTTGTCCAGGCTGGAGTTCAGTGGTCCAATCATAGCTCTCTGTAACCTTGAACTCCTGGGCTCAAGTAATCCTCCTGCCTCAGCCTCCTGAGGGGTAGTTTGCTCTCCTGCAGGAATTTCAGATAGAGCTGCCCCTGATCACGAAATAAACATTGTGCATCTACCATGCTGCCTTTTCCACTGGTCCCCAAGATTGGGCTTGGGGCCTCTGGCTTCCACAGGGTAGCAGGCCACAACATTCTACCTTTTTTTTTTTTTTTTTT
>NW_012102132.1:3309031-3311199 GCF_000951045.1 Mandrillus leucophaeus
TTTTTTTTTTTTTCGAGACAAGGTTTCACCCTGTCACCCAGGATGGAGTGCGATGGTGCCATCTCAGCTCACTGTGGCCTCTGCCTCCTGGGTTCAAGTGATTCTCCTGCCTCAGTCTCCTGAGTAGCTGGGATTACAGGCACCCTCTACCACGTCTGGCTAATTTTTGTATTTTTAGCAGAGATGGGGTTTTGCCATGTTGGCCGGGCTATTCTCGAACCCCTGACCTCAGGTGATCTGCCCACCTCGGCCTCCCAAAGTGCTGGGATTACAGGCGTGAGCCACCACACCCGGCCTATTCTTTTGTCAAGCATTCAAGTCTTTTATCCATTTTTTAAAATAAATTTTTAAAAATTTTATTCTTCTTCACTGGCAAAGTGAAAGCAATCACCCATTTTTACTTAATTGTCTTTTCATTATTCATTTGTAGGAGTTATTTTTACATTCTGTATAGTCATATATATAAGACATACCTACATACATAGAATTCATATTTAAAGTGTATCCTCATGAAACTATCACCACAATCAAGATAATGAACATATCCATCACCCCCAAGAATCATGCCCCATTATAACCTCTCCCTCCTACCCTTCTCTTCCTCCCTACTCATCCCCAGGCGACCCCTGATCATTCTGTTACTATAGATTAGTTTGCAGTTTCTAGAATTTTATGTAAGTGGAATCACACAGTATATACTCTTTCTTTTTTTGGTCTGGCTCCTTTCACTCGGCAGAATTATCACGATTCATCCATGTTGCAGGTATCAATAGTCATTCCTTTTTTTGGCAATTTTAACATTATTTTTTTCTCTTTCATTTTTTAAAATTTCCATAGGTTTTTTTGGGAACAGGTGGTATTTGGCTACATGAGGAAGTTCTTTAGTGGTGATTTGTGATATCTTGGTGCACTCATCACCTGAGCAACAAACACTGAAACCAAATTATAGTCTTATCCCTCACCCCCCTCCCACCCTTTCCCTCTGAGTCCCCAAAATCCATTGTATCATTCTCATGCCTTTGCATCCTCATAGCTTAGCTCTCACTTATGAGTGAGAACATATGGTGTTCGGTTTTCCATTCCTCAGTTACTTCACTTAGAATAATAGTCTCCAATCCCATCCAGGTTGCTGTGAATGCCATTAATTTATTCCTTTTTATGGCGGAGTAGTATTCCATCACATATATATACCACAGTTTCTTTATCCACTTGTTAACTGATGGACATTTGGGCTGGTTCCATATTTGTGCAATTGCGAATTATGCTGCTATAAACATGTGTGTGCAAGTATCTTTTTCATATAATGACTTCTTTTCCTCTGGGTAGACACCCAGTAGTGGGATTGCTGGATCAAATGGTTCTACTTTTAGTTATTTAAGGAATCTCCACACTGTTTTCCATAGTGGTTGTACCAGTTTACATTCCCACCAGCAGTGTAGAAGTGTTCCCTGTTCACCACATCCACACCAACATCTACTATTTTTTGATTTATTGATTATGGCCATTCTTGCAGGAGCAAGGTGGTTTTGCATTATGGTTTTGATTTGCATTTCCCTGATCATTAGTGATGTTGAACATTTTTTCTTTTTTCTTTTTTTCCTGAGACAGAGTCTCACTCTGTCATCCAGGCTGGAGTGCAGTAGTGCGATCTCAGCTCACTGCAACCTCTGCCTCCTGGGTTCAAGCAATTCTCCTGCCTCAGTTTCCCAGGTAGCTGGGATTACAGATACAGGCCACCACGCCTAATTTTTGTATTTTCATTAGAGACAAGGTTTCACCATGTTGGCCAGGCTGGTCTTGAACTCCTGATCTTGTGATCCACCCACTTCATCCTCCCAAAGTGCTGGGATTACAGGCGTGAGCCTCCGTGCCTGGCCAAGCATTTTTTCATGTTTCTTGACCATTTGTACATCCTTTTTTGCGAACTGTCCAATAGTCATTCCTTTTGATTGCTGAGTGATATTCCATTGTATGGCTATATCATTTGTTTGCCCATTCAACTCTTTTTTTTTGTTTTTGTTTTTGAGATGGAGTCTCACTCTGTTGCCCAGGCTAGAGTGCAGTGGCGCAGTCTTGGCTCACTGCAAGCTCCACCTCCCGGGTTCACGCCATTCTCCTGCCTCAGCCTCCCAAGTAGCTGGGACTACAGGCGCCCGCCACCATGCCCA
>NW_012102132.1:3313046-3314359 GCF_000951045.1 Mandrillus leucophaeus
GCCCGCCTCGGCCTCCCAAAGTGCTGGGATTACAGGCGTGAGCCACCGCGCCCGGCCTGTTTTCTTTTTTTTCTTCTTGATAAGTGTCATGTTTGCTGCTTCTTCACACGTCTAGTAGTATTTGGTTGTATACTGGATACTGTGGATGGCAGTGGTAGAAACTCTGGATTCTCTTGTCTTCTGTTGAAGAGTGTAGAATTTTGTTCTGGCATTCAGTTAAATTACTGGCAGATCATCTTGATCCCTGAAAGGCTTGGTTTTAGGCTTTTTAAGGGTAGGCCTACTTGAGTTTTGCCCTTAGTCCTGGGAAATGGTCTTCACTCCTGAGGCATGGTCCTTTGGGGTTTCAGTGGAAAGCTCAAGGTATTTGACAAGCTCCTCTAACTTGGCGTACCTTGAACTCTTTTTTTTTTTTTTTTTTTTTTAAGACAGAGCCTTGCTCTGTTGCCCAGTCTAGAGTGCGGTGGCATGATCTCAGCTCACTGCAATTCTACCTGTAGTCCCAACTACCTGCCCACCGAGTAGCTGGGACTACAGGTGCCCATCACCACACCCGGCTAATTTTTTTTGTATTTTTAGTAAAGATGAGGTTTTACCATGTTGGCCAGGCTGGTCTCAAACTCCTGACCTCAAGTGATCTGCCTGCCTTGCCCTCCCAAAGTTCTGGGATTATAGGCCTGAACCACCACGCCCAGCCAGGACCTTGAACTCTTAAACTGCCTCCTGTCACTGGGCAATTGCTAAAATCTGTGTTTAGGTCTTTCGGTGTTTAGTTCTTGCTTTCCCCTTGGGCTCCTTGGAGTCATCCCACACATATGCCCTTCAGAACTCAGTCAAAGACATAAGGGGAACCTGTATACCAACTTTGTGGCTCCTCTTTTGAGGCTCCCTATTTTCCATGTTTTCCCTCCTCCATTTCCAGCCACCGTGGCAGCTATAAATGCTGATCTCTAAGCTGTCAGCTTGCTTTCTGCTTTAGCTTCACTCCCCATGTGCTGTGTGGACTTGAAAATGTCCTGAGAGAGCCGGGCCCAGAGGCTCACGCCTGTGAGCCCAGCACTTTGGGAGGCTGAGGCAGGAGGATCTCTTGAGGTCAGGAGTTCAAGACCAGCCTCGGCAACATAGTGACACCTTGTCTCTACAAAACATTAGCTGGGCATGGTGATACATACTTGTAGTCCCAGCTACTTGGGAGGCTCAGGTGAGAGGATTACCCTAGCCCAGGGAGGTCAAGGCTGTGGTGAACCGAGATTGCACCACTGCACTCCAGTATGGGCAACAGAGAGAAGAGACCCTGTCTCAAAAAAAAAAAA
>NW_012102132.1:3316094-3319268 GCF_000951045.1 Mandrillus leucophaeus
GAGTATAGTGGTGCAATCTCGGCTCACTGCAACCTCTTCCTCCCGGGTTCAAGCAATTCTGCTGCCTCAGCCTCCCGAGTAGCTGGGATTACAGGTGCATGCCACCACACCCGGCTAATTTTTGTACTTTTAGTAGAGACAGGGTTTCACCATGTTGGCCAGGCTAGTCTTGAACACCTGACCTTAGGTGATCCACCCACCTCTGCTTGCCAAAGTGCTGGGATCACAGGCGTGAGCCACTGTGCCCAGCCTCATGACATTCTACTTTGCTGCAGGTGGCAAGCCTACTGGTGGGTTTTGAACTCTTTATCTGATCCTCCATTCAAATGCTCAGAATTAAAGTAATTTATAAACAACTTACTCTCCCATGATGATGTAAAAAAGATTCTAGCAGGCAAGGACTGGTGAACGGAACTTAACTGCAGAGTGTCTATAATTAATTCTTTTGAGATGTGCAAGAAGGTCATTGATTTTATTTAGTATGCTGTCCTTTTGGCTTAATTTTAGTGACTGTTAAAGAAAAAAAATTAATTGATAGGCTTTTCTTTCATTCCCAATCTCCTGCTCCCTAATTCTCCCTCCTCCTTGAGGCATAATTTACTCAATGGGGATGTTCAGGAATTGAATTCTTCTGGTGAGAGAACTACAGTAGCACCAACAGAAATGTAACACAAGCCACATGTTTAAAAATTCTGAGCAGTCACATTAAAAAAAGGTAAAAAGAAACAGTTAACATTAATTTTAATATTTTATTTAACCCAATATATCTAAAATACCATTGTAACATGTAATCAGTATAAAAATCATTGATGCAGCTGGGTGCGGTGGTTCACAACTATAATCCCAGCACTTTGGGAGACCGAGGTGGGCGGATCAACTGAGGTCAGGAGTTTGAGACCAGCCTGGCCAACATGGCAAAACCCAATTAGCTGGGTGTGGTGGCACATACCTGTAATCCCAGCTACTTGGGTGGCTGAGGCAGAAGAATCACTTGAACCTGGGAGGTGGAGGTTGCAGTGAGCCGAGATAGCGCCATTGTACTCTAGCCTGGCGACAGAATGAGGACTCGGTCTCAAAAAAAAAAAAAAAAATCACTGATGCAGTATTTTACTCTTTTTAAGTCTTTGAGATCTGGTGTGTCTTCTATATGCATAGCACATCTCAATTTGGGTTAGCCACATTTCAAATGCTCAGTAGCCCATGGGGCTAGTGGCTACTGTATTGGGCAGTGCAGGTCTAGAGGGTAGGCTACAGCAATGCCCTCGGAGATCCCCCAGGGCCTGCAGACAACAAACCCTCAAGGCCACATTCTAGTGTTTCCTGACCAAACTGAGGGTGGGGTTGCTATTTCTCACGGCCCAATAATGAGATGCAGATGAACTGGGAAAGGAGGGAGTTTTTATTTCTGTAACTGGTTACAAGGAAAAGGCCTGGAAAATATCTCCAGACCAACTCAAAATTATAAAGTTTTACAGAGCTTATATACTTTTTTTTTGAGATGGAGTTTCACTCTTGTCACCCAGGCTGGAGTGCAATGGCACTATCTCAGCTCACTGCAACCTCCGCTTCCCAGGTTCAAGCAATTCTCCTGCCTCAGCCTCCTGAGTAGCTGGGATTACAGGTGCCCGCCACCATGCCTGGCTAATTTTTGTACTTTTAGTACAGACGGAGTTTCACCATGTTGGCCAGGCTAGTCTCGAACTCCTGACCTCAGGTGATCTGCCCACCTTGGCCTCTCAAAGTACTGGGATTACAGGCGTGAGCCACCGCAGCTGACCCAGAGTTTATATACCTTCTAAGCTATATGTCCACGTGTAAGTGTGCATTCATCTGAAGGCATAAGTGATTAACTTCTTTTAATCTATAACTAAAATCTTGAGTTTTGAAGACCTTCCTCTGGAGCCTCAGTAAATTTACTTAATCTAGATGGGTCCAGGTGCTGGGGTGACTACCCTTATCTTGTCTCCTGCTAAATCATGGAGGTTTGGGGAGTTCCTTCAGACCCCCAATAAACTTGTTTGTGGAGGTCTGGGGAGTTCAGACCCCCAGTAAAACTTGTTTAATCCTAAATCGGTCCTGTTAAGAATTATTTCATTATCTTGTCATGCTTTAAGGCCCAGGAAAGGCCTGGGCAAAACTCTTTTTGGGCTTTTGTTACCTTCCAGTCTTTGTATAAGGGCACTGGTATATATATATATACACACATATATATATATACACACACACACACATATATATATTTTTTTTTTTTTCCTGGGGTAACTGGTTCTTTAGAAGGAGGGGAGCACTGGGGAGTATCTTCAGGGTGGCTGAACTTTGCAACCTCTTTAATAAACAACTTCCCCCTGTAAAGTTTGTCCTCCTTTATCACCACACCCCGATGCCCCAGTCTTCAGGAAATGGCATCAGGCCCATATTTCTGTAGAATTCAGAGTTCTGCGAGGTAGAGCATTCCTTCCAACGGGATCTTAGAATTCTTAGAGTTGCAGAATTTTACTGACTAGATTCAGGAGGTCTCAGGAGTCCAGACTTCCTTAAAGCTTGGCTCAAAATTCCAAGGGAGCTCATAACTCCATGGGACCCAGAGTTCCTGGCTCGGGAACATTGGGAGACCTGGGATACAGTGGCTTAGCCTCAAGCAGAAAGGTGAACAATATCTTTATGGCTTGAAGGTATATGAAATAATGTCACTACATCAGAGCAGCGCCTCTGCTTGCATACCTATGGGGAGTCTGTAGCTGTGACACGTAGAAGTTGGCCACATCCAGGTCAGTGGCTCCAAAGTGGGTGGCCACACGCACACCCTCGTGCAACGTGAAGCTCACCTTACGATTCACCATGGCTAGCAGGCTGCAGAGGTAACGCTCCAGAAGGGCGGCTCAGGCCCGCTGCTCCTGGGATTCCAGGGATTCTTGAGCTACAGGACACTCCTGGATTTCAGGAACCTCTGGCTTCAGGGGGGCTTTGCATCCATCAGGGGCAAAGCCACGGCTGAGGCCATCAGGGCCTTGGGGCAGCTGGAGCACAGGCACGGGAAAGGTCACTGGAGCCTGCATTGTCTTGGCGAGGTCCGTGACTACTGGCGCCCCCACTTCTGCCGGCGCCCTGCAGTAGATGCCCGGGCAGGCCCCGAGCCGCGGAGCCTGGGTTCTGCCCGCGCCACCGCCACCAACA
>NW_012102132.1:3319318-3320264 GCF_000951045.1 Mandrillus leucophaeus
CCAAAACGAAAAAGTGTCAGGTGCGGTGGGTCACACCTGTAATCCCAGCACTTCGGGAGGCTGAGGAGGGTGGATCATGAGGTCAGGTGTTTGAGACCAGGCTGGCCAACATGGTGAAACCTCGTCTCTACTAAGAGTACAAAAATTAGCCAGGCATGGTGGTGTGTGCCTGTAATCCCAGCTACTCGGGAGGCCGAGGCAGGAGAATTGCTTGAACCCAGGAGGCAGAGGTTGCAGTGAGCCGAGATTGCACCACTATACTCCAAGCTGGGTGACAGAGTGATACTCCATCTTTAAAAAAAAAAAAAAAAGAAAAAAAAAGAAAAAAAAAGTCATTGTATAGTATGTTTCTTTTGTGTCAAGTTTCTTTTAACATGTTTTTATTGCTTGTAGTTTGTTCCTTTTATTGCTGAGTAGTATTCTACTCTACAAATAAATTATAATTTATTTCTCCATTCTACTGTTGGGTAATTTCTACTTTTTATCAATTATAAATTAGCCTTTATGAACATTCTTCTATAGTCTCTTTGTGGACTTTTTTTTTTTTCATTTTTCTTGGGCAAATACCTAGGAGTGGAATTGCTGAGTCACATGACAGGCATATGTTTAGCTTTAATAGATATTGCCAAAGTTTTACAAAGCTATGGAACTATTTTACACTCCCATCAACTATGCGAAAGAATCTAGTTGTTCTCCATCCTCATCAACATCTGGGGTTATCAGTCTTTTGAATTTTAGCATTCTAGTGAATGTGTAGGGAAATCTCACTGTAGTTTTAATTTGCATTTCTCTGATGGCTAATGACGCTGAGCACCTTTTCATGTGCTTAATGGCCATGTAATATATTCTATTTTTTTTTTTTTTCGAGACAAGGTTTCACCCTGTCACCCAGGATGGAGTGCGATGGTGCCATCTCAGCTCACTGTGGCCTCTGCCTCCTGGGTTC
>NW_012102132.1:3322734-3324362 GCF_000951045.1 Mandrillus leucophaeus
ATTCTCCTGCCTCAGCCTCCCAAGTAGCTGGGACTACAGGCGCCCGCCACCATGCCCAGCTAATTTTTGTAGTTTTAGTAGAGACAGGGTTTCACCTTGTTAGCTAGGATGGTCTCGATCTCCTGACCTCGTGATCCGCCCGCCCTGGCCTCCCAAAATGCTGGGATTACAGGGGTGAGCCACCGTGCCCAGCCAGTAGTCTTTTATATTTAGTAGCATACTTACCATTTCCATTGCTTTTTCATCACTCTTTATTCCTTCCTGTAGACCTAATTTTCATCTACCAGCATTTTCCTTCAGACTGAAGAATGTCTTCATTTTTTGTGCAGAAGATCTGCTGGAGAAGAATTTTCTCAGATTTTGTTTATCTGAAAGTATCTCTATTGCCCTTCATTTCTGAAGATATTTTCACTGGAGAGAGACAGAATTCTAGGTTGCCAGATTTTGCTTTTCATTCAGTGCTTAAAGGGCACTAATCCCTTTTTTTTTTTAAAAGACAAGGTCTGGCTCTGTGGCCCAGGCAGGAATTCAGTGGCATGATCTCCACTTACTACAACCTCTGTATCCTCGGCTCAAGCGATCCTCCCACCTCAGCCTCCCAAGTAGCTGGGACTATAGGCACATGCCACCACACATAGCTTATTTTTTTATTTTTTGGTAGAGACAGGGTTTTGCCATGTTGCCCAGACTGGTCTCAAACTCCTGGGCTCAAGTGATCCACCCACCTCGGCCTCTGAAAGTGCTAGGATTACAGGCATGGGCCACTGTGCCTGGCCACTAATCCCATTCTTGATCATCCACTCTCATGACCTAAGCACCTCTGAAAGTCTCCATCTCCTAAATACCATCACTTTGGGGGTTAGAATTTCAACACATAAATTTGGAAGGCGGATATAAACATTCAGACCGTAACTGTGATTCTCTTTTACTGTTTTTTACCCTATGTAACATGTCTTTTTGTTTTGGATACTTTTAACAATTTTCTATCTTTGTTTCTCAGCAGTTTGGCTATGATGGGCCGTGTGTGTGTGTGTGTGTGTGTGTGTGTGTGTGTGTGTGTATGTGTTTTATGTTACTTGGGGCTTGCTAAGCTTCTTGTTTTAATCAAATTTGGAAACTGTCATCAATTATCTTTTAGCCATATTCTGTATCTTCTCTCCTCTGAGACTCCACATACATGTATATTAGTCTAATTGCTTGATATAGTTCCACAGGTCATTGAGGCTCTGATAATTTTTTCCCCCCGTCCTTTTTTTTTTTTTTCTCTCTGTGCTTCACTTTGGTGAATAACTATTGGCCTCTCTTCAAGTTTATGAAGATTTTCTTCTGCAGTGTCTAATCTGCTATTTATCTTATTCAATAATTTTTAAAATTTCAGCTATTGTCTTATTTCACTACTAAGATTTCTACTGGGTTCCTTTTTAGAGTTTCCATACCTCTTCTAAAATTCAGATTCCCTATGTCTTTGCCCATGATACCCATCTTTTCCTGTAAATTCCTTAACATATTTATAGCAAATCTTTGCTTGGTAATTCCAACATGCAGGTTGTCTGTGAATCCACTTCTGCTGTTTTTTTTTTTTTTTTTTTTTTTGAGACAGAGTCTCGCTCTGCCACCCAGGCTGGAGT
>NW_012102132.1:3329207-3329821 GCF_000951045.1 Mandrillus leucophaeus
GTAGGTGAGATTACAGGCGCCCATCACCACGCCCGGCTAATTTTTGTATTTTTAGTAGAGACGGGGTTTCACCATGTTGCTCAGGCTGGTGTGAACTCCTGAGCTCAGGTGATCCACCCACCTCGGCCTCCCAAAGTGCTGGGATTACAGGCGTGAGCCACTGCGACGGGCCAGCTTTTAATACTTAACCATTCAGTCAGTGCTGAAACAGTTGTTATAGGAGGCCTGCGTTAGTGAAACCTGGCCTGCCACACTGGGAGCACACGAGTGGTGGTACAGGCAGGAGGGAGTTTAGATTGGGGTCAGCTGCAGGGATTGCAGCTGGGTTTTGCTGATTAAGGTAACTGGAAAGCAAAGGAGCGGGTGTCTTAGGTGGATAAACCCGTGTGAGGCCGCGGAGGTGGGAAGAGGCCATGCGCCCGACACAGGATAACTCGGTGGAGGGCCTGCATCCTGCTGCCCGGGCAGGCAGGATTTTTCCTGGGGTGACCTTTGGCTGACTGTTGCTCCTTTTTTCTCTTTTCTCCTCCTTCCCGACCCCCCACCACCCTGTCCCCGCAGTGGTGGTCCTCGGCCTGCCCAGAGCCCGGGCCGTGGGGGCCTGCGCTCGGGCT
>NW_012102132.1:3334761-3335749 GCF_000951045.1 Mandrillus leucophaeus
CGCCTGCGCACGCTCAACCTGGGTGGCAACGCACTGGACCGCGTGGCGCGCGCCTGGTTCGTTGACTTGGCCGAGCTCGAGCTGCTCTACCTGGACCGCAACAGCATCGCCTTCGTGGAGGAGGGCGCCTTCCAGAACCTCTCGGGCCTCCTCGCCCTGCACCTCAACAGCAACCGCCTCACCGTGCTCGCCTGGGCCGCCTTCCAGCCCGGCTTCTTCCTGGGCCGCCTCTTCCTCTTCCGCAACCCGTGGTGCTGCGACTGCCGCCTGGAGTGGCTGCGGGACTGGATGGAGGGCTCCGGGCGTGTCACCGACGTGCCGTGCGCCTCCCCGGGCTCCGTGGCCGGCCTGGACCTCAGCCGGGTGACCTTCGGGCGCTCCTCCAATGGCCTCTGTGTGGACCCCGAGGAGCTGAACCTCACCACGTCCAGTCCAGGCCCGTCCCCAGAACCAGAGGCCACCACCGTGAGCAGGTTCAGCAGCCTCCTCTCCAAGCTGCTGGCCCCGAGGGTCCTGGTGGAGGAGGAGGCCAACACCACTGGGGGGCTGGCCAACGCCTCCCTGTCCTACAGCCTCTCCTCCCGTGGGGTGGGAGGCGCTGGCCGGCAGCCCTGGTTTCTCCTCACCTCTTGTCTCCTGCCCAGTGTGGCCCAGCACGTGGTGTTTGGCCTACAGATGGACTGACTGGCCAGAGGGGCAAAGTTTGCTTAACTGGGCTTGAGAGTGTTTGTGGAAAGGGGAGAGGAGACGGGATGGCGGGCAGAGGTGAAAATCCCAGTGGAGGGTGAAATGAACCGTTTCCCTCCAGAGATGGCCCCAGGGAGAACACAGGGACATGCCACTCGAGGGGGAGGATGGTATGTATTTCTGCTCTTGTCACACGGGCATCCATTGGAAAAGAACGTGGGCCAAGAATGAACGTGGGCCCTCGGGTGGGAAGACTAGGACTCGGAAGCTTCTAGGGCTTCACATCCCCTCCCCTCCCCTC
>NW_012102132.1:3335799-3337339 GCF_000951045.1 Mandrillus leucophaeus
ACTCGAGGGGGAGGATGGTATGTATTTCTGCTCTTGTCACACGGGCATCCATTGGAAAAGAACGTGGGCCAAGAATGAACGTGGGCCCTCGGGTGGGAAGACTAGGACTCGGAAGCTTCTAGGGCTTCACATCCCCTCCCCTCCCCTCCCCTCCTCTCTCCTCCCCACCCCATCCCACCCCACCCCACCATCTTCCAGGCAACAGTGCCTGCAAGGCCTGAATTAGAGAGACTTCCATTGGCTAAGTAGTTAAGAGCCATCCGAGTTCTCCTGGCGGGGTAACCCATTATACCCAAGTCCTTTGTTTCCTACCACAATCCTCCTCCTCCTCTCCAGGGACCTGGAAACACTAGGATTCAGGAAGGTGGGCAGGACGTGAGAGAAAGGAGATGGGAGAGAGACTTAAGACAAAGGGTGGCGGTGGTTCCTGGGGTCTGAGATGTTTTAGGAGGCGTTTAAAACAAAGATCCAGTTCATTTACTCCACAGTTATTCCCAGGGCTGGCCCTAGCCACAAAGGAACTTTAGGGCAGGGTAGGGAAAAAAGGGGCAGCAGGGGGTGTGTTTGTGGACAAAATAAATTTGTAAAGTCCGAGGATTAAAAAAAAAAAAAAGGTTAAACCGGTTTCTGTACTGCTGGACTTTTCAGAGTCTTTCATATGCTAACATTCATTGTGAATCTCCCAGGAGGCCACACAATCCTTTTTTCTTAGCGTTTTGTGGGAAGAATGTCCGGAAGACACAGAGAGCGGGGCAGGGAGGCTCCAGCTTGGATGATTCCATTAGGTGTGGAAATTATTATGGGCTGCACACTTCGGGGCTGACTAACGGCCAAGAGGGAAGGAGGCAGCCAGTAGCTGGGAAAGGGGATTTAGAGATTTCTCAGGTTGGGAGTTGGCCAACTATATTCCCCCAGGCTTGACTGCAAGGGCAAAGGCCAGCCAGGCCTGCAGCAAGCATGCATGGCTCGGGTATGCTGTGTCTGAGGGTGGGGCTACCAAATCCCACCTAGGGGCCCTACCAAACCCAGCTTTTCTCAGGGTTGCGGTGGGAACAAATGGTGTTTGACTGTTCTGTCTGCCTCAGCGTCAGCAGCTCGTTTAGCATAGGCTGCAAGAATAAGGCTTTGCAGGCTGAGTTGCAAATGCTGGCTCTGCTGGCCTGCCGTGCCCATCTCTGTGGTTTGCAGCAGAACTATCCTAAGCTGGTCACAACAGGCAGAGATTCCTGACAGACTATAAGGCAGTCAAGTCAAGAAAAGTGCATATGCTGCTCACCACTCACCCAGGAACCCAAGCTGTTCTCTACACTGCATGCTATGACTGCATTTGTCAACATTCTGGAAATTGTAATCTTTTTAATGTCCTCTCTGTATTTGAAGAGGTGGGTTTTGAAAACCCACATGAAGGCTGGGCGTGGTGGCTCACACCTGTAATCCCAGCACTTTGGGAGGCTGAGGCAGGTGGATCACGAGGTCAGGAGTTCGAGACCAGCCTGGCCAACAAAGTGAAACCCCATCTCTACTAAAAATACAAAAATTA
>NW_012102132.1:3337634-3344016 GCF_000951045.1 Mandrillus leucophaeus
TTTTTTTTTTTTTTTTTGAGACGGAGTTTCATTCTTGTTGCCCAGGTTGGAGTACAGTGGCGCGATCTTGGCTCACCACAATCTCTGCTTCCTAGATTCAAGCGATTCTCCTGCTTCAGCCTCCCAAGTAGCTGGGATTACAGGCATGCGCCACCATACCTGGCTAATTTTGTATTTTTAGCTCCATGTTGGTCAGGCTGGTCTCAAACTCCTGACCTCAGGTGATCCGCCTGCCTCAGCCTCCCAAACTGCTGGGATTACAGGTGTGAGCCCCTATGCCCGGCCAAGCTGTCACTTCTTCATGGGGACACTCCTGTGTCTCTGTGTAATACTAAGTATTGGAAATGTCGCACAAAGTACTGCTGAGGACAGGTGTATTCAGATGTTTCAACCATTAATGGTCATTAACTCAATGGGTTTTACATTTTTAAAAAACCAGACTGGGCACAGTGACTCATGGCTATAATCCCAGCACTTTGGGAAGCTGAGCCAGGAGGATCGCTTGAACTCAGTAGTTTGAGACCAGTGTGGGCAACATAGTGAGACCCCAGCTCTACAAAAAAAAAATAAAATACCTGGGCATGGTGTCGAGCACCAATAGTCCCAGCTATGCAGGAGACTGATGTGGGAGGATGTCTTGAGCCCAGGAAGTTGAGGCTGTGGTGAGCTGTGTTTATACCACTGCACTCCAGCCTGGGTGACAGAGCAAGGCCCTGTCTGGAAAAAAAAAGAAAAAAATTATAGAATAGAAAAGTCACAGAGTATCACGTAATATTATAAGACTAAGTATTGTTTTGTGAAACTTTTTTTTTTTTTTGAGACGAAGTCTCACTGTGTCGCCCAGACTGGAGTGCAATGGCATGATCTCGGCTCACTGCAACCTCCGCTTCCTGGGTTAAAGCGATTCTACTGCCTCAGCCTCCAGAGTAGCTGGGACTACAGGCACTGCCCCACCGTGCCTGGCTAATTTTTGTAGTTTTAGTACAGATGGGGTTTCACTGTGTTGGCCAGGCTGGTCTCGAACTCCTGATCTCGTGATTCGCCTGCCTCAGCCTCCCAAAGTACTGGGATTACAGGCGTGAGCCACCACACCCGGTGAAACTTTTTATTTAATATATATGCATTTGTTAAATTATACATATATGTGTGTGTGTACTGGGTTACTGTGTACAATTTATATTTTATTGTGGGTTATGGTTAAAATTTGAAAGCCACTAATCTGGAGCATGTGTGATTTTTTTCAAACCTACAGAAAAGTTGCAAGAATGAACACTTTGGCCATTCACCTAGGTTTCCCAATTGTTAACATTTTACCATATTTGCTTTTTCTCTCTCTCCGTATTATTATTATTTCTTACTAATAGTTTGAGTTGGTTGCAAACATCATGACCTTTTGCGCCCAGGAGTTTGAGGTTACAGTGAGCTATGATTGCACCACTGTGCTCCAGCCTGGGCAACAGAACAAGACGTCTTCTCTTAAAAAAAAAAAAAAAAAAAGATTCACTCTATATTGAAATTTTTACAGTTATCAAAATTATTAAGCAGACATTTTTTTTCTATGGGCTAAAGAGGTTTCTAGGTCATGGCTTGCTTTGGTTTGGTCACAATATTCAAAGCTGGAAACCTGTTGATTGATTGTAATGTTTCAAAGTGAATTTGTTCTCCAAATGTCTTTCTTTTGAAAAGCGAGAATCAGATGAGGGCAGAATTGTTGTTTGCTCAAACCGAGTGTCGTGGCCATGGTAACTGAGTGAAGGTCACGAGAATCCTGGAGACCAGATTTCTGCATTGAGGTATCCAGGGAAGTCCATGGCAGACATGCAGCCTGGGTTACTGAGGAACAAGGTGCTGCCTTGAGAGGAATGTCCTTCCTTTCATTTGGAGCGGGTTTGTGAGAGTCAGCCTCAAAATGCTGCTCCGGTTCTGCCTGGGTGGTTAGATGGCCAGCTTTTTAATGGACATTTGCTTGGCTGAATGTTTTTGAAGGAGTATCAGCATTAAAATAGCCTCCAGGGAAACAGGTTTTTATAGAGCTACCCAGCCCAGTAGAACTCTGGGAACGTGGGAGCTACTTACTGCCAAACAGACCCAGAGTTGCTTGGAATGAGTTCCCAGTGAATTTGTGGCCATCATGAGCTCTCGTGAGAAAACAGGGAATGAAGAGTTTCCATTTTGAGTTCATTTAGGCTCTCACCCCATCACTGGCTACATGGTACCTTAAGTAAATAGTAGGTACTATAGATTCTGTTAAGCAAAACTATGTGTATCAGTCAGGATGGGCCATGCTATGCTGTGGTAACAGGTAACTCCCAAAGCTCAGTGGCTTACGGAGGTTTATTTCTTGCTCATGCTACCTGTCCATTGTAGGATCATTAGTGGGGCTCTGCTCATTGTAGCCATTCAGGGACCCAGGCTGACAAAGGATACACCATCTTAGGACATTGTTATTAAACACGAAGCTCTAGGGTTTGCCACAGAAGAGGAGAGCTTGGGAGAGTTGTGTATCACTTTTTTTCTTTTTTTTTTTTCTTTTGATATGGAGTCTGTCTGTCACCCAGGCTGGAGTGCAATGGTGCCATCTAGGCTCACTGCAACCTCTCCCTCCCGGGTTCAAGCAATTCTTCCACCTCAGCCTCCCAAGTAGCTGGGAGGGCACCTGCCATCATGCCCAGCTAATTTTTGTGTTTTTGTAGAGACAGGGTTTCACCATGTTGGCCAGGCTGGTCTTGAACTCCTGACCTCAAGTGATCTGCCCACATCCCAAAGTGCTGGGATTACAGGCGTGAGCCACTGCACCCACCCTGTGCATCACTGTTAAATGCTTCCACCCAGATGTGACACACGTTGCTGCTCAAATCTCATTGACCAAAAAGGTCACATAGCCAGACTTAACTTCACTGAAAAATGGAAACATGATTCCCCTATGAACCCAGGAGAAGGGAACTGGGAATATTAGTGGACACTAGTAGTGCTCCAGGCTGGGTGTGGTGGCTCATTCCTGTAACCCCAGCACTTCAGGAGGCTGAGGCAGGAGGATCACTTGAGATCAGGCGTTTTAGAGTAGCCTGGGCAACACAGCGAGAGCCCGTCTCTCCAAAAAAAAAAAAAAATAGCCAGTTGTGGTGGCACGTGCTTGTAGTCCTAGCTACTAGGGAGGCTGGGGTGGGAGGATCACTTGAGTCCAGGAGTTCAAGGATGCAGGCAGCTATGATAATGTTAGGGTAGGTAGTCAGGCATGAGCAGAGCAGGAGAGGGCTCTCCCCCAACCAGGAATGTCAGGCGACCATCAGGTGATGGGCAGGCAGTTGTTAAGGTGTCCCTCTCAAATAATAATTTGTTGCAGCTGGTATCAGGGAAAGGCAGGCTGCCAAAAGATAGAAAACACCTGAAACTGGTGATCAGCCGCTTCCTCATAAGATCTCAGGAGTTGGCCGAGTGGACTCAAACATGCACACAAAATGGCAAAATGGCGGAGTTTAACCTTCCTCTAGGAACACTGGATTGGTAAGGGAAGAATGCCTCAAGTGAGCATGCGTGCGACTCAAGTAAATGCGCTGTGCATGCAGCCCCTCCCAAGTGCTGTCAGGTCACTGTGCATGCAGGCAGCTGACCCCAAGGGAAGACTCAGGGGAGAAGTAACGCAACCCCAAAAGCACGCCAACATAGAAAACCCCAAGTCAAAAGTCACACCATGCACTTGAATCTCTCAAGTTGCCTGCTTGGCCCTCTTCCAAGTCTACTTTACTTCCTTTTGTTCCTGCTCTAAAACTTTTAAATAAACTCTCACTCCTGCTTTAAAACTTGCCTTGGTCTCTCACTCTGCCTTATGCCCCTTAGACAAATTCTTTCCTCTGCAGAGGCAAGGATTGAGTTTGCTGCAGACCCGGGCGGATTCACCACTGCTAACAATCACGGTACTGCATTCCAGCCTGGGTGACAGAGTGAGGCTCCGTCTCTAAAAAACAAATAAAAACCTGTACTTTTCAGAACTGTCAAAAGGAAGAGAGACTCGAGGGGGAAATCTGGGGAGCAATCCGCTAGCCCCCGGCGAGACTGCTGGACACTGTATTTAGCCAATAGGAATGCTATGGCCTCTTTGCATTGGTTCTTTCAAGTTAAGGGAACAGAAAATACAGAGACAAAAGGCTCATATTTTTCCTTTAAAAAATGTTTTCCTTACAAATACTCAACTTACCGTATTCAACTCCCCAGAAGCTTGATCTTTGGAAAATATTCCCCCTTAGCCCTCTGTCTCTTTCCGAGAGGCTCCTCTGTGGTGGTTTCACAACTGAGGTCAACAGCCCCCACACCCACCCACCTTTGTTAATCTACCACAGTGCCGCCCTCTAGAGGACAATGTCTGCTGGGCACAGCTGTCCTTGGCTGGCTGTCCCTTCTGCCATCCTCAACCTGACCTCAAGGAAGGGAACCCTAGTCCTCTTTGATCCTCAGGCCCAAAGATGGTTTAGGCCCTTGCTTCACAGCCCAGAAGAGAACACCAGGCTGGGAAGTGAATGAGACTTCTCCAAAGGGTTGGTTATAATAGAAGGGAAGTGAAGAGGCCACTGACTAACACTGGACGGGGCTGTTGGCAGAACTGTTAGCCCCCAACCCCCTCAGAGGCCCCTGCAGCTGGCCTAACTTCCCTCCCTACCCACACGCACTGGGAATGCTAAGGCCTCCCTCTGTTTCTGAGGCCAAATTCTCAGGGAAGATTTTTTTGTCCCCCAGCCTAAAGCCCACCTCACCAGCCCCACACGGGAAACTCTACTCTCCAGGTCGTGGCCCACTTTGTCCTCAGCAGCACTCTCCACAGGATGTCACACATAGTCCTACTGTGTGGGCCATCAGAGCTGCCGAAAGGAGCAGTCAACTCCAGGTCTCTCACAGGACTGGGCTGATTTGAGGAGTCTTCTGTCTAATTCTCCTCTCTCTGGTCTCAAGCAGCCCCTGGTCTTTGGTGTCTGTCCCCACCGTGGTCTCGGGTATAGGCAGGGGCACCCAGCACTTTGGTGTCTGCCCTCACCGTGGTCCGGGGTACAGACAGGGATGAAGTGCAGCCTCTCCCAGTCAACTTCAGTTCCTGAATGAATGTTATTTCTATTCCTTCTATTTATGTTCCAGGCAGAGGAAATGTAGAAGCCCTTAGACAAACATGCAATCTTCAAGGGAGTTCCCTCGACATTTTGCTGACTTTCACAACGGTGATCTCGAGAGGAGAAAAGGAGTTTTTGTTCACAGGCGGACTCACTGAAACACCAGCCTGTAGGGAAGCCCGTGGAGGTCTTTCCTTCGTGGTTCCCATTTGCCTAGCAGGAGTTCCCTAATGGGCCTACATCACCTCGGGCCTACGCCGGCTTGTGGCTCACTTGCCATCCAGTAGCAGGTCACGTGGATTGTGGCATCATTAGTTACAAGCTGCAATACAAAATAATAGTAACAAAGTAGATGGGGAAATTTCCACATGCATCACAGGTAGTAAGATAAGTACTACTTCATTAAACGTTTGCTTCAGTTATATGTGTGCGTGCGTGCGTGCGTGTGTGTGTGTGTGTGTGTGTACACCAGATTACGATACAAAAATGCATCTTTCAGCTGGGTGACTCATGCCTGCAATCCCAGCACTTCAGGAAGCTGAGGCAGGAGGATTGCTTGAACTCAGGAGTTTGAGACCAGCCTGAGCAACATAGTGAAACCTCGTCTCTACTAAAAATAAAAAAAAATTAGCCGCGTGTGGTGGTGCCTGCCTGTAGTCCCAGCTACTCAGGAAGCTGGGGTGGGAGGCCCGCTTGATCGCTAGAGGCTGCAATGAGCCGTGATGGTGCCACTGCACTCCAGCTTGGGCAATAGAGTGAGACCCTGTCTCAGAAAAAAAAATAAAGTGGCCAGTGCAGTGGCTCATGGCTGTAATTCCAGCACTTTGGAAGCCTGAGGCGGGCGGATCACCTGAGGTCAGGAGTTCGAAACCAGCCTGGCCAACATGGTGAAACCCCGTCTCTACTAAAAATACAAAAATTAGCCAGTCATGGTGGCAGGAGCCTGTAATCCCAGCTACTTGGGAGGCTGAGGCAGGAAAATCGCTTGAACCCAGGAGGTGGAGGTTGCAGTGAGCTGAGACTGTGCCATTACACTGCAGCCTGGGCAACAAGAGCAAAACTCAGTCTCAAAACGAAAAAAAAAAGCATATTTTTCTGTCAGTCACGATCATATTTGAAAGTCAGTGTCGGCTGGGTGTGGTGGCTTATGCCTGTAATCCCAGCACTTTGGGAGGCTGAGGCGGGTGGATCACTTGAGGCCAGGAGTTCGAGACCAGCCTGGCCAACATGGTGAAACCCCGTCTCTACTAAAAAAAAAAATTACAAAAATTAGCCGGGCATGGTGG
>NW_012102132.1:3344691-3350443 GCF_000951045.1 Mandrillus leucophaeus
AAAAAAAAAAAAAAAAAAAGAAACAAAGTCGGTGTCATAGGTCAGTTTGATTCCTTATTTGTTTTCAAGGAGCATGGGATTGAAGGTAAAGTGCAGTAGTACTCCATTTCATTTGTTGCTTATTTGTCTCCCAGCCAATTTATTTTCCTGTACCACCACCACAAAGTGGACTTGCCTTATTTATACCATGTTTAAAGACATAGTTAGATCCAAAGAAGTAAGACGGGGAGTTTTGAAGGTCACCTGGGCAGTCAGGAGTTATTAGGTTGGTGCAAAAGTAATTGTGGTTTTTGCCATTACTTTGAATGGTAAAAATAATGTAACTGAAGGATTCTTCAGCCTGAAAAGGCAGGGTGAATTTTTATGTGCAGAGCAGGCCACTGATGAGTGCTGAACTCCTGCAGTGCAATTCTGTTTCGTTCAATATGTTAATAATAACTATTGATGAGAATGCCTTTGAATGACCTTCTTGGTGTCTTGTAGTGATACTTATTAAAGCACTCAATAACATGAAGAAAAAACCCCACCCAACCACCCAAGGATAAATGATTACAGAGGTTGTGATCATTTAGGATAAATCCCATCATGTCAGCTCTGTGTCCTGTTCCTAACACTGTGTCTAACTGCCTTTCCAAAATTCTCCAATTTCTACTCCAAAATGGTTGTTGCTCTGGAAATCAAATGGTTACCATGATTGACTGCCAGGCAGGTAGTCAATGCGGAATCACCTTATTCTCTCATTTAGTTCCTTTAACAATCCTCTGACATAAGTTTTGTCATCCTCATTTTGCAGGTGTGGAAACTAAAGTTTAGAGAATTAAGTGACTTGCCAAAGGCCCAGAGCTAGTAAATGACAAAACTGGGTTGTGAATCCGGGTCTTTTAAGTTCCAGAAGCTCCAGACCCTGAGTAAACATCCCTATCTCTAGATAATAAGGTGACATTTCTCTTCTGGGGCTAATAGTTGAAGTTCAGAAGAAATTACTTTTAAAAATTCCAAAAGAATTATACACCATGACCAAGTGAGATTTATTCCAGGTATGCAAGGCTGGTTCAACGTTTGAAAATTAATGTAACTTATCATGTTAACAGGCTAATGAAGAAAAATCATATGATCATGCCAACTGGTGCAGGAAAAGCAGTTAACAAAATCCAATACCCATTCATGATAAAAAATGCTCAGCAAGTTAGAGGGGAATGATTTCAACTTGATAGCATTTACAAGAAACCTATCACGTTGGCGCAAAAGTAATTGTGGTTTTTCCCATTGAAAGTAATGGCAAAGGGCCAGGCGAAGTGGCTCACACCTGTAATCCCCGCACTTTGGGAGGCCGAGACAGGCAGATCACCTGAGGTCGGAGTTCAAGACCAGCCTGATCAACATGGAGAAACCCCACCTCTACTAAAAATACAAAATTAGCCCGGCGTGGTGGTGCATGCCTGTAATCCCAGCTACTTGGGAGGCTGAGGCAAGAGAATCGCTTGAACCTGGGAGGCGGAGGTTGCAGTGAGCCAAGATCGCACCATTGCACTCCAGCCTGGGCAACAAGAGTGAAACTCTGTCTCAAAACAAACAAACAAACAACAACAACAATAAAAAAACAGTAATGTCAAAAACCACAATTACTTTTGCACCAACCTAATATTACTAATATTAGCTGGGTGTGGTGGCACATGCCTGTAGTCCCAGCTACTTGGGAGGCTGAAATGGGAGGATCCCTTGAGCCCAGGAGGTCATGGTTGCAGTGAGCTGGGATCAGCATCAGCATGCACTGCACTCCTGACTGAGCAAGAGAGCAGACCCTGTCTCTAAAACAAAAAAACCAACAAGGAAACAAAACCAAGAAACCTATAGCAAATACCATACTTACTAGTGAAAGACTGAATGCTTTTTCTCTTTGAGACAGGGTCTCAAAATGAGGTAAAGATGTCCACTCTTTTTTTTTTGAGATGGAGTCTTGCTCTGTTGTGCAGGCTGGAGTGCAGTGGCATGATCCAGGCTCATTGCAACCTCTGCCTCCCAGGTTGAAATGATTCTTCTGCCTCAGCTTCCCAAGTAGCTGGGACTACAGGCATGAGTCATCATGCCCGGCTAATTTTTGTATTTTTAGTAGAGACGAGGGTTTCACCATGTTAGCCAGGTTGGTCTCAAACTCCTGACCTCAGGCAATCCACCTGGCTGGGCCTCCCAAAGTGCTGAGATTACAGGTGTGAGCCACCGCACCTGGCCGGGATGTCTACTTTTACCACTTTTATTTAATGTAGTACTGGAAGTTCTAGCCAGAGCAATAAAGCAAGAAAAAGGAAAAAGACATACAGAGTTGAAAGGAAGAAATAAAACTCTCCTTATTTGCAAACAACCCAATTTTCCATGTAGGAAATTCCAAATAATCTACCCCAAAATTCCTAGAACTAAGAAGTGTGTTCAGTAAGGTCACAGGATGCAAGATCAATACACAAAAATCAACCGCATTTCTATACATTAACAGTTCTGAAAGGAAACTATCTTGCACCCCCAAAATCACTAAGTTAAAGGGAGAAGTCAAACTGAGAACTGCTTAAGGCAAACCTGCCTTCCATTCTATTCAAAGTCACCCCTCTGCTCACTGAGATAAATGCATATCTGATTGCCTCCTTTGGAGAGGCTAATCAGAAACTCAAAAGAATGCAACCATTTGTCTCTTATCTACCTATGACCTGGAAGCCCCCTTCTACCTTCGAGTTGTCACGCTTTTCCAGACCCAACCAGTGTTCATCTTACATGTGTTGATTGATGTCTTATGTCTCCCTAAAATGTGTAAAACCAAACTGTGCTCTGAGCACCTTGGCCACATGTTGTCAGGACCTCCTGAGGCTGTGTCGTGGGTGCATGTCCTCAACCTTGGCAAAATAAACTTTCTAAATTAACTGAGACCTGTCTGATTTTGAGGGTTCACACAGTGAACACATGGAAACTGAAATTCAAAACACAACATCATTTACAATCACTCCAAGGAAAATGAAATACCTAGGTATGCATTTAACAAAACATGTACAGGATCTGTTCAAAATGCTGATGAAAGAAATTAAAGAAGACCGGGTGCCATGGTTCATGCCTATAATCCCAGCACTTTGGGAGGTTGAGGCAGGCAGATCACGAGGTCAGGAGTTCGAGGCCAGCCTGGCCAACATGGTGAAATCTCGTCTCCACTAAAAATACAAAAATTAGCTGGGCGTGGTGGCAGGCACCTGTAATCCCAGCTACTTGGGAGGCTGAGGCAGGAGAATTGCTTGAATGTGGGAGGCGGAGGTTGCAGTGAGCCAAGATGGCGCCACTGCACTCCAGCCTGGGTGACAGAGCAAGACTCCGTCTCGGGGGAGAAAAAAAAAAAGAAATCAAAGAAAACCTAAATAAACAAAGAGACATAGTGTGCTCAGGGACTGGAAGAATCAACATAGTAAAGATGTCAGTTCTCTCCAAAAGGTTCTAGAGGAGTAATGCAATTCCTATCACAGTCTCAGCAAGGTTATTTGTAGACATAGACAAGCTCATTCTAAAATGTATATGGAAAGACACAGTCCCTAGAACAGCTAAAGCAATCTTCACGGAGAAGAATAAAGTGAGAGGAATCACTCTACATGATACTAAGTCTAACTATATAACTACAGTAATCATGACAGTGTGGTATGGTCAGAGAGATAGGAGCATAGAAACATAGATCATTGAACAGAATAGATCAACAGAATAGAATAGAACAGAAATAGAACAGAATAGAACAGAATAGAAAACATAGATCATTGAACATATGTCTGGACATATGTCCACGTGCAGTGCTTCACACCTGTAATCCCAGCACTCTGGGAGGCAGAGGCAGGAGAATTGCTTGAGTTTAGGAGTTCAAAACCAGTCTGGGCAACATAGTGAGACCTTGTCTCTACTAAAAGTAAAAATAAAAATAAATTAGCTGGGCATTGTGGCATGTGCCTGTAGTCCCAGCTATTTGGGAGGCTGAGTTGGGAGGATCTCTTGAGCCTGGGAGATCGAGGCTGCAGTGAGCTATTATTGTGCCAGTGCACTCTAGGCTGGGCAATTCAGTGAGACCCTGTCTCAAAAAAAAAAAATTTAAGAAAACCCAGACATAGACCAATGCAAATATGCTCAGCCAATTTTTGACAAAAGTGCAAAACCAGGATTTTAAGACATCATCTAGCTACATAATTAAGGCTGTGTGGTACTGGTAGAGGGATAGACAACGGAACAACAGAATAGAGTAGAGAATCTAGAAATAGAGCCACACAAATATGCCCAGCTGGCTTTTGACAAAGGTGCAAAAGTAAATCAATGGAGGCTGGGTGCGGTGGCTCACACCTGTAATCCCAGCACTTTGGGAGGCTGAGGCTGGCGGATCACTTGAGTAGTTCAGTTTGAGACCAACCTGGCCAACATGGTAAAATCCTGTCTCTACTAAAATTACAAAAATTAGCCAGGCATGGTGGCGTGTGCCTGTGGTCCCAGCTACTCAGGAGGCTAAGGCAGGAGAATCGCTTGAACCTGGGAGGTGGACATTGCAGTGAGCTGAGATGGCGCCACTGCACTCCAGCCTGGGTGTTAGAGCAAGACTCCATCTCAAAAAAAAAAAAAAAGGTAAATCAATGGAGAAATGAGAGCCTTTTCAGCAAATGGTGCTGGAACAATTGAACATCCATAGGCAAAAAAATGAACCTTCAACCCAAACTCACCCCTTAGATAAGAATTAACTCAAAATGAATCATGAAATTAAATATAGGGCCGGGTGCAGTGGCTCACGCCTGTAATCCCAGCACTTTGGGAGGCTGAGGTGGGTGGATCATGAGGTCAGGAGATCGAGACCATCCTGGCTAACACGGTGAAACCCTGTCTCTACTAAAAACTGCAAAAAAATTAGCCGGGTGTGGTGGCGGGCACCTGTAGTCCCAGCTACTCGGGAGGCTGAGGCGGGAGAATGGTGTGAACCTGGGAGGCAGAGCTTGCAGTGAGCTGAGATCACACCACTGCACTCCAGACTGGGTGACAGAGCGAGACTCCGTTTCAAAAAAAGAGAAATTAAATGTAAAATACAAATTATAAAACCTTAAGAAAAAATAGAAAAATAGAAAATAGTTCTTAGCATTGAGGAAAAATTGACAAATTCTATCTCATCAAAATTTAAAAATGTTGTTCTGCAAAAGCCCATGTAAGTAGGATGGAAAGACAAGGTATGGCCTGGAAGAAAATATTTGCAAACCGCATATCCCACAAAGGAATCTCAAAACTTCACGGTAAAAAAGGCAACAATGCAATTAGAAAATGGGCATAAATTACAACAGATATTTCACTGAAAAGGATACACAGACGGTAATTAAGCACACGAAAAGAGGCTCAGCATCACTGGCCATCAGAAAAATGCAAATTCAAACCATAGTGAGATAACACCACACAAGGATAAAAAATCGTGACAACGCCAAATGCTGGCAAGGATAGGGACAAACTGGATCGCTCATAGATGACTGGTGGCAATGTACAAGGGTATAGTCATTCTGGAAAAAGTTTTTCAGTTTCTTACAAAATTAAACATCCAACTGCCCTATGATCTAGCAATTGCACTTCTGGCCGTTCACCCCAGAGAAACAAAAACATGTTTACACAAAAGCCTGTACATGAGTGTTTACAGCAGTTTTATTCGTAATAGCTAAAAAGTGAAACCAGCTCAGATATGCTTCAATGGGTGACTGGTTAAACAAACTCTGGGCTGGGC
>NW_012102132.1:3352423-3356005 GCF_000951045.1 Mandrillus leucophaeus
AGACGGAGTTTTGCTCTTGTTGCCCAGGCTGGAGTGCAAGGGCACGATCTCGGCTCACCGCAACCTCCACCTCCCAGGTTCAAGCGATTCTCTTGCCCTCAGCTTCCCAAGCAACTGGGATTACAGGCATGCGCCACCACGCCTGGCTAATTTTGTATTTTTAGTAGAGACGGGGTTTCTCCATGTTGGTCAGGCTGGTTTTAAACTCCCGACCTCAGGTGATCCGCCCACTTCGGCCTTCCAAAGTGCTGGGATTATAGCCATGAGCCGCTACACTTCGCCTGAGAGTAGATTTTTAAATATGCCAGAAAACAATGATGTGAGGTAATGGATGATATGTTAATTAGCTTGATTTAGCCATTCCGCAATGTATACATATATTGAAACATGTTGTACACCATAAATATATATACTTTTTATTTTTTATTTTTATGTTTTAGACAGAAGGTGTCACTCTGTGGCCCAGGCAGGAGTGCAGTGGCGTTATCATAGCTCATATCAACCTCCAACTCCTGGGTTCAAGTGATCCTCCTGCTTCAGCTTCCTGAGTAGGTAAGACTACAGGGATGTGCCACCACACCCGGCTACTTAAAAAAAAATCTTTTTTGTAGAGATTTGGGTGGGGGGGGTCTCACTATGTTGCCTAGGCTGGTCTTGAACTCCTGGCCTCAAATGATCCTCCCACCTGGGCCTCCGAAAGCACTGAGATTACAGGTGTGAGCCACAGCACCCGGCTTACACTTTTTGTCAATTAAAAATAAATAACTAGGCTGGGCACAGTGGCTTACACCTTTATTCCCAGCACTTTGGGAGGCTGAGACCATCAGATCACCTGAGGCCAGGAGTTCGAGACCAGCCTGGCCAACATGGCGAAACCCCATCTCTACTAAACATACAAAAATAGTGGTGGTGGCGTGCACCTGTAGTCCCAGCTGCTCGGGTGGCTGAGGCATGAGAATCACTTGAACCCAGGAGGCCACTGCACTCCAGCCTGGGCGACGGAGTGAGACTCTGTCTCAAAAAAAAAAAAAAAAAAAAAGCAAACCTTAGTCACGTGACCAAGTCAACATGAATGGGAGGCTGGGAAATGTAATTGTTATTCTATTTGGTCATGTACCCAACTAAATAATGGAAATTTGGACTGGGTGCAATGGCTCACGCCTATAATCCCAACACTTTGGGAGGCTGAGGTGGGAAGACCACTCAAGCCCAGGTGTTCAAGACCAGCCTGGGGAACATAGCAGAACTCTGTCTCTACAAAAAAGAAAAAAAATTAGCTGGGTGTGGTGGCACACACCTGTGGTCCCAGCTACTCAGGAGGCTGAGGCAGGAGGATTGCTTGAACCCAGGAGGTCAAGGCTGCAGTGAGCTGTGATCACGCCACTGCACTCCAGCCTGGGCAATAGAGGGAGACCCTCTCTCTTAAAAGTAATAAATAAATAATAGGAGTTCTGCTACTTTTAAAAAAGGGAAATTACAGGAAAAAGGGAGATTGCCACAACTTGGTTAGTGCTGTAGGAAAGTAGAGACCTGTTCTGTAACTTCCACCGGTGACCTATGGGAAGATTGTACCATTTGCCAACAGACTTTGTGTTGTTTTTTTTTTTTTTTGAGACGGAGTCTCGCGCTGTCGTCAGGCTGGAGTGTAATGGCATGATCTCGGCTCACTGCAGCCTCCATCTCCCGGGTTCAAGCTATTCTCCTGCCTCAGCCTCCCGAGTAGCTGGGACTGCAGGTGCCTGCCACCACGCCCAGCTAATTTTTGTATTTTTAGTAGAGATGGGGTTTCACCGTGTTAGCCAGGATAGTCTCGATCTCCTAACCTCGTGATCCACCCGTCTCGGCCTCCCAAAGTGCTGGGATTACAGGCTTGAGCCACCGCACCCAGCCTATTTTTATTTTTATTTTTATTTTTGTTTTTGAGATGGAGTTTTGCTCTTGTTGCCCAGGCAGGAGTGCAGTGGCGTGATCTTGGCTCACTGCAACCTCCGCCTCCCGAGTTCAAGTGATCCTCGTGCCTCAGCCTCCTGAGTAGCTGGGATTACAGGCACCTGCCACCATGCCCAGCTAATTTTTGTATTTTTAGTAGAGACGGGGTTTCACCATTTTGGCCAAACTGGTCTCGAACTACTGACCTCAGGTGATCTACCCGCCGTGGCCTCCCAAAGTACTGGAATTACAGGCGTGAGCCACCATGCCAGGCCCAGCACTGCATTCTTTTTTTATGGCTCAATCATATTCCATTGTGTGGATGCACCATATTGTGTTTATTCATTTGCCATCAGCTAATGGGTCTTGGAACCTTTTTAATATATATTTTTTAATTTGTACAAATGTATGAGGTACATGTGCAATTTCATTACCCGCATAGATTGCATAGTGGTCAAATCAGGGCTTTTAGCATATTGAGCACCCAAATAATATACCTTGTACTCATTAAATAATTTCTCATCATTCATCCCTCTCGCCCTCCCCTCATCCTTCTGAGTTTCCATTGTCTATCACTCCACTGTCTACATCCATGTCTACACTTTTTCTAGCACCCACTCATGAGTGAGAACGTGTAATATTTGTCTTCTTGTGCCTGGCTTGTTTCACTGATGATAATGACCTCCAATTCCATCCATGTTGCTGCAAAACACATTATTTCATTCTTTTTATTGCTGAATAGTATTCCATTGTGTATATATGCCATGGTTTCTTTATCCACTTGGAAGTTTTTAAGCAAAGAAGAAATGGAGTAACAGTTGTGATTTAGAAATATTATTTTGGTGAGTGAGGAGATTAGAAATCAGTTAGGATGCCATTTCCATGGCCTCCATAAGAAAGGATGAAGGCTTTCAAAGTGGGGAGGGGCTTTGCCTCTCCCGCATCTTGGGATGATCTCCCCATATAGGAAGGGTAGTAAAACAATGTGAAATCACCGCTGCAGAGCACTAAAAAGACACGTTGTCCTTCCATTCAAAGGAAAGCCCAAAGACTGGAAAATCTAGGACTGGAGGCAGAGATGAGGGGACACATTGGAGAGACGTTTAGAAGGCGAAAGTGACTTGACTTGGCCATGGTTTGGATGTGGGAAGTGAGGGAGGAAATGGGAAACATCTAGAACACATTTGTTTGTTTGTTTGTTTGAGTCGGAGTCTTGCTCTGTCGCCCAGGCTAGAGTGCAGTGGCATGATCTCGGCTTACTTCAACTTCTGCCTCCTAAGTTCAAGCAATTTTCCCTGCCTCAGCCTCCCGAGTAGCTGGGATTACAGGCACCTGCCTCCATGCCCAGCTAGTTTACTTTTATTTTTATTTTTAGTAGAGACAGGATTTCATCACGTTGGCCAGGCTGGTCTCGAACTCCTGACCTCAGGTGATCCGCCCACCTCGACCTCCCAAAGTGCTGGGATTACAGTCGTAAGCAACCACACCCAGCCTAGAACACATTTCAGTTTGTGTCTTGAGTGATGGGTAGATTCACTCTGAAGTGGAAGAAGGCAGAGGAGAAGCAGGTTTGGGTAGAAGCAAGAGGGAAGTAATGAGTTTGGTTTTGAGCTGTTGAATGTCATTTTGCAACCAGAACAAATAATATTCTTC
>NW_012102132.1:3356055-3358939 GCF_000951045.1 Mandrillus leucophaeus
GCCTGCCACCACGCCCAGCTAATTTTTGTATTTTTAGTAGAGATGGGGTTTCACCGTGTTAGCCAGGATAGTCTCGATCTCCTAACCTCGTGATCCACCCGTCTCGGCCTCCCAAAGTGCTGGGATTACAGGCTTGAGCCACCGCACCCAGCCTATTTTTATTTTTATTTTTATTTTTGTTTTTGAGATGGAGTTTTGCTCTTGTTGCCCAGGCAGGAGTGCAGTGGCGTGATCTTGGCTCACTGCAACCTCCGCCTCCCGAGTTCAAGTGATCCTCGTGCCTCAGCCTCCTGAGTAGCTGGGATTACAGGCACCTGCCACCATGCCCAGCTAATTTTTGTATTTTTAGTAGAGACGGGGTTTCACCATTTTGGCCAAACTGGTCTCGAACTACTGACCTCAGGTGATCTACCCGCCGTGGCCTCCCAAAGTACTGGAATTACAGGCGTGAGCCACCATGCCAGGCCCAGCACTGCATTCTTTTTTTATGGCTCAATCATATTCCATTGTGTGGATGCACCATATTGTGTTTATTCATTTGCCATCAGCTAATGGGTCTTGGAACCTTTTTAATATATATTTTTTAATTTGTACAAATGTATGAGGTACATGTGCAATTTCATTACCCGCATAGATTGCATAGTGGTCAAATCAGGGCTTTTAGCATATTGAGCACCCAAATAATATACCTTGTACTCATTAAATAATTTCTCATCATTCATCCCTCTCGCCCTCCCCTCATCCTTCTGAGTTTCCATTGTCTATCACTCCACTGTCTACATCCATGTCTACACTTTTTCTAGCACCCACTCATGAGTGAGAACGTGTAATATTTGTCTTCTTGTGCCTGGCTTGTTTCACTGATGATAATGACCTCCAATTCCATCCATGTTGCTGCAAAACACATTATTTCATTCTTTTTATTGCTGAATAGTATTCCATTGTGTATATATGCCATGGTTTCTTTATCCACTTGGAAGTTTTTAAGCAAAGAAGAAATGGAGTAACAGTTGTGATTTAGAAATATTATTTTGGTGAGTGAGGAGATTAGAAATCAGTTAGGATGCCATTTCCATGGCCTCCATAAGAAAGGATGAAGGCTTTCAAAGTGGGGAGGGGCTTTGCCTCTCCCGCATCTTGGGATGATCTCCCCATATAGGAAGGGTAGTAAAACAATGTGAAATCACCGCTGCAGAGCACTAAAAAGACACGTTGTCCTTCCATTCAAAGGAAAGCCCAAAGACTGGAAAATCTAGGACTGGAGGCAGAGATGAGGGGACACATTGGAGAGACGTTTAGAAGGCGAAAGTGACTTGACTTGGCCATGGTTTGGATGTGGGAAGTGAGGGAGGAAATGGGAAACATCTAGAACACATTTGTTTGTTTGTTTGTTTGAGTCGGAGTCTTGCTCTGTCGCCCAGGCTAGAGTGCAGTGGCATGATCTCGGCTTACTTCAACTTCTGCCTCCTAAGTTCAAGCAATTTTCCCTGCCTCAGCCTCCCGAGTAGCTGGGATTACAGGCACCTGCCTCCATGCCCAGCTAGTTTACTTTTATTTTTATTTTTAGTAGAGACAGGATTTCATCACGTTGGCCAGGCTGGTCTCGAACTCCTGACCTCAGGTGATCCGCCCACCTCGACCTCCCAAAGTGCTGGGATTACAGTCGTAAGCAACCACACCCAGCCTAGAACACATTTCAGTTTGTGTCTTGAGTGATGGGTAGATTCACTCTGAAGTGGAAGAAGGCAGAGGAGAAGCAGGTTTGGGTAGAAGCAAGAGGGAAGTAATGAGTTTGGTTTTGAGCTGTTGAATGTCATTTTGCAACCAGAACAAATAATATTCTTCTCCAACTCTTTCTCTCAATGTTGGGGGTCAAGCATTGGAACATGATTCCTGTTTGGGGGGATATTTCAAGATAGGTGGGGAGGTGGAGCCGTACTTTCCACTTTAAATGCTGAAGAGAGGCAAATATTCTTTCCTCTCCCTCTCTGGCAGGTGGGGGCGTGATCAAGGCACCCCCAAATGGATGCGTCTGTCTGGGTCTCTCAACCTTGAGAGAGGGACAGAAAGATGGAGACATTCAGCGATTATTCAAAGCAATTGTGCAAATAATCCCCCCAAAATTTGTTCTGGGATAAGATAAAGGGAAAAAATAACTGTTTTGGAATAAGGAAAAGATGAAAAAATTAAAAGAATAACATAAGTATTTTTATTTTCCAAGTAGACGGTATCCGGGTTCCTGCTATTTGTGAGTTTTGTTCCAGAAAGCAAACATCATCATAGCCTCTAACTATACACTAATAAACTGATCGTTTATGAAATTGGTCCCATTTAAACTCTCCTCTGTCTGAGAAGCCCCGCCTGGCCTCTGCTTCCATGTCTTTGTCGTCAGTCTCTTGATGATTGTCTGATGTTGTGATACCTAATTAAACAGTGCTAAACAGTACTATGCACTTGATTACAAACGGAAATTACAAACGGAAATTACAAACGTTGCAAAAAGATGCAGATTTTATAATGTCAGTGAAAATGATGCTGAACTACATTGCAAAGCTCTTGACAAATGAGCCTCTGGTAGTGATACCAAGTAGCAAATGGAGAATAAATTGACAATGGTGATGATGGGAACATCAAAAGAGCATAATGCTACAGTTTGAATATCCCCTCTGAGACGCATGTTGAAATTTAATTGCCAGTGTAGTGGTATTAGGAGGTGGGGCCTTCAAGATGTGATTAGGGGCCGGGCGCGGTGGCTCACGCCTGTAATCCCAGCACTTTGGGAGGCCGAGGCGGGCAGATCACAAGGTCAGGAGATCGAGACCATCCTGGCTAACATGGTGAAACCCTGTCTCTACTAAAAATACAAAAAATTAGCTGGGCGCGG
>NW_012102132.1:3360019-3362617 GCF_000951045.1 Mandrillus leucophaeus
TCTTGGCTCACTGCAACCTCTGCCTCCCGGGTTCAAGTGATTCTCCTGCCTCAGCCTCCTGAGTAGCTGGGACTACAGGTGCCCACCACCACACCTGGTTTTTTGTTTGTTTGTTTGTTTGTTTTAAGTAGAGATGGGGTTTCACCATGTTGGCCAGGATGGTCTTGAACTCCTGACCTCTAGTGATCCACCTGCCTCGGCCTCCCAAAGTGCTGGGATTACAGGCGTGAGCCACCATGCCTGGCCAGTAGATGTTGATAATAGGGGCAAGAGTGGACGTCCTCATCCTGCTTCTGGTCCTGGGAAAAGGATTCTCTCACCTCAGTACAGCACTGGCTGTACTTCGTCAGAGGTCTTTCTTAGATTGAAGAAGTTATTTTCTGTTCCTACCTTGCTGAGATGTTCATCGTGAATGGATGCTAAATTTTGTCAAACGCTCACTGTCCATCGCTTGATATAAAAGGCTTACAACTGCGTGTTGGTGCCTTTTTTACAAATCCCAGAGTCTGTGCTATCTCGGTGTTAGCATTTACTGACTGTTGTTTTCCATTTAAATTGATATTTTCCTGGTTCACTTATGCCAAGTAATTTTGGGTTTTGTTCTAAAGTTCAGGTTTTTTTTCTTTTTAGAGATGGGGTCTCTGTCTGTCGCCCAGGCTGGAGAGCAGTGGTGCGATCATAATTCACTGAAGCTTTGAACTCCTGGGCTCAAGTGATCCTCCTGCCTCAGCTTCCCGAGTAGCTGGAACCACAGCACCTGGCTCTTTAATGAATAAACACTCCTTGTTTTGTTGTTTGCCTTTGGTTAAATTCCAAAGCACTGAAATGGTTGTTTCTGGCTTTCATTCAGATTTACAGGTACATTTTGGGGAGAGGGTTTGTTGACCTCCTCACTCCTTCAGGTTGGAAATCTTTAATATCTTTTATTATGCAATTCAATCTTCCGTCCAATATACGTGTTGAATGCCTCCTACGCGGCTGGCTCTGCCTTAGCCACTGGGGACACAGGGGTGAACAGATACACCACCTTCTCCCACAGTGCTTGTGCAACCACCAAGCAAACACACTGGGTTACTTCCAATAGTGAAAAGTGCAGCGATTAATATCCAACTTTCATTGAGCACCTGCCCCGTGCCAGATACTGGTCCAAGCACCTGCAGGAAGCATCTTACCCTCAAAGTCATCCCAGGAGTTAGATACGCCCATCTCATGGACAGGGACGCTGGAGAACCAGGAGCCTCAGCCGCTGCCCCCAGGACTTCACCTGGCCGCATCAAATGCTGCCATCATGGTAGGCCTTCATCAAATATTAGTCAGCACTTCTATTTTCCTCTGCAGATGGTGATACTATCTAAGAGGCATCAGCTCCAGCCAGAGAGTTGGGCAGCAGCTGCCACCCAGGATGAAAAGCCTCTGACCCCGAAGGCAACGGGCAGAGCTGGGCCACCAGGACCATGGGGCAAACATGCCACTCTCCCTCCAGGTGCCAACCAAGGAGCCCTGGGGGTCCAATCCTATCTCTGGCTTTGGCAGAACTCTCTCCTTGCCCCCAGACACCTGTGGCAGGAGGACAGTGCAGGAGGCGACAGCTCCCAGTGGCTGAGCAAGGGCTGTAAGCCTCCGCACTAGGAGGCCTCTCCCATCTAGTCCTCCCCACACACTGGTTAGGAAGGTGCCACCATCTTCCCATCCACAAGAGAGGAGACAGTGGCTATGGAATGGCAGGTAGCCCTTACGAGTGGGACTGGAAGCCTTTCCCTACCATCCTGTGGTAAGCCTGTGGCCATCACCACCATAGTCCATGCCCTGTCCTTGTCCTCTCCAGCTGACTGTCCCCGTCAATGTCATCCCTGCCAATGATCACATCCCAGCAGCAACCTGGGCTGGACCGAGGCCCCTCTTTATGAATGGATTAATGTTGTTATTTCAGGAGTAGGTTAGTTATCTTGAGAGTCTGGCTCCCTTTTACTCTGCCTCGTGTTCTCTTGCCCTCTTTAGCCATGCGATACCTTCTGACATGCTATGATACAACAAGAAGACCCTCACCAGATGTGGCCCCCTTGATCTTGGACTTCCCAGCCTCCAGAATCATGAGCCAAATACATTTGTTTTCTTTATAAATTACCCAGTCTGTGGTATTCTGTTACAGCAGCAGAAAACAGACTAAGACATGTGATAAGCAATAGATTGAGAAAGACCCTTGGGGAAATCAGTGAAGCCCCAGAACCTTTTACTGAAATGATTATCTTTCTGCTCCAAAAGTCAATCATAAAGTAAAAGGCATAATATATTCCATCATACAATTTTGTACAAAAATATATAAAAAAATTAATCCATTACTTTTTCTAAGTATCACAGCACAGTTGCAATTATGCCCTTTTTTTTTTTTTTTTGAGACAGAATTTCACTCTTGTTGCCCAGGCTGGAGTGCAATGGTGCGATCTTGGCTCACCACATCCTCCGCCTCCCAGATTCAAGCAATTCTCCTGCCTCAGCCTCCCGAGTAGCTGGGATTACAGGGATGTGCCACCATACCCAGCTAATCTTGTATTTTTAGTAAAGATGGGGTTTCTCCATGTTGGTCAGACTGGTCTTGAA
>NW_012102132.1:3362872-3364227 GCF_000951045.1 Mandrillus leucophaeus
CACCTCGCCCGGCTAGTTTTTTGTATTTTTAGTAGAGACGGGGTTTCACCGTGTTAGCCAGGATGGTCTCGATCTCCTGACCTCGTGATCCTCCCGTCTCGGCCTCCCAAAGTGCTGGGATTACAGGCTTGAGCCACCGCGCCTGGCCAAATATATTCATTTTCATAAATTTTAGGTTTCATTCCCAAGATAAGAGTTTTTAATCAGGACTTTTTCTTTATTACTTACCACAATCTCACTAACCTATTTCAAGTGGATTCACTTTTATTGATCTTTTTCTTGTATTGATTATCTGGATATTATGAGGAACTCTCAGGACTATTAGAGTGTCCCCCAGAATGCAAGGATGGTTCACTACCTTTTTTTTTTTTCTTTTTTTGAAATAAGGTCTGCTATGTTGCCCATGCTGGAGTGCAGTGATATGATTTTGGCTCACCTCTGTCTCCCAGGCTCAAACCATCTTCCCACCTCAGCCTCTTGAGTAGCTGGGACTACAGGCACATACCACTATGCCTGGCTAATTTTTGTATTTTTTACAGAGACAAGGTTTCACCATGTTGCCTAGGCTAGTCTCAAACTCCTGGGCTCAAGCAATCCTTCCATGTTGGCCTCCCAAAGTGTTGGGATTACAGGCACGAGCTGCCATGCCTGGCAGTTCACTACCTTAACAGGGGAAAATCCATATAATTATCTCAATAATAGCCAAAGAAATTATTTGATAATGTTCAAAACACTTTCCTGATAAACATTCTTGACAAACTAGGAATAGAAAATAAGTCAGCATTCTAGAATCGAGAATCATTCTAGCTACTTTAAGTATAGAAGGAATGTATTAAAAGTTATTAGGTCTACACAAGGTACCTTTTAATTACAAAGGGAGAAATCAGTAACTTAATAGGGGAGAAACCTGGTAGGCACCACCTTAATAAAGTGATCAATGTTCACATCACCAGAAATCAGACAAATTGACAACTTGTGCCTCCTGATATAATGCACTAAGAAGGACACACTATCACTTCTGTGGTATTCTTACAGAAATGCATACCTGAATTTAATCATGAGGAAACGTCAGAGATGCCAGAATTGAGGAATGTTTAACAAATAACTGGTATGCTTCAAAAGTGTGAAGGTCATGAAAGACAAAGGAAGACTCAAGAACTAGCCCAGATTAAAGGAGACATGATGACTAGGATGACATCTGATCCTGGAGCAGAAAAAGGACATTAGTGGGGCAATTGGTAAAATTTGAATAAAGTCCCTATATTAGATTACAGTAATGTATTAGTGTTAATTTCTTAATTTTCATCTTTGTACTGTTATATTTTTACATATATATATATACACACACACACACA
>NW_012102132.1:3364642-3366960 GCF_000951045.1 Mandrillus leucophaeus
AACCTCCACCTCCCGGGTTCAAGCGATTCTCCTGCCTCAGCCTCCTGAGTAGCTGGGATTACAGGTGCACACCACCACGCCCAGCTAATTTTTGTATTTTCAGTAGAGACAGGGTTTCACCATGTTGGCCGGGATGGTCTCGATCTCTTGACCTCTTGATCCACCTGCCCTGGCCTCCCAAAGTGCTGGGATTACAGGTGTGCACCACCACACCCGGCCCTGTACTGTTATATAAAATATTAACATTTAGGGAGTCTGAGTATATGGAAATTCTTTGTACTATATTTGCGACTCTTCTTTTTTTAAAAAAATAGTCAGGCCTGGCACAGTGGCTTATGCCTGTAATCCCAGCACTTTGGGAGGCCAAGGCAGGTGGATCACCTGAGCTCAGGAGTTTGAGACCAGCCTGACCAACATGGTGAAACCTTGTCTCTACTAAAAATACAAAAATTAGCCAGGTGTGGTGGCGTGCACCTGTAATCTCAGCTACTTGGGAGACTGAGGCAGAAGAATCACTTGAAACTGGGAGGCGGAGGTTGCAGTGAACTGAGATAGCATCATTGTACTCCAACCTGGGCAACAAGAGTGAAACTCCATATAAAAAAAAAAAAATTCATTTATTTTTGTGTCTTACTATGTTGCCCAGGCTGGTCTTGAACTCTCAGGGTCAAACAATCCTCCTGCCTTGGCCTCACAAACTCCTGGGATTACAGATGTGAGCCACTGTGCCCCACCTATATTTGGAACTTTTTTGTTTCAAAGTATTTCAAGTTTAATTTTTTAAATTTAGAATTATAAAAGTATTAGGGTAGATCAAAGAATCCTGGGGTGAGCTGGGCATGGTGGCTTGCACCTGTAGTCCCAGCTACTCAGGAAGCTGAGGTAGGAGAATCGGTTGAGCCCAGGAGTTTGAGACCAACCTGGGCAATATAGCGAGATTCCCTCTTTAAGAAAAAAAAAAAAAGGAATTCTGGCGTGGACCAGAAATTCAATAGTGAAGAAAAATTAAAAAAAGAAAGAAAATTCAAACTATCTTGAGGGGTTCCTCTGGTGAAACCCCATGGCCACTGCTGCTGAACGTGGAGGTCAGAACCTCTGTCACCTCTGCCCCTGACAGCCAGGTGCCACCACTGCCACCCTGATTATAAAGCTCCTCTTTGGACACTTGCTCCTCATGTTGCTTTCTTCTGAATCCAGGTGCCTTACAGGGGTGGAACCTAGATCACACACATGCCTGGTTGTCAGCTGCAAGGGAAGCTGAGAAAGAGAGCCTGTGGCTCTACTTTGAGGAGATTTATTTATAATGTAGGAAATTCCAAATTTCAGAAGTTGTTCCAAAGATGCCAGGCCCATTCTGTGGTTTTCCTTTTCAGCTCCTTCTTCTTCTTCTTCTTCTTCTTCTTCTTTTTTTTTTTTTTGAGAGAGGGTCATGCTCTGTGGCCCAGGCTGGAGCACAGTGGCATGATTATAGCTCACTGTAGCCTCGACCTCCTGGGCTCAAGCAATCCTCCTTCCTCAAGCCTCCTGAGTAACTGGAGCCACAGACACACACAACCATGCCTGCTTAATTTTATTTTTTGTAGAGACGGGATCTCGCTATGTTGCTAAGGCTGCCTTTTCAGTTTTTTATTATATCTTTTGATGAATAGATCTTAATTCTTAACATCTTAAATTTATTTGTCCAATTTATTAATCTCTTTCTTTATGGTTTGTGCTTTTGTGTCCTGTTTAATTTAGCTTAGAAGTTATACATTCTTATTTTTCTTTTAGTGGTTGCTTTAAGCTTGCATCCTTGACTAGTCAAATTAATTAACCCTAATCCCTTCTCCCTTGACAATGTAAAGACCTTAAGACATGTTAACTCTATTTCCCTCCTTTGTAACTTATATGTCAGAGTTATCATGTATTTTAATTTTTTTTTTTTTTGAGACAGGGTCTCACTCTGTTGCCCAGGCTGGAGTGCAGTAGGCACAATCATGGCTCACTGTAGCCTCGACTTCCTCGGCTCAAGCAATCCTCCCACATCAGCCTCCTGAGTAGCTGGGACTATAGGTGTGTGCCACCGTGCCTGGCTAGTTTTATTTTATTATTTTTAGCAGCGACAGTGTCTCACTATGTTGCCCATGCTGGCCTCGAACTCCTGGCCTCAAGCGATCCCCCTGCCTTGGCCTCCCAAAGTGCTGGGATTACAGGTGTGACATGTATTTTAATTCTATGTTTATTTGTTTATTTATTTATTTATTTATTTATTTATTTATTTATTTATTTTTTGAGACAGGGTCTCACTCTGTCGTCCAGGCTGGAGTGCAGTGGTGTGA
>NW_012102132.1:3368880-3370410 GCF_000951045.1 Mandrillus leucophaeus
TACATATATATATATATATATATATATATAGCCCAATATATGTGTGTGTGTGTGTGTATGTAATATTTTAAGATTTTCACAGATCTTTTAGCCATGAAAATTTTATTTTTTATGTATCATGAGGTAGGGATCTAATTTTATTTTTTCCATATGAATACTTCTCGAAGAGGTCATGATTTTACCACTGCATTGAAGTCCCATCTTTTTCTTTTCTTTTTTTGAGATGAAGTCTTGCTCTGGAGTGCAGTGGCGCAATCTCGGCTCACTGCAACCTCAGCCTCCCAGGTTTAAGCGATTCTGCTGTCTCGGCCTCCCTAGTAGCTGGGATTACAAGGCGTGCACCACCACGCCCGGCTAATTTTTCCTGTTTTTAGTAGAGATGGGGTTTCACCACGTTGGCCAGGCTGGTCTCGAACTCCTGACCTCAGGGATCTGCCCGCCTTGGCCTCCCAAAGTGCTGGGATTACAGACATGAGCCACAGCGCCCGACCTGAAGTCTCATCTTTGTTTTTCATCTGCCCGGGCTCTGTTTCTGGGATCTCTATTCTGTTCCTAGCGCCCTGCACACTGCGTTCACTGCTTCACTTAAGCCCGCTAATATATTTTGTTCTCTGATTGGGCAACTCTGCCCTTAAGGTGTTTATTCTTTTCAGCCTAGTACAACTCTCCCATTGCAGTTTGTTTAGATGAATAACCTGTGTAGCTCACTTAGCGGAAAACTGACAGCTTGAGTTCTTAGGCAGAAATCCAAAGCACTTATTGGAGTGAATAAATTATTCGGACTGAATTTCATGTCTTGCTATGAGGTGTCCTTTGACTTCGTCCCTTTTCCTCTTTGCCACTCTGTGAGCCCCCACTTCTCAGGTCTGGCTGGCTGGAGAAGGGCGTCCTCGCAGGAAAGCAGAAATGTTCTCAGGCTCCTGACGGTGGCAGCCAGGCCTAGTGACAGGGTGAAAGCGGATCCGGAGAGTGGCTGGTGTCAGCCATTCCCAGGCCATGCTCTCTGCTACACTCACATCAGGCTGCCGTAAAAGAAGCACTCAGGTTGATTCACTTTAAAAACTGTACAGAGACTGGGCACCGTGGCTCAGGCCTGTAATCCCAGCCCTTTGGGAGGCCGAGGGGGGCAGATCACCTGAGTCCAGGAATTCAATACCAGCCTGGCCAACATCACAAAACCCTGTCTCTACTGAAAATACAAAAATTTAGCCTGGCATGGTGGTGCACGCCTGTAGTCCCAGCTACTCAGGAGGCTGAGGCAGAGGATCATTTGAGCCTGGTAGGCAGAGGTTGCAGTGAGCCGAGATTGCGCCACTGCACTCCAGCCTGGGCGATAGAGTAAGACCCTGTCTCAAAACAAAACAAAACAAAACAAAACCCAAAACGAAAACCCAAATAAAAACATAGAGCTCCCCTACCTTTGCTTCACTTGAGCAATGATACCTATAAAATCATCATTTTCGGGCCGGGCGCGGTGGCTCAAGCCTGTAATCCCAGCACTTTGGGAGGCCGAGGCAGGCGGATCACAAG
>NW_012102132.1:3370810-3372798 GCF_000951045.1 Mandrillus leucophaeus
TGGGATTACAGGTGTGACATGTATTTTAATTCTATGTTTATTTGTTTATTTATTTATTTATTTATTTATTTATTTATTTATTTTTTGAGACAGGGTCTCACTCTGTCGTCCAGGCTGGAGTGCAGTGGTGTGATTTTAGCTCACTGCAATCTCCACCTCCGGGGTTCAAGGGATTCTCCTGCCTCAGCCTCCCGAGTAGCTGGGATTTCAGGCACGTGACACCATGTGCACTAATTTTTGAGTTTTTGGTAGAGATGGGGTTTCACCATGTTGGCCAGGCTGGTCTTGAACTCCTGACCTCCTCACCCACCTCGGCTTCCCAAAGTGCTGGGATTACAGGCATGAGCCACTGCGCCTGGCCTATTCCTATGTATATTTAATATCCAAAAGATCAGATTGCTATTTGTTTATACAGATGTATCCATCTGTTTACCTGTTTTCTCCTCCTGTGCCTAATTATTTTGTGTCATTTGTCTCACTGTATCTGCTAAATTGTAGACATTATTTAAGACCTAGGAGTATGTTAACTTCCTCCAGGGATGAATGACATTTTCTTCTGGGAAGCACCCAGGACACAACCAAGCTGGGATCACTTCAATCAAATGTCAGGGCTAGCTTGAGAAGATCTGAAGGTGAGCAGTCGCTGTGAGGACCTGTTTGAGGTCATCCTTCCTCCTAGGAGGCAAACTTTCAGGGTCCTCACGGAAAGTGAGAGAAGTGCGCTAGCCCCTCTCACTGCAGCAGACGTGCCCGACTCCAGCTCCTTCCCCCAACCCCTGTGCTGGTTGGCTTCTAGGCTGCCTCCTCTGGAGCAGGCAAATGGCACCTGAGGAGAAGTGGCCTTCAGTGCTCTCTCCTTCCCTTGGACATCAGTTTTCTCCCAGATCCTGGCCCAAACTAACTATCTTGTTAGTTTGCAAAAGTTTCCAAACAGGTGTTTTTAATATTTCAATCAGCTGCTTTAGTTGTCTTAAGAACGAGGGTTGGGTCCAAATTACATAGTGTGCTATTCATGAAATATAAATCCCTTATTAAGATTTTTTTTTTTAAAAAATTTTGGAGATTGAGTCTTGCTATGTCACCCAGGCGGGTCTTGAACTCCTGGATCCTCCTGCCTCAGCCTCCCGAGTAGCTGGGATTACAGGCGCGTACCACCACACCTGAAAAGTGAATTTTAGAAGTTCTTTATAAATTCTGGGTGGCGGTTCCATGTGCTGCTAGTATCTTCAGGCCTGTGGTTTATCCTTTTAGTTTGTTTATGGGATTTTCTTTTTTTCTTTTTTCTTTTTTTTTAAGAGACAGGGTCTTACTCTGCGGCCCAGGCTGGAGTGCAGTGGTGCAATCTATAGTTCACTGCAGCCTCCAACTGCTGGACTCAGGCCACTCTCCTGCCGCAGCCTCCCAAAGTGCTGGGAGCACCTAACTTGTTTATGCAGATTTTTGCAAATAAAACTTCTCAGTTTTCAATTTCAAGACATTCAACTTTATCAATCCTTTTCTTTCATAACTTACACATTTTGTGGGTTTTTAAAAATTGCTCTCATTGAGATAGGTGTCTCTCTATATTGGCCAGGCTGGTCTCGAACTCCTGAGCTCAAGCAATCCTTCCACCTCAGCCTCCCAAGTAGCTGGAATTAAAGGCATGAGCCACTGTGTCTGGCACATTTTGAGTTTTATTTAAGAAATTTACCAGGCCTGGTGGCTCACACTGTAATTCCAGCTCTTTTGGAGGCTATGGCAGGAGTAATTGCTTGAGGCCAGGAGTTCAAGACCAACCTGGGCAATGACGTGAGACCCTGTCTCTACAAAAAACTTTTAAAAAATTTGCCAGGTGTTGTGGTGCTCTCTTGTAGTTCCAGCTACGGGGGTAAGATCACTTGAGCCTAGCAGGTCGAGGCTGCAGTGAGCCATGATTGTGCCACTGAGCTCCTGCTGGGAGACGGAATGATACCTTGTCTCAAAAAAATAAAAAAGGAAAAAAAAAAAAA
>NW_012102132.1:3376633-3379157 GCF_000951045.1 Mandrillus leucophaeus
CTGGCCAACATGGTGAAAACCTATCTCTACTAAAAATACAAAAATTAGCCGGGTGTGATGATGGACACCTGTAATCCCAGCTACTCTGGAGGCTGAGGCAGGAGAATCGCTTGAAACCAGAAAGCGGAGGTTGCAGTGAGCTGAGATCGTGCCACTGCACTCCAACCTGGGCAACAAGAGCAAAACTCCGCCTCAAAAAGAAAAAAAAAAAAAAGAAAAAAGAAAAAAACTGCTGTAATGGTTTCATGGGGTGAAATCTTTCAACTGCTCTCTGACTTTTTCCTCTTGCATAAGCTTAAAAGGTTACCCTTTTCCAGAGTTTTACTGACTACTCATTCTATCTGTTTTCATTTTCTAGCACTGAATTTTAGCATTTAACCCTTTAATTGGGCTGAAACTAATTTTGGTGTGTGTGTGTATGTGTGTATATATATACATGTATATGTATATACATGTATATATATATGTATACATATATATAATTTTTTTTTTTTTGAGACGGAGTCTTGCTTTGTCTCCCAGGCTGGAGTGCAATGGTGCAATCTCAGCTAACTGCAACCTCCGCCTCCCGGGTTCAAGCAATTCTCCTGCCTCAGCCTCCCGAGCAGCTGGAATTACAGGCGTGCCCTGCCACACCCGGTTTATTTTTGTATTTCTCTTTTAGTAGAGACGGGGTTTCACCATGTTGGCCAGGCTGGTCTCGAACTCCTGGCCTCAGATGATCCGTCTGCCTCAGCCTCCCAAAGTGCTGGGATTACAGGTGTGAGCCACCGCACCCAGCCTGGTGTATATCTTAATTGTTTTAGCTTGAGAATAAATTAACATCAGAAAAGGCTACTCATCCTTCATTTATTCTTTTTTCCTTAAGAATTTCCTGTAATTTTCTGTTTATTATTCTAGATGAACAATCTTTTTTTTTGTTGAGAGGGAGTCTCGCTCTGTCGTCCAGGCTGGAGTGCAGTGGCCCAATCTCCGCTCACTGCAAGCTCCGCCTCCCGGGTTCACGCCATTCTCCTGCCTCAGCCTGCTGAGTAGCTGGGACTATAGGCGCCCGCCACGACGCCTGGCTAATTTTTTGTATTTTTTAGTAGAGACGGGATTTTACCGTGTTAGCCAGGATGGTCTCGATCTCCTGACCTCGTGATCCACCCGCCCTCGGCCTCCCAAAGTGCTGGGATTACAGGCGTGAGCGACCGCGCCTGGCCAATGAACAGTCATTTTATAAAGATCCAGAAAAATCATTGTGTGGTGTTTGGTTTGGTATTATATTAAACTTACACATTAATTTGGAAATAACTGATGCCATTAAAATATTTAATTCTTTCATCCAAAAACATTTCTCTGTTTATCTGCATCTTTTATATTCTCAATGCAGCTTTGCCCTTTTCTCATATTGATCCCATGGATTTGTTAGTTTGAAAACACTTGTAGCAGTTGAGAATGGCATCCTTTCCCCGTTAAATTTTCTAACTTTATTGTGAATATATAAGAGTACTATTGATTTCTGGGTGTTTTTGTATCTGCTGTTTATTATTTATTATTTATTTTTTGAGACAGGGTCTTGCTGTGTCACCCAGGCTGGAGTACAATGGTGCAATCTCAGCTCACTGAAACCTCCACCTCCCAGGCTCAAGTGAGTTTTCTGTCTCAGCCTCCCGAGTTGCTGCTCTGTAACTCAAATGGTTGTCTAGTTGTCCTTTTTTGTGTTTCAAGGTATACAATGATATTATTAGCAAATATGGATAATTTTGTGTCTTTTCCAATGGTTATACTTTGTTCTGTTGTTGAGAAATGCTTTAAAAGCAATAGTAGCACTTTGGGAGTCTGAGACTGGCAGATCGCTTGAGCCCAGGAGTTTGAGACCAGCCTGGGCAACATGGCAAAACCTTGTCTCTATAATAACAAAATACAAAAATTAGCCGGGCATGGTGGTGCCTGTAGTCCCAGCTACATGGGGTGATGAGGTGGGAGGATCCCTTGAGCCCGAGTTTGAGGCTGTAGTGAGCTGTGATCACACCACTGCACTGCAGTCTGGGTGACAGAGTGGGACCCTAAAAATAAAAATATAAATTAAAAATATAAATAAAAGCAATAGTAAATAATTATGATGGAGGAAGATTTGTTATGTAATAGAACAGTGTGTTTAGCATGACTTTCTGACTGTGTTAAAAATATGTATAGGGCCGGGTGGGGTGGCTCACATCTGTAATCCCAGCACTTTGGGGGCCCAGGTGGGAGGACTACTTGAGTCCAGGTGTCTGAGATCAGCCTGGGCGACATGGCGAAACCCCATGTCTCCAAAAAATACAAAAATTAGCCAGGCATGGTGGCGCACGCCTGTAGTCCCAGCTACTGGGGAGGCTGGGATGGGAGGATCACTTGAGTCCGGGAGGTTGAGGCTACAGTGAGCTGTGATTATGCTACTGCACTCCAGCCTGGGCAACAGAGTAAAAACCTGTCTCAAAAATGAAAAAAAAAAAAAAGCAAAACATATGTGTGTGTGTGTGTGTGTGTGTGTGTGTGT
>NW_012102132.1:3380379-3384419 GCF_000951045.1 Mandrillus leucophaeus
CTCGGGAGGCTGAGGCAGGAGAATGGCGGGAACCCGGGAGGCGGAGCTTGCAGTGAGCTGAGATCCGGCCACTGCACTCCAGCCTGGGCGACAGAGCCAGACTCCGTCTCAAAAAATAAAAAAAAATAAAATCACAATTTTCATGTAGATGTGCATTTAAGCAGCTATTATCATAATGAAAAAAATGTCATCTGTGTTCCACTACAATGGTCTAGTCCCACCAGGAGCGAGTGCCTTTGGCATATACATATGCGGGTAGATGAAGAGGAATTAAGAGGAATTTCAGGGAGGAGGAAGGGGACCAAGTGAGCTTCAGCAGTCACACACTCTCCTCACTCAATGCTTGCAACCAGCCCAGCGGATGGATGCTGTTCTCTGTATTTTATCTATGAGGAAAACTGAGCTTAGGAGGTTGAGCAAGCTGCGCAAGATACTCAGATGCAAAAGGCAGCACTACCGTTGTGCACAGGCTGGCCTCTCTCTGCTCCTACCCCATGTCACCAGCACTGAAGGCAGAGAACACCAAAGATAGATACATAAATGATGTGGGAACTTGGCCATGATATCATCCCTGTAATGTTTCAACAGTCACCTGAACTAAGGGAACAGGTAAATGCGTTTGAGAGACATTTAAAAATGTGTACTTAAACCTGTAATCCCAGCACTTTGGGAGGCCGAGGCAGGTGGATTGCTTGAGCCCAGGAGTTCGAGACCATCCTGGGCAACGTTGCAAAACTGCATCTCTACAAAAAATACAAAATTTAGGCAAGTGTGGTGGTGCACGCCTGTAGTCCCAGCTACTTGGGAGGCTGAGATGGGAGGATTGCTTGAGCCCAGGAGGTTGAGGATGCAGTGAGCCATGATCTCACCACTGCACTCCACCCTGGGTGACAGAATAAGGCTGTAGTCCCAGCTACTTGGGGGGGCTGAGGCGGGAGGATGACTTGAGCCGAGAGGTTGAGGCTGCAGTGAGTTGTGTTTGCATCACTGCACTCCAGTGTGGGTGACAAATCAAGACCTTGTCTCAAAAAAAAAAAATTGTTTGTGAAATATTACAAGTAGGCCCAGTGTGGTGGCTCACACTTGTAATCCCAGCATTTTGGGAGGCCAAGGTGGGTGGATCACTTGAGGTCAGCAGTTCGAGACCAGCCTGGGCAACATAACAAAAACCCATCTCTACCAAAAATATAAAAATTAGTGGGGCGTGGTGACAGGTGCCTGTAATGCCAGCTACGCGGGAGGCTGAGGCAGGAGAATCACTTGAACCCGAGAGGTGGAGGTTGCAGTGAGCTGAGATCACACCACTGCACTCCAGCCTGGGTGACAGAGTCAGACTCCGTCTCAAAATAAATAAATAAATAAATAAATAAATAAATAATAAAAAATAAAATATTACAAGTAGACTTGTAAAATAAAGAAAAACTTCATTGATTATCCTATCATAAAGCACTGTTTAAATTTGGGGATATTTATTAATGTTTATGGTTAAGAGCCCTCAGGTCAGAGGACTGAGGATGGAGGTATGCTGAGGCATGCAAAGCACTCAGTGACTGGAACCTCAGAGTAACGGCTCAGTCAATGGTACTGATTGCCTTTTTACAAAAATTTTTTAATCAGGGTTTTGTTATGTTGCTCAGGCTGGTCTCAAACTCCTGGCCTCAAGCAATCCTCCTGTCTACCTGGGATTACAGGCGTAAGCCACCACACCCAGCTTGATGGCCTTTATTTTTATTTGTTTATTTAGAGACAGGGTTTTGTTCTGTCACCCAGGCTGGAGTGCAGTGGCGCAATCATGGCTCTCTACAGCCTCGACCTCCTGGGCTCAAGTGATCCTCCTGCCCCAGCCTTCTGAGTAGCTGGGACCACAGGTGTGTGCCACCATGTCAGTTTGCCTTTATTATTTTTATTTTTATTTTATATACTTATTTATTTTGAGATGGAGTCTCATTCTGTTACCCAGGATGGAGTGCAGTGGCAGGATCTCAGCTCACTGCAACCTCTGCTTCCTGGGTTCAAGCGATCCTCCCACCTCAGCCTTCTGAGTAGCTGGGACTACAGGTGCACACCACCACACCTGGCTAATTTTTGTACTTTTTGTAGAAATGGGGTTTCGACATGTTGCCCAGGCTGGTCTCGAACTCCTGGGCTCAAGCAATTCACCTGCCTCAGCTGCCGAAAGTGCTAGGATTACAGGTGCGAGCCACTGTGCCACTTAAATTTTCTTGATCATTGAGATATTTTTCAATGTTTTTAATAGTAGCTCTCTGTGTAGTCTGTGAAATGTTCATCATGTTCTTTGTTCATTTGTTGGAACGTTAGCATTTTTAACCACTTTATATAACTTCATTGTATAATAAATATATTAACTCTTTGTATATTATATTTGCTGTAAAATGCCTTTCCTTTCTGTTTGTGGTCTACAAGTTTTCATATCAAAGCTGTAATGGTTTCGGCCAGGCGTGGTGGCTCACTCCTGTAATCCCAGCATTTTGGGAGGCTGAGGCGGGCGGATCACCAGGTCAGGAGTTCGAGACCAGCCTGGCCAACATGGTGAAAACCTATCTCTACTAAAAATACAAAAATTAGCCGGGTGTGATGATGGACACCTGTAATCCCAGCTACTCTGGAGGCTGAGGCAGGAGAATCGCTTGAAACCAGAAAGCGGAGGTTGCAGTGAGCTGAGATCGTGCCACTGCACTCCAACCTGGGCAACAAGAGCAAAACTCCGCCTCAAAAAGAAAAAAAAAAAAAAGAAAAAAGAAAAAAACTGCTGTAATGGTTTCATGGGGTGAAATCTTTCAACTGCTCTCTGACTTTTTCCTCTTGCATAAGCTTAAAAGGTTACCCTTTTCCAGAGTTTTACTGACTACTCATTCTATCTGTTTTCATTTTCTAGCACTGAATTTTAGCATTTAACCCTTTAATTGGGCTGAAACTAATTTTGGTGTGTGTGTGTATGTGTGTATATATATACATGTATATGTATATACATGTATATATATATGTATACATATATATAATTTTTTTTTTTTTGAGACGGAGTCTTGCTTTGTCTCCCAGGCTGGAGTGCAATGGTGCAATCTCAGCTAACTGCAACCTCCGCCTCCCGGGTTCAAGCAATTCTCCTGCCTCAGCCTCCCGAGCAGCTGGAATTACAGGCGTGCCCTGCCACACCCGGTTTATTTTTGTATTTCTCTTTTAGTAGAGACGGGGTTTCACCATGTTGGCCAGGCTGGTCTCGAACTCCTGGCCTCAGATGATCCGTCTGCCTCAGCCTCCCAAAGTGCTGGGATTACAGGTGTGAGCCACCGCACCCAGCCTGGTGTATATCTTAATTGTTTTAGCTTGAGAATAAATTAACATCAGAAAAGGCTACTCATCCTTCATTTATTCTTTTTTCCTTAAGAATTTCCTGTAATTTTCTGTTTATTATTCTAGATGAACAATCTTTTTTTTTGTTGAGAGGGAGTCTCGCTCTGTCGTCCAGGCTGGAGTGCAGTGGCCCAATCTCCGCTCACTGCAAGCTCCGCCTCCCGGGTTCACGCCATTCTCCTGCCTCAGCCTGCTGAGTAGCTGGGACTATAGGCGCCCGCCACGACGCCTGGCTAATTTTTTGTATTTTTTAGTAGAGACGGGATTTTACCGTGTTAGCCAGGATGGTCTCGATCTCCTGACCTCGTGATCCACCCGCCCTCGGCCTCCCAAAGTGCTGGGATTACAGGCGTGAGCGACCGCGCCTGGCCAATGAACAGTCATTTTATAAAGATCCAGAAAAATCATTGTGTGGTGTTTGGTTTGGTATTATATTAAACTTACACATTAATTTGGAAATAACTGATGCCATTAAAATATTTAATTCTTTCATCCAAAAACATTTCTCTGTTTATCTGCATCTTTTATATTCTCAATGCAGCTTTGCCCTTTTCTCATATTGATCCCATGGATTTGTTAGTTTGAAAACACTTGTAGCAGTTGAGAATGGCATCCTTTCCCCGTTAAATTTTCTAACTTTATTGTGAATATATAAGAGTACTATTGAT
>NW_012102132.1:3387534-3420198 GCF_000951045.1 Mandrillus leucophaeus
CGGCGCGATCTCCGCTCACCACAACCTCCACCTCCTGGGTTCAAGCGATTCTCCTGCCTCAGCCTCCCGAGTAGCTGGGATTACAGGCACGTGCCACCACGCCTGGCTAATTTTGCATTTTTAGTAGAGACAGGGTTTCTCCATGTTGGCCAGGCTGGTCTTAAATTCCCGACCTCAGGTGATCTGCCCACCTTGGCCTCCCAAAGTGCTGGGATTACAGGCATGAGCCACCACGCCCGGCCTGAAGCCACTTTTGAGGTCCCAGCAGGCTGCTCTGTCACTCTCAAGTTGTTCATCAGACCACTCTGGTGGCAGAAGGGAGCCAGATTCTCTGCAGGGCAAGTGGCCAGGGGGAGGGGTTATAAAGCTGCCTTTGGAGGAGTGAAGAGGGCAACAGCAGCGGATTGAAGCTTTTCGAGGTCCTGCCTAAGAATGCATCTATGGCAAAAACGTTTCTGGGCACCACTCCCTGAAAGGTTTATTTTTTTATTTTTTTTGAGATGGAGTCTTGCTCTGTCACCCAGGCTGGAGTGCAGTGGCACAATCTCGGCTCACTGCAACCTCTGCCTCCTGGGTTCAAGGGGTTCTCTTGCTTCAGCCTCCCGAGTGGCTGGGATTACATGCACCTGCCACTACGCCCAGCTAATGTTTGTATTTTTAGTAGAGATGGGGTTTCACCATGTTGGCCAGGCTGGTCTCGAACTCCTGACCTCAAGTGATCTGCCCGCTTTGGCCTCGCAAAGTGCTGGGATTACAGTTGAGAGCCACTGCACCTGGCTTGAAAGGTAATGATGGGTGAGGAGAGTAGGGAATACGTGTGGTGGGTGCAGTATTTCCGACAGTGCCACAGCCATGGGATTTTATCTGCAGGCCCCATGCCTTGTGTGTGTGTGCTCACTTGTTGATAAAGTCACATACCACTTTCTGGAACATTCTCTCCCAGAGCATCCCTTCCTTTAGTGACTGGGTAACTCACTTGCACTACAACATTGACCTTTCATAGGGCTTGCTACCCTCAGTGACCTTGAACTCTGTCTATTACTCTGCACTAATCTCATTGCATTCTTTTTGCATGATGTGCTGTTCATGGCGGTTCATGGAATGATCTTCAGCTTATCATATTATAGCAAACTGGGCAAAAACACAGAAAAGACATGTTTATATTTTTCTACCAGCTTAATATTGACATGTTGGATGTGTTTTAAATACCATGAAGTTCAAAAAATGAGCTTAACGGTAGCATTTTGCTTTCTGTCCTCTGTGTATCTAGGGTAAGAAGTCTGTAAAAAGGTAACGGGATTTTCTGAACTGAAAGGCCAGGGGCTCATATTTTGTGTCTGAATGTGGCCTAAACTCTTCTATACAATTTTTGTAGCGTGATATTTATTTGAGTAAAGCAAATAATCACTGGTAGTTTATGTTTCCTTCATATGGGTCTTCTGAAAGTGAGCCAGGTAAGCTCATTCAGGCCTGGGCTCTTTCTGGGGTGTGTGTGACACATACAAGTGTTTCTTCTGAAGCCACCATGGTTCCTTGCTTTGGCAAAGCATAGGGCAAGGGCAGGGAAGGAATCGTGTGTAAACCAGGTTAGTGAGGCACGCCAGGAAGCACATCCCAGACTCCAGCCAGAGACCAAATCAAACCATGAAATCACAAAGGCACTGCGTGGAGCGGCAGTGCTGGAGCAGGCGTCCTCCCACAGCTCTTGATGCAAATGTCAACCAAGGGCCACATTTTCCACGCTGCGGCACCTACACCACCAAAATCAATTTAGACTTCTATTTCTAGGAGATGTCACAACTTAGACTTTTTCTTTTTTCTTTCTTTCTTTTTTTTTTTTAAAAGATGAAGTTATTTTAAGCCTGCATCCAAATGCAAGCAACTGAGCTGGAACTGCTTGCAGGATGCCGTCTGTTAACAGCCATGGCTGAAGACTGAAACCTGCAGGATGGGCACCAGGAGCCTGGGTTGTGCTCCTTTACAGGGGCGGGAGCTGTCCCTCTGCAACACCCCTACCCCACCCCAACCATTGCGGGAAGGTGTCTGAGGCCTAACCGTGTGGATGAACTCTGCAGGGGCCTTTAGAAATCAGGCCATCCCTCTTCTTTTAACCCTCTGTTGTTTGTCCCCAAGCTGTTTGACCTGTAATCTGAGGAGACAACTGCCTTTTCATGTTTTATACATTTTATTCATACATTTCTCCAACTTTGAAATGACAAAAGCCCAATTCTATGATTTCCCATTACACAGCATCCTACAGGTATGTATATTCTACAAGGAATACTATGGAGTTTCTCTTCTTCCCCTGTCACACAAGATAACTGATTAGGGTTTCATCAATTTGTACTGTGCCGGCAGCGCACCAGCATTCTGGTTGTTCCGGCGACAGGGCAAAGGAATCAGGATGGGAGGGCGTGTGCTAAGGCATGTAAATAGATACACACAGAGAGAAAGAAAAGCAGGACATTTACAAAGAATCCAAACCTTTCCAATCCCTTCAGCTCCTGGGTGTTGAGGGACACCTCCTGCACAAACGCTCTTGCTAGCTAAGGCTCTGCTGTACCCTGCAAATACTTACAATTGGATACGGTGAAATATACAACAACCATTAACATCTCTCTCTTTTTATCACTGAGACAATACTTCAACACCTTTTATAAAAAGGCAATAATACATACAGAAAAAAGAACACGTTGGCAAAACTTTATGCAAAACCACCCCAGAACTGAGTTTGAATGGGGACGCGCCTACACTGCAATTAAACACGATACTCGGGTCTCAGCACGTGAGGGTTGTGTGGCCTTCACATCAGTCACGCTGCCTGCTGCACCCGGCAGCTGCCTACCTGCCTGCACAGATGACATTCCGGGAAACAGCTAAGACTGGAAATCAATTCCCCCAATTCTTGGTCTCTTCCAAATAAAAAAAAAAAAAATAGGGGGAGCCACTCATTGTGGAGGAATGCCTATTTCTGTTCCCAAGGACAACTCCTGCTACAGAGGCTGTACTTCCTCCGGGTCCAGAGAGGGTCACCCCGAGCCTCTGTCAGTAAGAACACTGGCGTGTTCTCTCAGTCACACACCGGAGAGAATGGAGCTAACACATAAATAGTAGCTAAATTTTGAGTTTCTGAGCGTGCACAGAGATTGAGCTGTGCTTGGGGCCAGAAAGGAGGTCTCCTGTGTGGTGACAAACGTCTCTTTCCATTTTCTTTTGCTCAGTCCATTTGCACAGGTTCAAGGGAGTTGATGGAGGGTCAGATGAGAGGTGGTGGGAGCTCAGGATTTTCTATCCCCACAAAGAGCTAAGACTTGGGAGTGCTGGCCCCAGGGATGGTGCGGCCCTCTTTCTACTTCTGTTTCTGTGGGCTCTGTCTGCCCACCTGCTGCACAAAGCAAGGCAGGGGAAAAACCAGATGGGAACATGGTGGGGAATATCCTCTTCTTTTCCCTTTTCTCCCACTTCCTGGATGTATGTGACAGTTAAACTTCACCCACTAAGCTGGAAAATCCGGGACTCCCCATAGCTCCAAGTTTAAGGCAAACTGATGTGTGTGTGCACAGGCAAAGCCAATCAAGCCACGAGCTTGGAGGAGAGTCCTGTATCCAGATATTCCAAACAGAGAGGGAACTCTTATTTCTAAAGGAGTTAGAAAAGGAAAGGCTCTGGCAAATGAAATGATCTGTGATTAAAGCTTGTAGCCTTTCTGTAAGCTGCAGTGAGAAGGAAAGCATCTTTCAATAGAAGAATTTGAGGCGCAGAGCAAGAGAGCCACGCTCAGGGGCCTTTAACCTCTTACAGGCTGTAATCGCTCTCAGTATTGTAAGCCCTTAGTCAAGAGGATGGAATGAGGAGGCTGTGTTCAGTTCTGAGAAAACAAGAAACACACACGAGTTTGATAATAGGAAGCAAGAAGGAGGAGGTATGAGGACGACAAGGAGCTTGGTTTTGGAATGCCGATTCCAAGGTGCCTTCTCTTTCCAAAGAGACAGCGTGGGAGGCATTTCTATTAAGAATTTGTTAATCAAGCAGTTTTCTTGGTAGCTTTAGCAACACAGATTCTCTTTGCCCCGAGTTAAGAAACTGGCCTGAAATTTAAAAAAAAAAAAAAAAAAAAAGGACATGACATCAGTGGGGGACAAAAGAGAGCTGGCTTTGGGTTGCCTTGTTTTTCAGGGGCAGTTTCCAGGGTGGGAATCTTCCTGGAGGGTGGTTCAATTGACTAAACTTTTTCAAGAAACAAACTTGAAGCCTTAATGAAGAGACAAATAAAGTGATTTACAAACAAAAGAACTCTGCAGCGATGAGATCAAAGGCTGTAAAAAGATAATAGTAGCTGCAGCCCAGGCCTGCCTGGAGCACAGAGGAAGGCTTGGCCCACTGGCTGGCTCTAGCAGCCTAAGAAGGAATTGGATGGGGAACAGGAACACCTCCTGCATTTCTCCTGCAGTGGGGGACTTTGCGACATCTTCAGATATTCAGCCACCAATAGGATGGGCTGGGACGATGCCTTCTGAATGCAAATAGCAAGAAGTAGGTCAACCATTTCTTTTACTCTCTGAGCAAATATTTTAAATCATCTCACCTGACAAGAGATACATTTAATTGCATTTAAAAAGGCTACAATGTTATCTTGACACTGGGAAACTTCCAGATGAATTAAATTGAGTGACATTTCCCTTTTTAGCGTTAAAATGGGATATGCTGCATGTGCAAAGTAATTACTGCCTTGTGATTGGAAAATCAGGACATTTCATCTTTTTAACAAAGAATTCAACATATAAAAACACTCCCTTTCTTGCTGTGGGGAATGGAGTTGGGTGGGGGAGAGAACCTTCAAAATAGGGCTCTCCAGTACTTCAACTGACCACTAATAAGATTTAGTGCTCTAATCATTCGTTCTGGTCTTTAAAAGGAGCGGGGGAGGTTCTGCTGATGGAATGGAAGCAGTAAAGAAGCTTTTAGCAATTTTCTCTGATTGCTTAGTGGACAATTGTAAGGTAGCAGTAGCAGCAGCAGCAATGTACTGAAATTACTCTGAATTCAGAAATTTAAGTATATGCAGCTAGGTCATAAAGACACTGCTTTAGAGAAGACATGTATTAGTGGAATGGAACAGATAACCTCTTTGAGAAGTCAATGAGTTCTGCATGCAGGGATTTCACCATCGGAATGATGGCAAGAATGATGCCTGCCTGGGTGCTTCTCAGAGGATGTATAAAGCCACTGAGGAAGAGTGCTACAGTGCCTGTGAATTCTGGGGCCACAGACATTTAAGTTGGCATTGCTTTTCTCCTCCTCTGCTTAATCCACCTTTATAAACATGGCAGATGGCTTAAGACAGGCATCGTCAGCGTCTCTGGAGATGTGGGCTCAAAGGGCAAGTGGGGGCGTGGGGGTTTCCACTAGAGGGAGGGAAGTTTCTATTTCCCTTGTGTTAGTTGTAGTTGTCTTTGTGCTTCACCAGAAAAGAGGTAGAGTGGGCACCTTCACACTAAGAGCCCAAACTGTGGTCAGTACCATACCAGGAATGACTGTCTGGCCGTGGCATCTATCAGATTTGAATCAGTCCTAACACAGCCCTAACTAACTCTTTGAAGGTTTCTCTCTCCATCTAGCGTGAGACCACTGTTGAGCTTGTCTCTGGTTTGGTGGCTTGGTCACCCCCCTGTGGGGCCCAAACAGAAGTAGTTCACTCAATACCTTGTTAGTAAGTCGCAGACTCATCTGGTCACTGACAAAGAACAACATCAGAAAAAAAAAAATCGTCATCATTTCATAATAGGCAGTGGGGGCGGAGGCGGGTAGGGTGCTGACAACGTAAAAGAAGTATACTAATTCCTTCTCTGTTTGGTCCTTTAAGAGGAGCTGTTCGGCTCAGAAAACACCCTGCACATCCTGCCAAGGCACAAAGTGACAAGGCCATCTAACCTACAAGAAGCAAAAAAACGATGGTATGTTTTCAAGGATCACAGGTTAATATAAGTACTTCACACCCTCACACGCTAATGAAAACCATTCTACTGACCTCTGGCAAAGAGTCTGAGAACCCCAGCCCAAATCTCCTGTATTGGAAGAACGTGACTTCATGGAAGGGTTATGAGATGGTTAATGTCTCTAAAGCAACAAGGACAGATGATTCCCCTGTGCCAAGGGAAACAGCAAGAGGAAGAAGAGACCACAGGTGGCCTCCAGTACACCTGTGGCCCTTGGGCTCATGGCTCTGTGCGAGTCAGACGCGGTCCAGCTGGGCTCTGGCAGGCTCCTTTGTCGCCCTGCCAACTGATACTCACTCCTGGGCCTTCAAAGGTTCGATGAGCATCTAACAAATTATACAATTGAAAAGATTATCAGCTTGGAAGCCTGAACAAATCTATAATGAAATGAAGGACCCAAAGGCATTTTAATTATTGAACACATAAAAGGAAGTATATTTAAAAAAAATTGGTCAAACTGTCCTGTTATCATTTTAAAGGAATTTACAGGGCTGTTATAGATTATTCTTTTGGAATATTTCAGTTTATAGCAAATGCCTAAACTGGTTTCTTCATTGCACAGTATTTTCTCTTAAAATGGGTGCTTTAAAACAATTACATACAGATTAAAAATCCTCATTTCTTTGCTTAATTAAAACGTTAATACTCTTAGACAACACAGATCTGAAATGGTGAAACCAGCAATTCCCCCCCACCTTACAACAAATTAAATTGAGACAAAATTACAAACACATTTCACTACATGATTATTATTAATAAAAATCAGTTTCTTTTTTTTTTTTTTTTATAAAGTTGCCCAAAATGCAAGGGATGTGCATAGGTTTACAACTTAGTCATAATAGCATTTTATTCTTATTCCCCTGGGTGTGCCCCATGAACGGAATGTAGAATGTACTTTGCTGTAGATTACAGATTGTTTTGTCCAACACAGACACACCGACAGCATAAACGCTCGCGACTGTCCACATGCATTAAGAGTCAAGACCCAACTTCAAATCTCTAAAAGGTTTACAGGGTGCTTCAAAGAGACAGTATCACATTATCTGGATGTTACATAAAGGACTTAAAAAAAAAATACTATTCTAAAAAAAAAAAAAAAAGAGAAAAAAGGCCTTTAAAAATTTATGACTGTTTTGTAATCACTACACTAATTATTTCAAATAAATAAAGGAAAGAAAGATATTCCAATCCATAAAATCAGACTCTAAAAAGAATGTAGTGTTCCACCCCCAGTCAAGGTAACAGAATCATTGTTTATTATTATTAAAATAGATTATAGAAAGCAGCATCTATTTTGTGCAGTTTTTAGGGGCCTTGGAAATAAAAAGCTATGATTTCCAAAAATATAACATTCCAAAGGATTGAATAATACATACATTTAAAGATACATTTTATTAAAGTTTAGGAGAACTGATTAAAAAAGATACTGTCTCTTTAAATTAGTGTGTAATTGTTTTTCTCCTCCTATCTATTCGGACATGACAATAATTATAAATGTAGGTCACACTACAACTAGGTAGTCTCTAGGGACCATGACCTGCTGACACAAGGCCGATAACAAAGAGGCTTTTCCACGTATGAGGTGCTCCCAGTTATGCTCAGATATCTGGGGAGAGGCCTAATAGACCCAGGAGACAGGGACCCACTGTGGGGCTGTGCACACGAGCTCAACAGCTTCCTCCAGATGTCTGATTGTCTCATCAATTTCATTGTTGATAATTGTGAGATCGAAGTAGTGTGCATATGTTCTCTGTAAGATGTCAGACTCCTTCTGCAGACGCTGAAGAGATTCATCCTAAATGGTGATGAGATGGAGGTAGGGGTGGGCATGAGAGGAGGAAAAGCAAACAGAAGAGAGAAATCAGTTGGATTCATTTTCTTTTCACATTTTTGTTCATCCCAGTGTCAGAAACAGTCAAGGCCAGACCCTGACATGCCGTATTCCAGCATGAGGCCAAGTCCGCTCCATGACAGAGGAGACAGTGATTGCTCAACATGCAACAGAGGGTCCATGACAAAGCAGACGAACCAGAGAAAACAGACACTCTTCAGGAAACACGCCACCCCCACTCAGGCCTAGCTATGCCTGTCCCCAGAGTCAGGCTTGGCAGGGCCATGCCAGGTGTGGGTTAGAGTGGCTATGGTGGCCCAAACAGGCCCACAGGAAGCCCCCCGCCCTAGCCTCAAGCCACTCTCCCAATTGGGAGAGGGAGATGGTGGCAAAGCCTGAGCTCTTTGCCCCCCTCCCCTTGGTCCTCCACACTCACTGGAGCCAGGCCTCAGGGCCCAGCTGGGTTTGCACCAGCAAGTCCCTGCCCTTGGATGACAAATTAAGTTGTATTTTTTCCTCTTGTACTTAAAGGTGCCACCGTTCCAGGAATTCAATGACATATAATGGCCCTCACTCAATAGCAGCTGATGCCAGAGGCAAAAGCTCTTTGAGTGTTACAAATAATGGCCGGAATAAGGCTGTTTCCCCAACAAACAGCACCTGGCATCTGATGAATCCCCCCAGAGTGGTCTGCATTAGAAATGGCTGGACAAATGTCACTGTTCACAGGTCCTCGTATCTCTTATGAAAAAAACCAAAGGAAGAGAAGCTGCTGAACTCTAGAGAGGTTTGCTGCAACAAAGGATGCTCCCTAAGCTGCAGCTTGCCACAGATTTTAAGAACTCTCGCAAGAGGGATCCAACAGGAGGAGGGAGTTTAGGTCCCAGCTTTGTCACGCAAGTGTAGCTTCCGCTACAGAGTGGCAGTTCTTTCAAGACAGGGGTCTCTTAAGAGCCACCAGAAAGAAGTCTGCCTCTATATCTTCATGAGTCAAATTTGTCATGCTGAACTCCCAAAGGGCAAGTTCAACCTTGACACTAGGGAACTTTGTGAGTCAAATTAACCACCCCCTACCTGCCAAACACTAGGTGGGTGAGCTCTTGGGCTGAGTCTTAAATATACATAGAGATAATGAAATACCTCTTTATTTGATGAGTGGCTCTGTCTCCAGCTATAAACTTGTCTTGTATGCCCTGTAATTGCTGTGCCCCAGCATTAGGCATAGTGCCTTACACATAGTAAGTGCTTAATAAATGCTGTCAAAAGAACAAGCACTTGTCTGACTAGTGCCAGTCATTATAGGGTTTTACACGTATTAAATCTAAAATCAAGAGACTGAGCAATTCTTCCCAGAAATGGGGGCCCCAGGTGACAGAGAAAGATCTCCAGAGAAAATAAAAGATGCAGTATCTTCAAGGACCTAGGAGCCGTAGTGCCCAGTACTGGCTTAGGGCCCCTCGCCTCCTCTTCTCTAAGGCCCCTCTGTTATTGGCAAGAGACCTTTCCTGGTGAGGCTGCTGGGAGGTCCAGGCAAGCCTCAGCTCTCTGGGTACAGCTCTCAAGAAAGGGGACTAGAAGTAAGATAAAGAGACTTGCTTGATTCCGTCCTGGCCCTGCAGTGGGCATGCACAGACACCACAGCAGACGGGAACTCAATCTTCTCTCTCAGGGCGCTCTGAACCAAGAATGTCCTACCTGTTTTGTCCTCTTTTACAGGCATTTCAAAGCAGGACAGGGCATGCTTTGACTGAGAGTGTTAAGTACTACAGTGTAGCTAAGACCCCAGTTAATCATCACCTTCTAGTTCTGCTTGCACTTAAAAAGCATAGTATTTTCACTGTGGCTTTACTTAATAACCAACACAATGCAAAAAAAAAAACCAAAAAAAACCCAAAAAACCAAAAAACCCGCCATTTTAGCAAACGTGCATTCACCCAAAGACAGGAGTGCTTCCTACCAGGATGAAAAGGAACAATTCCTACAACATCACTGTCTGGCACACGGGATTCTATTTGAATATGTAGTCCTGAGCTTCAGAAACCACTAGCAGAGTTTATGACTTGCTCAGCAAGCTGGGCTGATGAAAATATTCAAGAAAATGTATGGCTGAAAGTATCACATTTTTAATGTAGGTCTCTTTACAGAAAAATAAAGCTCCCTCTTAAGAATCTTTTAAGATGAAGCTATATTTGTCAGTCTCTTCCTCGACAACAGCTTGTCTGTGTGCTTGACTCACACGTGAGCAGGGTTTAACTCAGTGAAAACAAAATGCCTTTATTCTAACAGCAAAAGCAAGGATTTGTGGGAACAAAGTGTCTACATTCTAAATCTATTAAAAGAAACAAGGCTGTATTTCACTACCTCCTAGCTGGTACTTACAGGCAATTTTCTGCACCATTTTGGCAGCTATGGAAAATTAGTAAAAGGGCAGGAAAACAGGCAAAACAAAAACAAAAGCAAAGATGATGATTCAAGAAAAATACATGGCAACTTAAGGATAAAAGCTAACCACAATGTGGAGTTTCAAACATGCTTGTGTATTAAAAAAGATGGGAAAGTAGAATTTTACAAAGGAATATACCTCTTGCAGATGAAATGACAAAAACATGATGGAAAATATGAGTAACACAGGTAAATCAAAATCCTGAATCTTCCTTAAAGGTACACAAAGGGAAAATTTCCAAGCCTTGATTTAACTAGATTTTAAGCTTGGGTGAGTTTAGGTCAGTGTTGACTGAACAGAGTCGAATCCTCTGATGATTTCTAGAACCTGTGAAAGCAACTGTCTTCAGGATAACTTTGTATAAGACTCTCCCCTTAACTAAGGAACCTACAGCGGATAGGCACTGCTACACTTAGCAGACACATGGTAACTACCCTTTGGATCTGCTCAGCAATGGAAAACCTTCTAAAAGTCGGCAGCCAACTCTCATGAGTACCACGTCTGTGGCAGTTTCTGACTTGAGCTGGCTTGACAGTGGACAGAGCTGATTTCTAGGTTTGGTAGTCTCCAGGGGCCTGGAGAGAAATTCCACGAAGGTTCCACTCCACGGGCCGCACAATCCGTAACTGGGTAGGGAGTAGGCTGGCAGCCCTGGAGGTTGTGAGACACCTGGGATGCCTTGGTCCTGGTGGGAGCGAGGGGGTTTGTCCTCAGATTTTAGAAGTCAACTTACTGATAAGGCTGTCCCATGTAGCATTCTACTCCACATCCCATTTCATCAGAGCAGTCTTGCTGCAAATGTAGGTTGACACGCTTCTGACTGTGCTGGGGACTAAGGCTTGATCCTTACGGCTTATTTGGGGAAAAACAGATTGATTCTTACCTCATTTAAACCTGGAGTAATAGTTGGTGCAGCAATGAAAACAACAAAAGGAGCAAACTCTGCAGTTCTCAGGACCTTCAGTGCCTGTGTTAAGAAAAAAAAAAAAAGAAAAATCCCGACTTAAAAGAAGAAATAACTAATGTAACTTTCAAATGAGTCTATAAAAATTTTTATACAACTGAAAATTTCAAGCCCTTGGCTCAAATTTTTGGCAAGGTATTATTAAATTTACCAACTTTATACATAACTTATATTACTTTTTTTCTAAAGGATGGACAATAGCCATCAGACAATAAAAGTTGGCAAACTGGACATTTTTCTTATGACTCATGAATCAATCTCTTTTTCTTCATAAAAGTTAACACTGATTATGTTGGTTAATGTCCATTTAAACCTGGCTATTAGTTGTAGCCTCAATTTTAATCCACAGGAAATGCATTTAAGGAGAGACTTGGACCTGCAGGCTGGTTTTGCCACTAATCTGGAGGCCACTCCCTCACATTTCAAATTTCAAATCGCTAGCCAAGGACTGCTAGCAAATCTGTCCACTGTAACTGCGTTGCTCTGCTGAAAAGCCCCCGGGACTCCTGGGGAAGGGGGAAGCTTGCCCAGGGCTGGAGTTAGAAGCCCTAGACTTTGTGTCTTAGTCCTGTCGCTAAAGACACTGTGTGGCTGTGGGCAATGTGTAGGCTCATGAGAAATCGCTGCATTCAAGAGAGAAGGGTCTCTGAGATCCCTTTCAGTTCCCTTCCAAGGCACTGAAAACCTCTAACTGCAAGCTACTAGTTTGGATAGATATACTGCAACGCTGCAATCAGACGCTGCGGGAGTTAATTCTGCTAAGGGATTACTGTTTCAGCTCCTCCCCAGGAGGATATGATTATCTTGGAGGTTACAAACTCCCTTCCAAGGAACAAAACCCAACACATACAGATACCCAATTCACAAGTGACTGACATGTGATTAATTCATATGCGCTGGGGTAAATATCTTGCTGTCATTTACACAAGAACTTAACTATCGTGCTCCCCACATAGTTTGCTTTCTAAATGGTCTTTAAATTTGCTTGCTTCGTGCTATTCCTATTGCTCCATCTTTTGCCCGGCTTATTGTCATAGTAATCAGACTGGTTGCCCTGCCTCTGGTTTTGCTGCTTTCCAATCGACACTCTACCCTGCTACTGGAATGATCTTTCTGAAATTCAAAACCCATGGCTCTCCTGCTCAGAATTCAACAGTTCCCTCTTGGCCTCAGGATAAAATGTATACTCCTCAGCATGCATGTCACCTCTCTCCCTCATAAACATGCCTGTGCTTAACCTCTTCAGCCTTTCTCTCTGCCCCTTTGCCTCCATGGGCCAGCCGTCCTGAACTACTTTCAGTTCCAGAAAGGGCCAGACTCTCTTCTGGCTTTCCGGCCTTTTGACTTACTACTCCCTCTGCCTGGACCTCCCATCCTCTCTTCCCCTTCCCCACTCGCCCTTTTGCTTGGCTGAGTAATCCTTCAGAACTCAGCACTGATGCTCTTTTCTCTGGGAAGTCCTTTGTGGGCTCTGAGACCCTCCCATGTGCTCCTGAAGTACCCATCACATGGGAAACCCAAGACCCCACGGACTAGCGGGTACCCTCCTTCAGGGCAGGGACTGTGTCTTCTTCAGCTGTCTCACTCATGGCCAATATGGTACCCAGCATAAACTGCCCTTATAAAAAAATTAAAATGTAAAAATAGTAGATATAATTTGCACAGAATTTATCTTGTCTTTTAAGGCAGGTTCATCTACAGAGCACTCTACTCTCTTGGCCGAAGGGACTCTCTTAGCCTCTTCGTGTATATAGGCATGTAAGAGACAAATTTGACATGAAAGCTTCTTTCTTTTTTTAGTGCAAGGTTGACTTTCACTAGGATTGATTATATTTCTGAATTTTAGTCACACAGCATTTTCTTGTGGGTTGAGGGAGACTGGTACATTGTATTTATCCATCAAAGTTCTTTAATTCTTAAAGTCCTAGGCTCTGATTCCTCTGGTAAGAAAGCTCTTTAAGCTTGCATATATGTTAATTTTTGAAAGAGGTAACTGGCAATTTCTTTGCCAATCCCCAAGGAACAAACATTATGATGAAGTCCATATATAGGTCAAGCAAGCTAACAGGGATCTTCACTTAGAAATATCCTTTATGTCAGTATTATCTTAGGCCTTTTTTCCTTCCTTCCTATACTCATAGATCAGGTGAATACAGGGTCAGGTGAGACAAGGTTTTCTCATCACCCCTACTCCTGGTCACACACATATACCCATCCCATAGCCTGCTTCTGGGCAACTGAGATGGGAAAGAACCCTATTTGCTTCTATCTCCAAAGCTATTCTGAGTTCTAGATGGAAGTCCACCCAGCCTGGATGCTGAACAGAACTCACGGATGAAGTAGAGAATGACACCCTGGGCATGAAATGGTTTTTTTCTCCACTCAGTGGCCCAGCCTGCCAGGTACCCAATCCTTCTCATGTTTTCCATTCCAGCTATCACATTACAACAGCAGAAAACAAACTGTTTGGAACATTAGTTTAGCTTTCTGCAGACTGCCCATCTCTGCACTGCATTCATGTCCTTGGTCTATATCCATAGACTGCACTTACTGCATAAAACCATCAATGGTGGCCATGTTCCTCACATTGCCAGATGCCTCTCATGTCTACGAATCAGGTTATATTCCTTGATTTCCTTTTTTTTGCCCCGGTTGTCAGAAAGTTCAGAGCCAAATTTAGTATTTATCACAGTAACTAAAGTAGCCCTGTGGTTAGCATATTTGCTCTCTCCTCCTTTTTGTGGCTTTTTCTATTCCTGTACTTTATTATTGTACTTTCAAAAATTCTAAGATGCCTCAAATCCTGATTGAGATTTTCCTGTCTAGTCAGCCTTGTATTTTCAGCAGACTCACCACACATTTCCTCACTTGTTCTTGAAGGTCTTTGTGCCATACTCTGCACTACTTATGGGTCTCAAGTGAGTGCCACTTTTGGTGCTGTGGCAGCCTGACTGAGGTTCAGAGTTACGTCAGGGACAGGAAATGGAATTGCTCACAAGGATTCCCCTCTCCCAGGCAGTTAACAGGTGACTTAAAGATGAACTCTAAGCCCTCTTCCTTTCTGACTCAGGATGAGGCACAAATTTTTTAATGCTCATGGGCAAATATTTCTCTCTGAATCTCTCTGGGATTCGGAGAGAGAGACAGGGACAGAGAGAGAGAGACAGAGAGGGAGAGAGAGGAAGAGAGAGAAAGAGGGAGGGAGAGAGAGAGAGAGAGACAGAGAGAGACAGAGAGAGAGTATGAGTGTGTGTGTGTGAAAGAGAGAGAGAGAGGAGAAACAGGGACAGATATGGACAGGGAGAGAAAGAGCATGCTCTAGAAGGATCACTGAAAGCATGCTAGATTCAGATAGTCAAAATAACATTAATATTTGTGGAGATAAATTGATTCTATGGCTTGGCTATGGCCAATAATTTATCTCAGGTTATTATCTTCAAGGAATAGAAACTCATTTGACCCAAGTGTATAAGATGCAGATATCTATTCTGGTTTGCAAGCTTAAAAGGCACACAGGGGCACGCATCTGAGTCATTTGGTACAAAAATCTAAGGGTTTAGGAAGAGTGCAGTGACCCCGGAACCCATCTCAAGAGAGCTAACTGATTTCACAAAATAGTCTCTGGTTCAGAACCTGGCTCTTGTTTTAAAGTATGGATTCCTAACAAGACTGTACGCTACCTCTTGATGATGACCTCTTCCTCCGTGGGCAAAAGCAAAACTACAAATATTCTGCTATTATTAACTTTTTCATGCTACAAATGGATACATCAGAATAAAGTTAAAATCTAAAACCATCACATTAAGCTCTGATTACACAATGGGGCTATGACAGTTTCAGCTTTAGAGGCACAGATTACTTTCTGAGCCATAGCTTTATTTTCATGAGAAATAAATTCTGCAGTTTTTCTTAGGTTTGACTGAATTACAGATTTTTCTGAACATTAAAAAAGAAAAGGAGGCTTTAAATTGTACTACTATGGATAAGGTGAACCATCTTAAGGATTCCCAGGGTTACCTCTTCTAGGGTAGTACAGTGAAAGGAAGTGGGGATTTATTGTAAAAGAATAAAAATTTAAAAATCAACATAGTTCAACTTCACACCTCACTTTCAATTGACTGTAAAGCCTTAATCGAGTCACAAGTATGTTAAGCCTTGGTTTCTCCATCTACAAAAGTAGATACTGATCTCCAGCTCATAGGGTTACAAGGATAAGGTAAGGAGTCATAATGCCTGGCGAAATATATAGCACTTTAAGAACATAATCTATTACTATTTCATGAGAAGCCAGGTTATTAATTTCTTTCTAGTTTAATGTCTTTACCATCATCCTCTAGCTTTAAAGTTGGACCACAACATCTTATCATATAGTGTTATTAGACGTGCTCAATTGGGCCTCAGTTGTCTGAAATAAGATGGCATACAGTATTAGACCGGCACTAAAAGAGTTGGACACGTGTTAGGTGGTTTTCCTATGGTCCACATGTAGTTTGGCAGAAGTGAGAGGATTTAAAAAAATGCCACAAGGCCCTTCTGTTATGGACAGTTTCGCATGTACAATGAGGAAGGAATTTCATCCTCACCATCTTGTCTTCTGAATTGTATTCTTAGCTCCTGACCCTCCGCTTGGCATATAAGTGCTTAATACAAGTTTGTTGGATTGAACTGTCTGTGAGATACAGTAGAGGGGTCATCTAAGAAGCTGGAGTGGGAAAGGGGGGTGAAGAAAAATGTCCTAAGGAGAGAGCCTCCCTGGAGCAATGAGGCTCTGCCTGAAAGCAAGTTGTTCATGGTCACAGGCATCCTGAAGGCAGGATGAAGACCTTGCCCAGCCGAGGAGAGACTGGGCTGAGGGCAGAGAAGCCCAAGAGTGAAGCCCAGGCGGTGCAGATTGCGGGCATCCTCAGCTGTACTGTGGTATGCAGCGGTCATTGTGAGACCAGGACTGGCATGAGGCTGGCCTGGGCAGCAGGGCCTGGGACGAGTGTAGTCAACCAGACCAACGGGAGGGGCAGGACCTGGGCAATCCCTATCCCCAGGGCCGCTGGCCCAAAGAGGCTCAGGCAGCCAGGATGCCTATGGCCGGCCCTCGGGGCTAAGTGGATCTGAGAGATCACAGTTCTGAGATGCAGGGACCCAGGAAGCAGGAGAGAAGAGTGCAGGTGAGCTCATCCAGCACTCAGGGGAGCAGAGGAGAGTGCCCAGCCGGGGTGAGGAGGTGCTTTGGGGCCAAGTGCAATGGGTAAAAGTAACTGCTGTGGGTGTCCTGAGGAGGCTGAGAGAAGTGTCTCCCACTCAGCAGTGCAGAGCAATGCATGGCTGTGCAAGGGCAAGGAGACAGGGAGAGCTGGACGCTACGGGTGGAGCAGCAGCAGCAGCGGCAGCAGCAGCAGTGGCGGTGGCGGCGGCAGTAGCGGAGGCAGGTAAGGCAGAAAGCCCTCGAAAGTGGACTTAGGTAATGCAGAGGGAGTCTGAGGAGCCCTGCAGCCAGCATACTGCTAGAGACATTACTACCAGCAGAAAACGACGTTCAGGTGAAGACCAGTGTGGAACCCAAGGAGAGGATGTCGAAGACCAGGACCAGGATTGAGACTTTGCCTCTAGCCACCCCTGGCCAGAAGATTTTTCCAATCCCTAGTAAGGAGGGATTAGCAGTTAAACAAAAATCAATCTGTGGTACACATCATATATTTAGTTCTATATAGGTCCAAGTTAATTGTTAAGTAAATGGCAGTGTTCACCCTACTGCTGCTTTCCTCCCTAGCCCCTTAAACAGATCCTTTTGTGGTTTCCAAAGTTCCAAGTTCAAGAACGCCATCAGGTGTTGTAAACAGAAATGGGTGAACCCACTGGCCACAAATTAGGATCCTGGAGCCCAGAAACTGAGCTGTCAGGTCCCACGTCACACAGACTCTGGCTATACAGGTTCTGTCCTTGCTTTAGGGATGATTAGGGGACCAAGTCTCATACAGTGGTCCTTGAACAGGGATTCGTCCTGCCTAGGATAGCCAGGTAAGCCTCCTGATGAAACACAGCCTGCTTGAGGGAAGCTGGTCTACTATTTCAGCAGGTAGCATACTGGTTCTATTTCTAAGTGTTAAAAGAGATTTGGTACAGGTCAGTCCGAGAAATGGCAACTCGGAGTCACATGGGCACCCACAAGCCTCTCCTGTAACCCACCTTGATGTCTACAACTCCCAAATCCTTCCTACTGTGCTTTACCTCCCATGTCTACTTGGTTTGAACTCAGAGATGAAAAAACAGCTTGTCAGCATTTTTGATGTAAAGCCTTCAGCTTTCTCTTTTCCAAGTTTAATAATTCCTATTGCAAGACATATCTAGAAACCATTTCGTCATCTCTGTGTCTGGCTCTCTTTTGAGTCCTCTTCCAAGTCTTTATCCCTCTCCTACTTTTCGCTCAGGGTCAGGCATTGTGCTCAGGTAAGGAAATGGCAGAGGCTGAGAGACACCATGGGTTTCCATCCCTGCTGTCTTTGACATCTGGGCTCACTCATGCTTGCTTTCATAAAGCTAGTGCTGTGTTTTAGACCCAGGCCCCAGGATCAGTTTCTCACTGGAGATGAACATAATGTGCTGGCAGAGGCTCTGATGGTCCAGCATGAGCTGTACCCAGAGAGGGAAGGTGGCTGTTGTGATAACAAAGTGCCAGAGCCTCATCCTGAGGTCAGATGATTGTAGGATTTCTGGCAGGCGTAGACCCAATCAGGAACCTTATTGAGCTTCTGCATATAATAAACCTCTTAAGAGAATAATGTCTGCTTCTTAAATACCTGGTGTGTGCACTGAGTCCAACGATTAGTCAGCTGGCATTCTAGACTGTGAACCCCCAATGCCTCTATTATTGACACTTTTCCGTAGTTTATGAAATTATGTGACCTGTGACTTTCTGATGGTATTTTTGATTTCAGAATCTGTGCTTATTGGCATGCAGGCAGGATGTCAGACATTCGGGGAGGCTGGGCATTACCTGAGGCTCCACGTCCAGTATTGCAATCAGCCCCTGCTCGTGGATCTTCCGGATGGTCTCCAGTTTTGTCCCATACATTGCATCCTCGTGGCTGCCGTACTCCAAGTACTCGTTATTAGAGATGTCTTGCATCATTTGGTCATGAGATACAAAGTAATAATTCTTTCCATTTTCTTCATCTTTCTTTGGAGGTCTGGTTGTGTCTGCAAAGCCGCATGGCACAAGAGGTTTAAAAGGCGGAGCTGATGAGCTTACTACGCTCCCAACAGATTTACTCAAACCCAGTCTCTTCCTAAAAGCTGTGGATTCTTTAGCATATATCTCATATCCCCTGTTCTCACCCCCAGTGGCTTTGCAGAACTAAATTCTAGAAACCATATTTATCTGTGTACATCACACCACAGTAGCCAGTCAGTTGTCTGGTTTGGTGAATCTTTCAGTGTTCAGGTGAGATGTATTTTATCCCTTCATGAATCACCACAGGAGGAAGACATGAAATGGCCCAAGATGAATATAACTCACTGTGTGCCTTACTGCAGTTGAGTCTTGTGTAGAAGGAAAACAGGAGAATAAAAAAATGGAAAACCGCATATGGTTAAATTTAAATAAGCCAAAATTAAATAAAATTCAAATTTTAGTTTGTCAGTCTCACTAGCGGCATTTCAAGGATTCAATAACCACGTGTGGTTAATGGCCACTGTACTGGACTGCGCAGACATCAAGTACTGTCATTGTCACAGAAAGTTCTATAGAAAAGTGATGGTCTATAACATCTTGCAAAAGGAGAATGTTAGGATACAGCAAAAGGCACATTACACTGAAAACACAATGACTGTGGCCAGACATAGCCATAATTTTTATGGAAGACGTCAATCAGGAGGTGACAAACTGGCTTATGGGCCAAATATGGCCTACTGTCTTTTATTTATTTTTTTTTACTTTGGAGACAGAGTCCCACTCTGTAGTCCAGGCTGGAGTACAGTGGCGCGATCTCAGCTCACTGCAACTTCCGCCTCTTGGGTTCAAGAGATTCTTGTGCCCTCAGCCTCCTGAGTAGCTGGGATTATAGGCATGTACCACTATGCCCAGCTATTTTTTGTATTTTCAATAGAGATGGGGTTTCACCATGTTGGCCAGACTGGTCTCAAATTCCTGACCTCAGGTGATCTGCCTGCCTCAGTCTCCCAAAGTGCTGGGATTACAGGTGTGAGCCACTGCACCCGGCCACCTACTGTCTGTTTTTGTAAACAAAGTTTTATTGGAACACAGCCATGTGCTTTTGTTTACATATTGTCTATGGTTGTTTTCATGAGATAACAGCAGAGCTAAGTGCTTGTGACAGACTGTGTGGCCTTAAAGCCTCAAATGTGCACTATTTGGTCCTTTACAGAAAAGGTTTGCCTACCCCTCACCTGAGTGAGTGTAACTGAAGTATACGCCAATAAGCTCTAGTTCTGCGGATACTAATAGGACCAGTATCCTGCAAAACACACTTTAGGAAATGTTTTTCTAGATGAGCTAGGGACACTGGTTTTAATATTCTCTCTCTCTCTCCCTATCCCCCTTTCTCTTCTCCCTTCCTTCCCCTTTTTTCCCTCTCTCTCCCAATTTCCTCACTTCCTTCTTTCCTTGAGAAAGAACAAATTTATGCTACTCTCTCCTGTGTACATGAGCCTAAACTAATGGGGAATTCCCCCTTTCCTGCTAGCCTGTTAGAACATCAAGTGCTTGTGGTCATCAAAATGTGGACATTTTAAGAGAAGCCCTTTCTCTCAAAAGCTGAAGAACCGGCATTACCATTTATTTATTGAGACAGGGTCTCGCTCTGCTGCCCAGGTTGGAGTGCAGTGGCAAGATCTCAGTTCACTGCAACTTCCATCTCCCGGGTTCAAGTGATTCTCATGCCTCAGCTACGCTAGTAGCTGGGACTACAGGTGCATGCCACCATGCCTGGCTAACTTTTGTATTTTTAGTAGAGATACGGTTTCACCACGTTGGCCAGGCTGGTCTCAAACTCCTGGCCTCATGTGATCCACCCATCTCGGCCTCCCAAAGTGCTGGGATTATAGGCGTGCGCCACCGCGCCCGGCAAAGAACTGACATAACATATTGATGTTGTACTATCTTTAGTCGTCTTAGTAGTTAGATACATGTTACATACACATACGGGGTCAAATATTTCAAAGACTAGTCATGATTGATGTCATCAAAGGTAAGTTTTAAAACCAAACTAGTTAACTGGCCATTTAATAACATGGAAGTTCAACTGTTACGTGGTTAAGAAGAAGCTAAATGTTAGGTAAGCTTGCTGTACTCATGATCTAGACATAAGGAGAATTAAAAGAACACTTCAAAGTGTTTTACTAGAAAACCCCAGTAGTGCCAAATGAGGCACTATTGGATAAATTTCTTGTGTAAATCAGACAGGGTTTTGGGATGAAGGTTGTCTCATGAAGCCTCCTGGCTCTCTGAGGTGTACAGATAACTGTAAGTGGCGGTGACATTGCTTCAGGAAGGCATGTGAAGGCCCTATAGAATGGAGCCAATCTTCACATTTTCTCCTGTTGCTCTTAAAAAATCATTCTCCTTTAGCTCTTCCAACCCTGAACTGCTAGAAAGCTTCTGGGATGAAAATTTTATTTTATTTTATTTTTTTGAGACGGAGTTTCACTCTTGTTGCCTAGGCTGGAGTGCAATGGTGCGATCTTGGCTCATCACAACCTCCACCTCTGGTTTAAGCGATTCTCCTGCCTCAGCCTCCTGAGTAGCTGGGATTACAGGCATGCACCACCATGCCTAGCTAATTTTGTATTTTTAGTAGAGATGGGGTTTTTCCATGTTGGTCAGGCTGGTCTCAAACTCCCGACCTCAGGTGATTCGCCCACCTCAGCCTCCCAAAGTGCTGGGATTACAGGCATGAGCCACCGCGCCTTGCCTAAAATTTTAAACTTTAGAATAATGATGATAATAATGAAACGATAGTGGTAGATAGCTTCTACTCATCCATCATCTGCTAAGCGCTTCATACACATGATCTCAAATCCCCTCTGCAATCCTGGAATTACTTCATTTTACAATTGAGAAAATGAAGAGGGCAAGAGGTTAAGAATAAGATACAGAAAATAAAGGAGAATTAAAAATCTTACAGATTTGAAAATCTCTACGGAAACAACTGTTAGCATATTGATTGGGTTTAAAAAGTGATAAGAAATCAACAATTTAAATATTAATTAAGGGAAAAATTGTCATATCAGAAACTTTACAACTATGAAAACTTACTTTTCTGAAGAATAATTTGTCTAGGTAATGCGTATGACATGTTGTTAGAAAAATTGTTACAAACAGAATGGATGAACCTAAATTTATTTAAAACACACACACACACACACACACACACTCTATACACATATCTGTACTAAGACAAGCCTAGAAGGGTATACAGCAGAGAAGCCTAGAAGGGTATACAACAAAATATTTATAGCATTTATTATAGGGAAAGAGGGGTTGGGATTATTGTTAACTCATTTTCCTCCTTGTTCTTTTTTGGATTTTACGAATTTCCTACAATGAACAGTTATACCTCATGTAATCAGAAAAAAATACACACATTATAGAGTTAAAAAAGTGATAGGAAAAATATAATGAAAAGAGATTGAGACATTGCTTACGTGGAATAGGGTACGCAAACCGGTCTGGGTGCTTTGTGATGAGAGTGTTTTTTATGTGTCTTCTCCCAACACCATGTGCGCCTATGTCATTTAGGAAAAAAGAATGTTAAAATTGACAACTCTTAATAATGTTCACAAAATGTTTTGAAAGAGAGAATAAGCAACCCACTTATACAATCAAACTTACCTAACAAGACTAGTGTTTTCCTTTTGAATGCTGGCAGTTTTACTACTTCTTCATATGTGACAAGATCTAATTGATCAAACACTAAAACGCAAAGATTTAGAAGAAAGGTGAATTTGTGGAATGACTATTTCATGTACATAAATTATAATTTTACTGCAAAACTACAGTTATATTAAAACCATGTCTTAAAAATATGAATCTAACTTATGATATATGGCTTATATGTAATTTAAGTCATATAGCATCTAGGGAGAAATTTTCATTTTTAAGCCCATGAAAATGCACTTTAGAACTAGGGGCATCCAAAGATGCTGAACACATGCATTAAAATGTCCAAATCTAAAAGATGTTACATATCTTTTCATGCAGTATCCAACAAATTATATGAATTCATTCGAAACCACATGCTGTTCATATTTTTCCAATTCTAAGAAGTCAGTAATACTAAAAAGAAAAAGTCTACAGACAGTGACCAACATGAATATAGCATGAATGCAACTAAAGTTAACCAGGAGAGGGGCCAGCTAGAACATTTCTAAAGATGGATGAGAAATGCATGGGCAGCTGGTCTTTAACTTCATGGTTCTTTCTTTCAACAGAGTTGATGAAGGTGGCATGCTAGATTCTAAGGCAAGTTCTGTAACTATTTCATAAGCTTATCAATGAGCATCTCACAAGCTTTCCTGTAACCCAGATATCCATTCAATGGAGAGTCTTGAATATGTAAGGAGAGTTACATGCTTTCCTGGGCCTGAAAACTTGTCGACCATTACATGGGCAGTCTGCGTGTGGTGGATCAGGATGGAAAGAATCATGAAGCAGAGTCTGAGCTCCGAAACCTTTGCAAAAGTGGAGTTCTCTAATCACTACAGACTGAGGAGAAATATTTTAACAAATATTTTCTGAAGCCTGCCTCTTAACACTATCATAAAAGCAATTTCAAGCAATGTACGAAACTTTCCTGAGCAGATGCCCATTCCTGTTGAAATTCAACGTGGTCCAATTCTCACACACATTTGGAAATTCTCACAAAGGGCTAAAATTGTATGTCTGTGTTTCCTGTAATTTTTGTATGGTCATACCCAAATGCTGTCAGTTACATACTGACATTTCTTTTTTTAAAGAATATGGAATAAACCCTGGATTTTAGAGGGGTTAAAATAAATTCAGTAAAATCGATTCAATGATGTAATAAAGGAATTTGGGCTGCTTTATTTATTTATTTATTTTTGAGATGGACTCTCGCTCTGCCGCCCAGGCTGGAGTGCAGTGGTGCGATCTCGGCTTACTGCAACCTCTGCCTCCCAGGTTCAAGCGATTCTCCTGCCTCAGCTTCCCGGGTTACAGGCACCCGCCATTATGCCCAGCCAATTTTTGTATTTTTGTAGAGACGGGGTTTCACCATGTTGGCCAGGCTGGTCTTGAACTCCTGACCTCAGGTGATTCGCTGGTCTTGGCCTCCCGAAGTGTTGGGATTACAGGTGTGAACCATCGCACCCGGCCGAAATCTGCGCTACTTTAGCCAATCATTCATTAAGAGAACCTTCTACTCCTTAAAACAATATGGCCAAATGATTGTGAATATCACCTTAATTCTTAACATTAGTGATTTGCCCAATCACTTAAAATGCAAAACAAGATACTTGGGAATAGAATAGATCAGAAACCAACAAACAAAAAGCACCATTATCACAATATATAAAGAAATACAATATATTAAAATAGAGGTTAGTGTATATTAATGGGTATTTGCACATTTGTTTTCTTTCGATAACTTGATTTATAAAGGTTGATTGAAAGTCTTTAAAGCATATCCTCTAGCAATAGCTAAAAAGCCAGAAATGTTTTCTGTGTTCAGAATGGCAGACTCACAAAATTAAAATGAACATGAGGCCCTCTGTGGTAGGGCTAGTTAGTTATACTGCAGTAGTAATGGAGTGATGAGAGTTGCAAAAATAAAAGCAGGAGTGCTGATGGCATTATTTTTTAGACCTATTGCCCTCTGAGTGATATTTCCATCAAGAAAAAGTATGCTTACGAAAGAAGTGCATTGACAAGCAGATATGTTTTAATATATTTTAATAAAAATAAGCAAGCATCTCACGAAAGAGCAAGATGATGATGATGACACAAGCTTTCTCAATGGTATATACACACACCTATCCCTCTATAGAGCCCTAACTCTAATCCTACCAAATTAAGACTTGTCATTTTTAAAAAAAAACACATAAGAATGAGTTAGATGTCAACAATCAAAACCACAAACAGGTATGTTATGAAAATGAAATGAAACAGATATGTTAAACATCAATATCTTAACCATAAAGGAGCAGCATGAAGAGGTTACTCTGGTCTAAATGAAATTGCCACACGGTCATAGGGTTGAGAAACAATAAAAAAAGGGTATTTTAAAATAAGAGATACAAAGAATATTAGGAAAGCACTTAAAGAATGAACTTTTAAAGGTTTTAAGTTGCTTGCTGATTAAAAAAAAGGACTTAAAAGAAAATCATCAAAAACACAGAGGCATAGTCATTCAACAGGTTACTTACATGCACAGAGGCCATTGGGAGTGAGACAGCATGAAAAATGTACAGGGGTCATTGAAATATGGCTTTTCATATATTAGTAAAATAAAAGTATAATATGTACAAAATAAACTTTATCATGCAATATTCTAAACACAAGGCAAATAAATCACATTAAGAAACAAACTCATTTAATAGAAATTCAACAATAACCTTATATAAAAGCCAGTGGATTTTATATACTAGCATAGACATTTTATCGAGAATAGTTACAAGAAAACCTCTTCAGAGAGTGTAGACATGGAAGCCTTTTGCTTTTCACTTTGTACTGTCCTGTACCATGTGTAATTTCTAACCATGTGTGCCTATTATTTTTATTATTATTATTATTGAGACAGGGTCTCACTCCTTCACCCAGGTTGGAGTGCAGTGGTGGGATCTTGGCTCACTGCAGCCTTGCCTCCCGGGTTCAAGTGATTCTCCTGCCTCAGCCTCCCAAGTAGCTGGGATTACAGGCGTGCACCACCATACCCAGCTAAGTTTTGTATTTTTAGTAGAGATGGGGTTTTGCCATGTTGGCCAGGCTGGTCTCGAACTCCTGGCCTCAAGTGATCTGCCCACCTTGGCCTCCCAAAGTGCTGGGATTACGCATGAGCCACTGCGCACAGCCTATTATTATTTTTAATGCCAACAGGGCAGTGAGTGAGATTATGGGTCACTTTTCGTTTCCTTTAGAGTTGCTTGTATTCCAGAAAAAAAAAGAATAGCTTTTAAAGTCAATAGTACTAACTTGTGGTATTAAGCATAATTTAAACACACCTATGAATGGTACTGTAGAAATCCCCTATGTTCAAATATGTGTATGTAAACATTTCGGGGCTCTAACATTTAAGAAAACAAATTAATGAAAACTTCCTAAATTTTTAAAAAGTTTACATTAGTAACTTGATCTAAAATGACTTTTGGAAGTCCTGGGGGCTGAGGAATCTCAATGCCTCTAGAGTTCAGTTGTTCTAGCCACACTACAATGCTTTTTGCACCAAGTATACATGGCTAGAAACCTTTTATGTGTTACAGAAAATGTATTTGCTGTAAAAGCTACACACACCATAATCAAATCTATTCCCAAGGATTCAGAAATACTGTCTGGCACAGTTTGCTCATATTACCCTGATTTCCTGCTAAACTACTTAACATTCCAGACACTTCTTTTAAGTATTTATGTAACTACTTTCCAGGTTGAATTTTTTCCATAAAAAAGTCATTAACGTTGAATCCTTATCTCAGTTGGAAATGCTATCAAGATCTTCATATACTATAAAGATCTCCAATTCAAAAGAGCATTGCACACTGGTAGCATTGGGTTAAGAAGTAGATACTTGAATGCCCGCAGGGGTCAGGTAGCTAATGTGGTTGAATGAAGTGGGCCAGGTGCAAAAACAGGGAGTGGTGTGGACAGCGTGTGCTGGAGAATGAGTGACCATTCAAAGGCCACATTAACCACCCAGAGTTACTGCGAGAGAAAGTGGGCCTGGTATTGCTGCATTCCTTGTTCTTCTAAGGGAACTCTGAAACCCAAATTTTTATGTTAAATATCCTGACTTTCACATGTGATGACTTATTAAAATTTATTTTAAACACTGTGTGTGTGGGAGTTAGAGGGATAAAATTTACTCATGGGTCAAATTCAGCGAATAGGCTGTCACTTTATGATGGGAATTGTAGGTAACACAGTCTGAACAGAATTCCACTTTAACAAGCTATGTAGAATTTCCTAGTGACAAAAATGGAAATAATTCTAGTGTTATCATTCCCACCAGTTCTAGATAATGACAAAATTCCCAACCTTCATTTGTACCACAAATACAAATAATGCCAGAATTTGATAAGGTTTGGATCTTGCCATCAATATATGATGAATTCTCAAAGATTTGAAGCAGGAAACAAAACATACGGCCTTTATTTTAATTAACTGAGTAGTAGCAGAAGAACAGAGTACTGTATTTTACCATCAACTTCTAAAGAAGCCAGAAAAATCCTTTTGAGATCTTGTTTTATCTGTGGCCCATGAGCCCATCTAGTTTGGTATGAAAGGCTATGATATTTCTCAAAGCAACTGCCTCACCAGTGGAGGTCAATAGTATTTGTTTCTCAGTCTTTTAGAGCAATTCTTTATAAGGACACTTCTGTACATTGGGATGATCTTTCATCATAGCTAAAAGCAGAACAGCTGATTAAATACTTGACAGTTTGATCTCTTGTAAAGCAAAGGTAATACTAAGCAAGTGGTTCTTCTGGACTTTCTAATGAACAAAATGGAAGAGTTGGTTGACGATGCAGAAGAAACCTGAAGAGATGGTGACAGAAAGGAACGCTAGGCTTTGCAGGCAGTGTATTTCAGAAAGTCCAGGAAAAAAGTTGGGAATCTTCTTTCAGAAAGAGACACTAAAAAGAGAGCTCACAGTGATTATTTTGCAGGCGAGGGAAGCCTAACAATGATATCCTGACTAGAGAATCACAAATAGGCCTAAACACAAAGTTCTACAAAGACACTTAAGGGTCTCTGCAAGGACCATCCAAGAAGCTCAGACTTTCTTTCAAAGGAGGGCCTTATACACAGTGACACACACTGACATGTAGAACAAGCCCTCAAGCATGGCAAGGAAGGTTCTGATGCCCAGAAGACCGCTGGTTAGGAAAATACTGATGATACCAAACAGGTGGTGGCAGTAGGCTCCCCTGTCCTCTCAACCCCTCCTTTCTTCATTCTAAGCTGACAAGAACTTAGAGAGGTCAATGGTTTGGGATAGGAGGTAAATGTCAAAAGACAGAGGAAAAAACAATTCTATTCTACCCCTATTAGGCTCCTGACTTCTATGTCAAGGGTAATAGCTTTCAACCTGGATAGGCAATGTCTACCAGAGAGCAAGAGCCTGAGATAGACAGTACAAGAATACTTGGCTTCATTGAATGATTGCCGTTTGTCAGGCCCAGTGATGAAAGAACCTGAGACCCACGGATCTTTAGAATTAGAAAAGATATCCTTGATTAACCTAATTCCCTCATTTCAAGGCCCGCAGAAGCGAAGTGATTTGCCCAAATTGCACACTCAGGTGTGCTAATTCCTGGTCCTATCTCCAGCTGCCTATTAAGCTTACAGGCGTGTTTGCAGGACCACTGTGCACCACCTAACGGGAATCAGAGAATGGGAACAATGGAAGAAGACCAGTGATGCCCTGATGGCAAAAGAGTGGAAAAACTGAAAACACACACACACACACAAAAGTGAAAACACTGGCTGCCAGATTGAATGCTGATTCTCTGGCAAAATTCTTAAATGAATGATTAAATTGATTCTTTGACAGTATTTAGAGAATTCTAGTTTTTCAATGAATTAATTTCTTACTTTCCTCAGAGCTGAATTAAAGAATACTGGCAAACTGAATACTCATGTTTACATACCCTCTATTAGTACAGCATAAATCTAATGATGAACTGACAGCCTGAACCAGCCATTTCTTCGCTTTTCTAGGTGTAAGTTACTTTCAATGCCATCTATATGTATGTATCATTTAACACTGTTGCAAAAATTATAAGGTGAGATGCATACATTTCTCAATTTATATGTCAACACATCTCCTTGTCAGCCTATTAGATTGTGTTAGACTGTTAGAAGCTGACAGAAATAAGGGCAACTAAGGAGACTTGGTAATAACCACTGACGTTTTGTGTGAAGCAACATTCTGCTGATACCGCTGTGCATTTCTATTTATTTCATTTTTATTTTGTATAGATAGGGTATTGCTATGTTGCCCAGGCTGGCCTCAAACTCCTGGGCTCAAGCAATCTTCCTGCCTCAGCCTCCTAAGTAGCTGCGATTACAGGCACCACCACCGTGACTGGCTCTGCAGTGCATTTCTTCAAATAGTATACTTGAGCATTTACTTAATAGTTGCTACATTTTGTGTAACTAGTCTGCTTTAACTATTTCTTCCCTTCATAAAACCAAAAAAGCCATTATGAAACTGCTGCTCTGTAGTAGCACATAATCAGAAATTATACTGTTTTTGGAAATAAAAAAGTGGTACAATGTAACTAACAAGAAGGGAATGATTCCTTATTTAACTGAGCTGTTTAAACTTAACCCATGTGGCCACTCACATTCATTCCACATTATACAGCAGTTTGAAATGTTTACTTTTAATTTCTGATTGAGAAATGAACAATTCAGAGTATGTTATAACATTTACAGAGAAAAATGCATTTCATACTTGTCAGAAACATTATGCCATCAATCTGGGTATGCATGACTGGATTCACTTGATTTTTTTGGCCACATTTCTAATTTTTGGAGCTATTTCTGAAACCTTGGGAACTAACCTAATGCCAGTCAGGACTTTCAATTCCTCAGAAAAAGTTCCTTATAAAAGGAGTCATATTAAGAAGTTATTGAAAATAACTTCTTACGTTAGCACTCCTGTATACCACTATGCATTTTCTTTAGCTTAAGTTGCACCCTGTGAATCTTCTGGATATTCTATTGCAACAACAGATCATGCTTTTTTGGTATTAATTTCTGTTTTTAACAAGACAAGTGAACATTTTGACTTAAGTTGAATACAAACTTCCATATGGGCAAACATACATACTATAAAGGGAAGGCCAAGATAAGATTCTTGCTCTTGTGGGAGCTTGGAAATATCATGAGGGAAGAAGACTACTCACAGAAATGGACAAAACCAAGTTAGTGTCCATGTCATTTGTACTCTTTCAAACCAACCACAGAACCATTTGTGACACAGTTCTCTGATAAGAGCACACCTCTACCCTTAGATGTTTATCACAGGGCCACGCCCAAGGGCCAGGCAGGAGCCAGAGGGGAGGAGATCTGTTCAAGACCAATCCCAGCCAAGGAGATAAGAATCCTGGCTACTCAGCAAACTCTCAGGCTTTCATTTCTCAGGGGAGGACTTAACATGTTGGATTCTTTTCATTCCAGAAGATACTATTTCAAAATAACATTTTTGTCCTATAAAGTATAGCTCTGTAAAATATCTAGCAAATAACCAACATATTAATTGGAGGTAGGGGTTTCTTAAAGGTTTTGAAAGTTGATGACGATCTCATATGGTAGAATTTTTTGGATAGAGAACACCGAAGACTGAATTAAAATATTACATCTCTTTAGGTCTTGGAGATGCTTAACCCAGCCTCAGTAACAGTCGTGCTTTTCCCTACCTGCATTGTGCTTTGCCAAATATTTATCTTTGTACTGCTTCTTTTTCTTGCCAAACCAAGTACAGCTGGCCTGCTGCTCCTGTTTGGTCTTCTCCATGGCAATGCAAGCTACTCGCCTAGCACACATAAAAATAAAAATAAAATAAAATGAATTTATAGTTCTGGTTGATAAAATAGAAGAGTCATCCATTTGAAGAATTTACATAAAACAGCATAACCATACTCATTCTAATCTTTTAAAAAATTTGGACAAAGGCTATTCTTTGGTTTTCATGACAATTTCCTAGAAATGTTTTTAAAATATAGGCTTATACTAAAATGGCATGGTACTCCTTGAACATATACTGACAACACAGATTAGATGCCTAAACATGTGGCCATGAGACACAGTAGAATGTTTCAACACAGGCCTGGTTTGAATTCTGGCTTTGTCACTTGTTAGCTGGTACTGAGCACTTAATGTTAGACACTTTTCTAGGAACTTTACATGTATTAACTCCTTTAATCTTTCTAACAACAGCTTAATAAATGGTACTACTGCTACATGGAGATTCTAATATAAGATATAAAAAGTGTGCTCTGATTAAATTCACAGTTATAACCACAATCAGGACATTATAATTTTGATCTATAACATCCAGCATTGGTAACATAAACAAAGATGATGTTAAAAAGTTGCTCTTTTAGGTTCAGTCTAAGCAAATACTTACTTTTCAGGATACTGCCACAGAAGACTTTGCTCTCTTAATGATTTTGCTCATGGGGGCTAACCAAGGGTCCCCAAGTGACTCACATATAAGAGTCCAAAATCACGATCGGAATGCCATATGGTGCTATTGTAAATGGCAAGTTACTTTCCAATGACATTGTACTGATTTACACTCCCACCAGCAGTGTATGAACATTCCTACTGTTCCACTTCCTTGGCAACACTTGGTATTATCCATCTTTAACTTTAGCCATCATGGTGGATGAATAATGGAACACCACTGTGTTTTTAATTTACATTTTAGTTTACGTTTCACTCATTAGTAAGATTGATCATTTTTTCATATGTTTATTGGCTACTGAATTTCTTCTTTTGTAAAGTGTCTGTTCAAGTCTTTTGACCATTCTTCTATTCAGTTGTCTTTTTCTCATAGATTTGTAGAAATTCTTTATATAGTCTGGATATTATGCTTTTGTCAGTTATTAATATATGTGTTGCAGACATCTTCTTCTACTCTGTGGCTTGCCTTTTTGCTCTCTTTATGGTATCATTTGATGAGCATAACTTATTAGTTTTAATTTAGTCAAATTTATCAGTCTTTTCTTTAATGGGAAGTATTTTTGATATCTTAAGAAATCCTCAGCCAGGTGCAATGGCTCATGCCTGTAATCCCAGCACTCTGGGAGGCTGAGGCAGGTGGATCACTTGAGCTCAGGAGTTCACACCAGCCTGGGCAACATGGTGAAACCCCATCTCTACTAAAAATACAAAAATTAGCCGGGTGCGGTGGCATGTGCCTGTAGTCCCAGCTACTCCAGATGCTGAGACAGGAGAATTACTTGAGCCTGAGAGGTGGAGGTTGCAGTGATTTGAGATCATGCCAGTGCATTCTAGCCTGGGCAACTGAGCGAGACCTTGTGTAAAAAAAACCAAAAATGAAATTCTTAGCAGGGGATTTCCCAACACTTTGGGAGGCCAAGGAGGGAGGCTCACTTGGGGCCAGGAGTTTGAGACCAGCCTGAGCAACATAGCAAGACCCTATCTCCACAAAAAAAAAAAAAAAAAAAAAATTTGCTGGTGTGATGTTATGTGCCTGTAGTCCCAGCTACTAGGGAGGCTGAAGCAGGATCACTTGAGTACAGGAGTTCCAAGCTGCAGTCAGCCAAGACTACACCACTGCACTCCAGCCTGGGAGACAGAGACCCTGACTTTAGAAAAATAAATACAAATAAAAAGAAATCCTTCCTTGTCCCAGAAGATATTCTCCAATATTACCTTCTCAAAGTTTATAGTTTTGTCTTTTACATTTTGGGTATTAATGTACTAGTACTGCTGTTTTTTCTGTTTTTGAGACAGAGTCACCTTGTGATGCCCAGGCTGGAGTGCAGTGGTGCAATCTCGGCTCACTGTAACCTCTGCTTCCTAGGTTCAAGTGATTCTCATGCCTCAGCCTCCTGAGTAGGTGGCATTACAGGCGTGTGCCACCATGCCTGGCTAATTTTTGTATTTTTTTAGTAGAGATGGGGTTTCACCATGTTGGCCAGGCTGGTCTTGAACTCCTGACTTTGTGCGATCCACCTGCCTTGGCCTCCCAAAATGCTGGGATTACAGGCGTGAGCCACTGTGCCCAGCCTAGAACTGATTTTTGCTTATGGTGTAAAGGAGGGGTCCAATTCCTTTTTTCTTCCTAATGGATACCCAATTGTCCCACATTATTGAAAAGCCTGTCCATTCCTCATTGCTGTGCACATCAAGTGTCCATTTATGTATGGGAGTGTTTTCAGGTTCTCTATTCCTTTGTGGTCTATTTGAGCATACCTAATTATCTCTAAACCCATACCTTATTATCTTGTTTACTATAGCTTTATAACAAGTCTTGGTATCTGGTAGAGCAAGACCTCCTTCCTTGTTCTTCAAGAGCATCTTGGCTATTCCTGACCTTGTGCATTTCCATGTAGACTTTAAAATTAGCTTGTCAATTTCAAAACTGTTGGGATTGCATCTTATCTATGAAATCTATCTAGGAGGAATAGACATCTCTATAATACTGAGTCTTCCAGTCCTTGAACACAGTATGTCTCTCCATTTACTTATATCTTTTTAAATGTTTAT
>NW_012102132.1:3420518-3421114 GCF_000951045.1 Mandrillus leucophaeus
TGGCCAGGCTGGTCTCAAACTCCTGACCTCAGGTGATCTGCCTGCCTCGGCCTCCCAAAGTGCTGAGATTACAGGTGTGAGCCACCGGGCCTGGCCTAATTTTTGTATTTTTGTAGAGACTGGATCTTGCTCTGTTACTCAGGACAGTCTCAAACTTCTGGGCTCTAGTAATCTGCCTGCTTTGGCCTCCAAAAGTGCTGGGATTACAGGCATGAGCCATTGTACCTGGTCTCAATAAATTTTATAATTTATTCTGTAAATGTCTTGACATCTTTGTTAGATTTATTCCTAGGTTATTTTATTTTTTGAGACAGAGTCTCTCTCTGCCGCCCAGACTGGAGTGCAGTGGCACAATTTTGGCTCACTGCAATCTCCACCTTCCAGGCTTGACATATTCTCATGCCTCAGCCTCTTGAGTAGCTGGGACTACAGGTGTGTACCACTACACCCAGTTAATTGTTGTATATATATTTTTTCTTTTAATAGAGATGGGGTTTCGCCATGTTGGCCAGTCTGGTCTTTTTTTTTTTTTTTTTAAAATGGAGGCTTGCTGGGTTGCCCAGGCTGGAGTGCAGTGGTGCAATCTCGGCTCACTG
>NW_012102132.1:3421413-3424048 GCF_000951045.1 Mandrillus leucophaeus
GCCGGCCAGTCTGGTCTTGAACTCCTGGTCTCAAGTGATCCGCCCACCTCGGCCTCCCAAAGTGCAGGGATTACAGGCGCGAGTCACCACGCCTGGCCATTTTTTAATAAAGGCTTTGTAAATGGTATTTTAAGAAACACTTTGTAATACTAAAAATTTCAGACACATACAAGGATATAGTGTAATGAAACCCAGCTATCTACAACCCAGCTTTGACAATTATTAGTCATAGTTTTTTTTTTATTATTTTTTATTTATTTATTTTTGAGACAGAGTCTCACTCTGTTGCCCAGGTTGGAGTGCAGTGGCACGATCTCGGCTCACTGCAACCTCCATCTCCCGGGTTCCAGCAATTCTCCTGTCTCGGCCTTCCAAGTAGCTGCGATTACAGACACCTGCCACCATGCCCAGCTAATTTTTTTGGTATTTTTAGTAGAGATGGGGTTTCACCATGTTGGCCAGACTGGTCTCGAACTCCTGACCTCAGGTGATCCACCTGTCTCGTCCTCCCAAAGTGCTGGATTACAAGCGTGAGCCACCGCACCTGACCTTATTTCATTTATACCACCTTATCCTAGATTATTTGGAACAAATCCAAGAATATAGTTTTCTTCTGAAATCCCTTTAAAATCTATAGGTTCCCTCTCCCTCCTCTTTCTTTTCTTACAATTTGTTTGTTGTAGAAACTGGTTGGTTGTCCTTTAGTTTCTGTAGAGTCTGGATTTTTCTGACTGTGTACCTGTGGTATCTTTAGTATGTCTCTCTGTCCTTTGTATTTCCTGCAAATAGGTAATAAAATCTAGAGGCCTAATCAGATCCAGTTTTGTTTTGTGTGTGTGCAAGAACATTTTATAATATTATTGTGTTGCAAGTGGTGTTATGTATGGTACCCTTTAAAAGTTTTATTTTCTGTTTGTGGCTTATAAATATAATTGGTTTTCGTATATTGATTTTATATCAGCAAACTTTCTAAACTTTGCTACTAATTCTAATTGTCTACAGATTCCTTTGACTTCTACACACAGAATCATATCATCTGCAAATTTTTTTCCTTTCTAGTAATGTTAGTTGTAGGTTTACTATACATGTCCTTTATCAGGTTAAGTTCCCCTCAATTCACAGTTTATGAGACTTTTAATCTGATTGGGTTTTGAATTTTACCAAATGCTTTTTCTGCATCTATTGATATGACTATGTGGATTTTCTTCTTTAGTCTGTTAATCTAGTGGATCGGCTGATTGGTTTAGAAACGCTGAACCAGCCATGCATTCCCAGTACAAACTCCACTGGCTCATAATATATCATCTTTTTAATATATTGCTGGATTCAATTTGCTAATATTTTGCTGAGGAGTTTTACTTCTGTGTTCATGACAGATACTGGTATGTAGTTTCCTTTTCTTGAACTGCCTTTACTGAGTTTTGGTATCAGGGTAACGTTGACATCATAAAATGATTTGGGAAGTGTTATTTTCTATTTTCTTAAGGAGGCTGCCTTCCATGTCTCTTACTCACTCTTGTTCACTGAAGTTTTTATGTATTTATTTTTGGTTGGGGGAAAGACATTTATTGGAAAATACTGCGAACTCTCAGTAATAGTATCAAAGTCCATCTTCATATACTATGTGGCATACAGAGGAGGCTGATGAAGGCTTGCTTTGGGGATTCTTCTGGTGCAAGTCAGTATGTGCTATTAGTCAGAACTAAAAGGCATAAGATCTTTGGAAACAAACAGAATTGAGGAATTTTTTGACAGGTTAAGGCACAAAATCGTGACCTTGTGAAGCTTATGTTACAATGTAGAGAGTATCTTATAATAAATGTTTTTAAGCTTAAAACATAAAAATACACGTTCCCAGGAAAAATTTGTGGCATTGTCTCATGTGGTGTGATGACAGAGGAATGAAATTGATTTTTACCAGACACTCCAGAAATAAACATTATCTTTTTTAGCTCAGTAAGTGCATGGAAACCGTGTTAGGGTTAAGGTCAACCTGGAAGGAAATTTCAAACACATGCTTAACAATTTATTGATGGCTTAGATCAGGATCTTGTAGGCAAGACAAGGGGAGGGATGACAGAGCCCGGGAGCTAAAATATATCGAAGACTAGATTGATGTGCCTAGAGTAAGGCATTTGGGTCCAAAAAAACTGATTTCTCATCTAGAAAATGTGAAGAATGTGACTTGGTAGCAACACATTTGAACAAAGTTTTGGGGGTCTGGCTGATAAAATTGTTTCAAATCTTTCTTGTTAGTATTGCATGCCCACTGACATCCCAGAGGTCAATTCAGTTTCTAAGCAAAGGAAAACTGATCTTTCTCTTCTGCCAGGAATAGCTTACTCAGGTCTTGGGGTACACACTGACCAGTGGGCCTCTTTCTTATCATCCCAGTTAAAATCCCTTTCTCTCTCTATATATTTTACAACTTTAACAGTTCAGTTTTTTGGCAATATATTGAACATATTTAAAGCATACAAATTTATCAGTTTTGATATCTGTATACATCCCATGAAACTATCACTACAATCAAGAAAAACATATTCAGGCCGGGCGCGGTGGCTCAAGCCTGTAATCCCAGCACTTTGGGAGGCCGAGACGGGCGGATCACGAGGTCAGGAGATCGAGACCATCC
>NW_012102132.1:3424158-3439315 GCF_000951045.1 Mandrillus leucophaeus
TGAGGCAGGAGAATGGCGTAAACCCGGGAGGCGGAGCTTGCAGTGATCTGAGATCCGGCCACTGCACTCCAGCCCGGGCGACAGAGCCAGACTCCGTCTCAAAAAAGAAAAACATATTCATAGCCAGGTGCGGTGGCTCACACCCATAATCCCAACACTTTAGGAGGTCGAGGTGGGCAGACCACCTGAGGTCAGGAGTTTAAGACCAGCCTGGCCAACATAGTGAGACCCCATCTCTACTGAAAATTAAAAAATTAGCCGGGCGTGGTGGCGGGCACCTGTAATCCCAGCTACTTGGGAGGCTGAGACAGGAGGATCGCTTGAGTCCAGGAGTTCCAGGCTGCAAGGAGCCAAGATTGCACCACGGCACTCCAGCCTGGGAGACAGAGAAATACTTTGACTTTAGAAGAATAAAAAATAAATAAAAAATAAAAATGGCTGGGCATGGTGGCTCACGCCTGTAATCCTAGCACTTTCGGAGGCCGAGGCAGGCAGATCACTTGAGGTCAGGAGCTCAAGACCAGCCTGGCCAATACGGTGAAATCCTGTCTCTACTAAAAATACAAAAAACTAGCCAGGCATGGTGGCAGGTGTCTGTAAACCCAGCTACTCAGGAGGCTGAGGCAGGAGGATCACTTGAACTGGGGGGGCGGAGGTTACAGTGAGCTGAGATTGCGCCACTGCACTCCAGCCTGGGCGACGGGATGAGACTCCATCTCCAAAAAAAGAAAAACATATTCATTACCCCCAGAATTTCCTCATGCTTCTCTGTAATTCCTCCCTCCCTCCACCCCTATCCCTAGGCAACTGTCATTATAGATAAGTTTGCATTTTCCAGAAGTTTATGTAAATGGAATCATATAGCGTGTGCTCTTTTTTGCCTGGCTTCTTTCACTCAGCATAATGATCTTGTGTTTCATCCATATTGCTGCAGATATCAATAGTTTGATCCTTTTTATTGCTGAGTGGCATTCCATTGTATGGATACAACACAATTTATTGATCTATTCACCTACTGATGAAACTTCAAAAAAATTTTAGCCATTCTAATAGGTGTGACCACTGAGATTTTAATTTTGTTACAGGATGTTTTCCCCTGGATGTTCTTTTGGTTCTTTTTAAAATCTGCTATGTCATTAGAAATTTTTTCTGCTCTCTGAAAATATTTTACAAGCTTATTATTGATTTGTAAAAACCTGGGCTAGGCGCGGTAGCTCATGCTTGTAATCCCAGCACTTTGAGAGGCTAAGGTAGAAGGATCACTTGAGCCTAGGAGTGGGAGATCAGCTTGGGCAACATAGTGAGACCTCATCTCTACAAAAAAAAGAAAAAGAAAAAGAAAAAGATTAGCTGGGTGTGGTGGTGCGCGCCTGTTGTCCCAGGTACTGGGAAGGCTGAGGTGGGTGGATTGCTTGGGTCCAGGAGGTCGAGGCTGCAGTGAGCTGTGATCATGCCATTGCACTCCAGCCTGGGTCACAGCACAAGACCTTGTCTCAAAAACAAACCAACCAACCTGGTAAGCTTATTTTAAAAATCTTTGTCTCTTAATTCCAATACATGCAGTAGGTTTGGATTTGTTTCTATCATCTGTCATTTCTGTTGGGTCTTACTTGTTTCCTTGTGTGCTTGACTTGCTGGCTACTGCCCTGGAAAAAGTTTATGTCGGGTGGATAGGATGAAGTTAGTGGGGGTTAGGATAAAAGTGTTTGCCTTCATATGAACCCGGGAGGCGGAGCTTGCAGTAAGCCGAAATCACGCCACTGCGCTCCAGCCTGGGCCACAAAGCGAGACTCCGTCTCAAAAAAAAAGCTTTTGAGGCTCACCATCTTCTGTTGCATATTAACAATTTACACCATACATCTGAAATTATTAGTAAAGGAAGGGGAAACTTCAAATTAAGTACATGGCTTCAGCTCCCCTGGCTGCCCCAGGCTATGTGTACCTGGGTGCAAATCCATTCAAGGTGGACTGGTGGCCGCAATTTTTTCAGGGGAAGTTTGTTCCTCATCTTTTGCTTTGCTCAGTGACAAGGCAGCTTTCTCTATAGTCTTCCGGTGTTGAAGGGAAATAAGGGCATGCTTATCTGTCTCCTTTTATCCTGGGGGGATTGCCTTTTGCACTCCTAACAATGAGGAGTGTCTTCTAACAGATTTCCCAACTTGTACTGGCCTTAGATCTTAACCGTGGTTCTCTGGCACAGAAGTGTTCAGTAATGACAAATGCCCTGTTTGCAAAATGGGCCATGTGGTAACTCTGATATTCCACTTATCATTCTGATTAAAGGCTTTCATATAAAAATTGGTCACTGAGGCCTGGTGCGGTGGCTCACGCCTGTAATCCCAGCACTTTGGGAGGCCGAGGCGGGCGGATCATGAGGTCAGGAGTTCAAGACCAGCCTGGCCAACATGGTGAAACCCTGTCTCTACTAAAAATACGTGGTGGCGGGTGCCTGTAATCACAGCTACTCGGGAGGCTGAGGCAGGAGAATCGTTTGAACCTGGGAGGTGGAGGTTGCAGTGACCCGAGATTGTGCCATTGCACTGTAGCCTGGGTGACAGGGCGAGACTCCGTCTCAAAAAAAAAAAAAAAAATTGGTCACTGAGCTCCCCGATACCTCTTTTTATTCCCCCGAGACGGACTCTCACTCTGTTGCCCAGGCTAGAGCGCAGTGGCGCAATCACGGCTCACTGCAACCTCTGCTTCTCAGGCTCAAGCAATTCTCCTGCCTCAGCCTCCCAAGTAGCTGGGATTACAGGTGCCTGCCATCACACCTAGCTAATTTTTTTTTTTTTTTTCCGTATTTCGAGTATAGACGGGGTTTCATCATGTTGGTCAGGCTATCTTCGAACTCCTGACCTCAAGTGATCCGCCTGTCTCGGCGTCCGAAGTGCTAGGATTACAGGTGTGAGTCACCGTGCCTGGCCCCTGATACCTTTTCAGCTATTCAGTGCTTTCAAGGTCATTTTAAAACATATTTTCTGCAGCACTTTTCATTGTTTTTTCATCCGGAGGATTTATCCAAATAATCTCATCCATCATTACGGGAAATGGGAAGCAAATCTACTTTTTGCACTGCCATCACTCAGGATTCCTCCAGAGGACTCAGAGTTCTAGACACTGGTAAAACGTTTATATAGATGATCTGACTAGGCAGAAGAGGTCTGGAATCTACACAATTATTTTCAATAAATGCCCATAATATATGGTAACACTAAAGAAGACATTTTGTAAAATGTAAATATCAGTAAGAATATAATGGCATCATCATGACAACGACTTAGAGATTGCTTTCCTCCTGCTTATGCTTAAACTGTTTCTCGAAGATCAGACTGGAAGACAATGCCAGATGGAAGGCTGCTGCTTCTCCATTTGGGCCCACGTTTCCTTATGTATAAAATGATGGTATCTGAAGTCCTCATCAGCTCCAACATTCTAAATTTAATACTAGTTTTTGGGGAAACATGGGATAGCTGAAAGAGGCGATCAAGCAAAAGAGATTAACGGAGAGATCTCTTAACTAGTGAGAAAAATAGATAAAAGCAGGAAGAAATTTCTATGGACTCGATGTCTTCAGTCTCTTTTAGCTGGGTTCAAATATTTTAGGAGGAACTGGCAGAATGCTTAACGGCTGTTATTTTTGCCACATGAAACAAAACTCAGACATTATCTCTTTTGTGCTAGAAATAATCTGGTATATCGCCCAAGTACCAACAAAGGTAAAACCATCAATATTTTCCAAAAGACAGTTCAACTAAGGAAACTATAATAATAATAGCAGAAATAGATTTTATCAAAATATACAGTGATCTGTGACTCCTCTTCCCTCAGCTAAAAACAGTGCCTAAAACCCCTAACTTTAGCCTGCTTTTAGGGCTTAAACTTTCTAGCAGAAAAGGTATTTTTAAACGACTGGCAAGGTAAAGAACAAAGCTTCTGACTACCCTTTTCTTCTAACAGTGAAATACATTTTATCTTCAAATACTCTGAGTGACACTGAAGCGCTGCACCTACGTTTTTTGCTGCTGGTGGGATGGGATGGGCATGAAAGCATGTAGAAGGGCAAGGAGAAGGTACATTTTAAAAACGCCATTCTAAAACAATTGCAACAGCATATAGGAGTGGAAGGCTCTGCTCTGAGACCATGACTTGGCTCAGGGCTGGTCAACAAATCTCTTTGCAGACCTTCCTTTCTTTGTGTGTAAAATGAAGCCCTGACTCTGTAACTGGGATCTCACTAGATACTGAAGATACAGAATTCTTGGATGACTAATTTAAATTTTGTTTGGCTCGTAAAGGAAGGAATATATCAAACAGGTTTTACACTCTAAAATAATATAAAATTGGAAAATGGATGGTCAGGGCTTAGTTTTTATAATCAAGCAAAATAAAACACGCATAAAAACATACCATTCCTGAAGTTCAGGAGAAGGAATGAGACCCGCGGTTCCATTTTTGGAGTTTTCCAGTTTACCCTGCCACCAATTATGATCATCCTTACTAATAATCTGGATGATGTCACCAACTCTGAATCGAATGCCAGCTTCTTTGCAGGGGATGAGGTCATCCTTGGCTGGATCATATTCAAATTGTGCTCTTACATAGATCTATAAAACAGGAGTTTGTAAGAAAGGATGCCATAGTGATGTGAAAGAGAAGTTAGCTCTAATGTCATAACCACACAGCAACACTTACAATACTAACAGGACATCAGATGGTGAAAGCAAAAACGATGCATGGAAATACGACACAAAAAACTTCTACCGCTAGAAACAATGTACTAGTAATCTTTGATGTGTATAGCTTCAAAACTTTGCTGTTTTTATTTGGAAGGAATACTTGAAATACTTGTTTAATAAGAATAAAGACTTAATTTATGCTTTTACTATAACAGAATAGGCTTATAATTATAGAAAAGTATGCTCGCTCTTTTTTAAACCTGCATTGGTGATGCTGGCATTATGGATAATTTGTCATGACTGTGTGGCAGCCTTTAAGCCATAAATACTAGCAGTCAGGATAGGTTTTAACCCTAAAGCAGCACATGAATTAAAACTAGCAAGAACTCTGGGTTGGTATCCTGCTGTAAAAATGCTTATATGACAACTGGCAGTGTGTCTACACACTGCTGATAAAGTTAAGTGTAACTCAAACAATTTTTTTAAAAGTTAAAAAAATAGCTTTATTTTTTTCTAATTTAGGTTTTAGGTTTGTATTTTACTCTTCTGAGAGAATAAAAATGAATTTGAACCCTAGTTTCCCCAGTGTAACACTTGAAATCAGCACAGAGCTTCAAGACATGCATAGTTCCAGGTTCTGAGTTTTATGATATGTGAATTTACTTAGGAAATAGATTAGCATTCAAGGGTTTATTATATGGCAGCATTTTATGAATTATTTGATTTTTAAATGCTTTAAGATAAGGTAATTCATATCCCATGTTGCATCAATTATACAGTCTTAAGACAAAATTATGGGTGAATTCTATCAGGTACTAATTTATACATATCTTAACACTAAATCTGATTATTTTTAATACTATATTTCAAGATAAAAATGCCATAAAAATTCTATCTCTTGAAATTAAAATTGAATATTAATGTTTAAGTCACTGTAAAACCAACCTGAAGACTTTGGAACCACTGTGTGATTTTTTCTGTTTATTTTCAGCAATCCAGCCTATAAAATTAACAAGTCTCTGCATTTGCATTTAAAATCTATACCTCTAAAGTGCTGGCAATTTGAAAGTTACTTGCCAGTGTTACGCAGCACTTAACTTTTCATGTTTGAACTAGCACAGGCATATCAGGATGTAAAGCCAAGATAATTTATATTCTTTTCTTATTTTTCATTGCAAATGGCTTTTAGAAATACACATGCAAATACAAACTTAAGAAAAAGCTTTCAACTTCAGAAAACTGTTGCTTAAAAATGTTCATCAGCAGGTACTTTTTAGTTATTCTTAGAATTCTAAGAATGTTATAACCTTTAAAATTCTTTTGCATGCCAGAGGCAGGCCCATAGGCCCCCACGAAGGATGAATTCTTAACCGTTAATATAAAATTATCAGGTTGAAATTACAATAACCATCACAGCTACAAAGATGTGAGGAAAAATTCTTTATAGAGAATTAGTCATGTGTAATGTGTTAAAATGAAATGGTACAAGCTCTCAATGCTCAAATGTTATGGTCCAAAATGCAAACATTATGGGATGGAAAGGGTTAATAAAGGATTGGCTATTAGCAGCTCAGTTTAGAGAAGTTTCTATAGAGGATATCTATTCACCTGTCGTCCTTTTGGTTGGGTAGTTGATGGCAAGTCCTGTAGAATAAAGCCAACCCAGGAGAAAAATTTTCATTTATTTTTCAAGAGTACAAAGTAATTTGTGTGTTCTGTTACAATATGGTTAAAAAAATGAGCTAGATTTAAGTTGTAAAGAGATAATATACATTATTCCATTTCTCAGAAATGTTGAGTTATCAAAAAAATCAAACCCAGGCCATTTAGCAGCAAGCTGAAGAAAGCAGGTAAGTTTAAGCAGAGAGATAATGTGTTCTTAAGAAACAACTCAGCATCTTCAACACAAAAGCCACTGCAAGTGAAACAGCCTATTAAAAATAAATAAATAAATAAAAGGAGCTGTTGCCCTTTTCAACTTAGTCACTGCAACCATTTAGATTTTGAAAAATTCAATGGCTATATGGCTTTTCATCTTAAAAGCATTAAATGTTAACTGTTACGAATGAATTCCTTTGGTAGCCTATTTTAAAGTTGAAAATAAAGTCGTAGAAAATTTTCTTTCATAATTTCTCTTACTGATATACTTAGAATATCATTCCATTTGCGATAATTTCTAAATTATTTACAATTTTACCTGATAAAAAAGTTGATACATTCTCAAACGGCAAATTAAAAGTCAGGATAGAAGAATACTGCTGCATTATTAGAACTCTCAATAATTTTAACTGGGTGATAAACAGCAGTATTAGCAACAAAAATATTGCCAACCTGCACCTGTTAAGTGCTTCCATTTGTTTAAATAAGTTAAAAACAATTCTTTCTATATTCCAAAATGGATAGTTCTGAAAAAATTTAAAACTCCAAGTTCAAGTCAAATATAAAGTACTTTGTGTTAAAGATGTGATAACAGCGTGGCTTAAGTGCAGTTTGAAGCCAGTTCTTTTTGCTTTTCATATCCAGGCAAGGCTTATAATTCACAAAAATATGTGCACGTACCACAATAACAGAGGGCACACCAATTCGTAAACTTAGATAGCGGAAACTAAAACATGTTGCTGATATCACTCAGAATAGAAAACTACAAAGCCCAAGAATACCCAAATGCCTACTCTGCAAAATTTTTACATTTATCTTTTTCAAATTAAAAAATATTTAGAAGTTTAAACAAATTTCCATTTACATCGTTTGTATAGGTTTGAGCAAAGAAATACATACAAGTGGGGTGGCATAGAAATATTTTTAGAATGACCAAAGCAGTATTGAACTACATTTCTTCAAATTTAACTGCTGAAGGGAATTTTTAATGAGAAGGAAATGTTAAAAAAGATTTTCCAGGAGTAAAGTGCATTGTAGCTGTAGTAGCCTTGTATATCAGCAGAAGACACTATTTCCACTGAACACATGTAACTAGAACACTCATGGCAGGTGAGCACCAACAAAATTGTCACACTTTGCTGTGTGGAGCTAAAGTTCTTACCGAAACAGAATTGTTAGTGCTGCTATGACCATTAGCTGGGGACTGTCTGGAAGTGGAAGGGGAATCTCTCTGAAATAAGACACAAGGTTCATTAACACAGAACACCAGCACAGAAACACAGAGATATTTACATCAACAGTAACAACCACAGTCTGACAACCATTTCCTTTGAGGTTTGAGCTGCATAAGTGCCATACTGACTTGCTTGCATGATTTCACAGAAGTATGAAAAAAATTTTGCAGTTCGAAGGCTCACATATTATAAGTGATGACCGTGTCATTCATTTTAATCAATTCTTTCCTATCGCTAACATTCTATACCTTTTCTTTCTTTTAATGAGACCTAGAAGAGTGACTTGATATTAAACCCTATCAAGTATAAGATGACAAATATTACTATAAAATTATTGTGCTGAAGATCCCAACTGCCTAATTTTTATTAAAGATTAGGTTTGAAAAGCATTTAACAATTTTTAGTACCTCAGTGTCAAGAGTTACTAACTGACCCAATCTGAAGAGAAACAAACCTAAGATTTCACATGCTATAATTCCTTCAGAATCTTTCTATTATAGAATAAATATTATTACTAGTAAGGGTAAAAGAGATATACATCAGAGAAGAACTCTTTTTAAAGACCATTTTAGTAGATTGATTAAAACACTGATCTCAAGCCTTTAATAATATTACACTTCCGGCGAAGATCCTAGGAGCCACAGCCTCTCTACCTATATCCAGGCTCCTCCATCGCTTGCTTTCTCTCTACTATTCTACACACTCAAAATATTTTCCAGGCTCCATTCCCTTAGTGTCTAAATCAACTTTAATGATAAGAACAAGGAGAGGTAGGAAATAAGTACTTTTAAATTTTTGTTTCTGTAGAGTTCTTTTAAGCCTTAGAAATGTGCATGTCTCTTTAAAAGACATTTGTTTTTTTCCCTAGATGACTTAAGAGCATTTCTAGAACCTGTTAGCCTTAAAGGTAATGAGATCCCTTAGAAGAGCATTCTCATATGTTAGTGAGCAAGACTGATCTCCAGGTGCCACCCGCAGAGACTCAAGTCAGTAGAGCCAGGGTGAGGGGCAGGGGTCTACTCTTTAACCAAGGACCTGGGGGATGCAGATGCAGGTGGCCAGAGAGCCTTCTTTTTTTTTTTTTTTTGAAATATTGCCCTAGCTGGGAAGAGTCCAACCACAAGCTTGAATTCTGCCAGGGAACACGAGGGCCAAAAAGGCTGGGGATGGAGCTAGGAGAGAAGTATCATTATTTTTCCTACTATTCAAAGGCAAAGAAGGTAAGAGGGGTTCTTTTTACTCAAGAACATAGAATTTACATCTATGATACTGGTTCCACCCCAAACTAGTTCGACCACTTAAAAAACAAAAGAGAAACTTACGTTATATTAATAGCTAACAGTACCTTCTAGTTAGTTAGCCAAAAAGACAAAAATCAATTGTATTTACTAAATTTCTTCAACAGATGAGAAATGATGTAAGGACATCTGTAATTCTAGAATATTAAAATTATTTACATAAAATGTTAAGTGTGACATTCTTTGTTTCCCAGCAAAGTTTGTGCTCTAGGTAACAAATTTCAATGCTCTGAATCCTGGAACAGAAGCAATTCTGCATTTTCTTTTGAAATATACTATTAATTGAAGTTCCACAAAAAGCCACCAAGAGGAGCTCAAGACCCGTTATAACGGACACCTCAACTGCCATGGCTCACCAAAAATACACTTGACAAAACTACACATTTTAATATGTATCTGCAATAGGTTTTAAAAAAATATGAAGCCTCTGATTTTTCTTATAAAATTTACACCATCACTAGAGACTAGAAGTATTACAGTTTCTCTCTCAGGTTCTTCTAAGTACAAATCCAATAAGTTACCTGTCAGTCCTAAAAATTAACTTTAGGAAATGTGTACTTCATATTGATGCACACATTCTTAGAAGATGCACATGAAAGAACAAGCTTCAATAAATAACACTCGAGCTGAATGTGCAATGACCAAAGGATGATACCATTTATGACCGTTTATATTTCCAATATAAAAAGAATAGATTTTTGAATCTCATTTAATAACTAACACGAAACTGAATAATATAGGTTAGAAGAACTATAATTTCTATAAGATAAACCTATTTTAAGAAAGAAACTTTGGGGCTGTATTACTCTAGAAAACTTACTTGTTTACAGATGACATACCATTCTAAATTTAAACAATTTTACAAAAGGTTGCAAAAGCCTATTTCCCTCTAGTGAAGTCAATTATCAATTCATTGCAGACTTAACTTCCATCTAGAGACCTATCGCAATTATATGAACAACTCTATCTCAACAGAAATAGATCACTTCTCAGATTCTTGGAAAGAAGAACTATCTATGTGATTTCTTAACAAGGGAAGTGAATGAACTTCCTGGAAATATTATTGCAATTATGGCCTTTAGTTTCTTTCCCTCAGACACTCCGTTTTTTCCTTATTAAGCCTTATGTCATTATTTATAACTTCTCTACATTTTGCTCAGATTTCAGCCTGCAAAAAGTTCAAGTGCTGAGGAGATCCACATGGAAGCAGGGCTGAGTAGGTGGATGGGACCTACTCTGTTCCGTTATCTTTGTTGTAAAATTGGTGTGCAGTGATCTAACAGCACAGGCAGAAACAATCTCCCAGAAAGCAAAAACATACAGCCATCAGCAGACAGTTAGTTAAGAACTCAGAGGAGATGGGGGTGGTTTGTTAGAGTCATTACCTCACAGGATGAAGACTGAGTACGGTAACTTGGCACAATCTTGAAGGTAATACTCCCCCGCATTTCCCTCTGGAGAGGGGGAAAAAAAAGATAGAAAAGTTTTCTTACAAACAAATGTTCGCAAAACCATGTAAGAAGCCACTCAAAATATGTGGGGGCAATTAGCACAAGCCATCTGAGAGCACATAGCCCAACAATGAAACCTAGTCATGAAGCAGGGAGTTAACAGCAGAGGAAGTTCCTGGGAAAAGCCCAGCAGCCGATTGCCTTACTCATACAGCAATGGTCTCACAGATCTTCAATGGTCACCTTTTTATAGACATGAATACAAAACTTTCTAAGTGACATGCCTTTCAAAAGTGAATATACATTGAATTAGATAATAAACTAGGTAATTACATAAAAATTATATTGAGTATGCCACATTATAATGGTATACCCCATCGAATACGCTTTTTACTTTTTAAAAATTTTTATTTATTTATTTTGAGAGAGTCTTGCTCTGTCATCCAGGCTGGAGTGCAGTGGCAGCATCTCGGCTCACTGTAACCTCTGCCTCCCAGGTTCTGGTGATAGTCCTGCCTCAGCCTCCCAGGTAGCTGGAATTATAGTCATGCGCCACCATGCCCTGCTAATGTTTGTATTTTTAGTAGAGACGGGGTTTCACCATGTTGGCCAGGCTGGTCTCGAACTCCCAACTTCAGGTGATTCGCCCACCTTGGCCTCTCAAAGTGCTGGGATTACAGGTGTGAGCCACCGCACCCAGCCACTTTTTGCTCACTAATTTTGGCTTTAAAAAATTTTTTTGGTGAGTCTGTAAAGTTTATTTCATACTTAATAGGTATTCATAACCTGGGGGCTACTACACTGCAGTGGGAAAAGGGACCAGAGGCCCAAAACACCTCTGTCTGCTTGCTATGACAATCAACACAGGCAAAGGCTGTCATTTTGCCTTTTTTAAAAATCCAAAGCCTAATTCGAATACAGATTTTGAATATGTATGGTCAAAAATGGCCTGGTCTACCGTGGCTTTCCTCCCTTCTATGCTGTAGAGAAATCCACGACAGCTGGCTATGACTCAGCTCAACAGGAAAGAGGTTTCTGACACTGCTGATGTCAGGAGAGTTGAGGTCAGTGAGAAACTAGTTCACATGTATAAACGCTGAAAAGGTTTTCTTTAAACATCTGCTTAGTAAGAAACAGGAGATAAAGGATAAAAGGAGAGTGTTAAAGCCCACATTGCTAAAGACAGGCAAAATGTTTGTAAATTCTATTGTATTTCAACATTTTTCTAGTTGTCAGTTTTGTGAATGTTATATAAGTTCAAGTCCACATAAATATGGTACCAGAAATTCTCTGATTACAGAATACTCCTCATTTGTGTATTTAAAAACAAGCTAACAGAGTAAAAGTCGATTTTAGGAAAGGAAAAACTTTCATTTACTTACAAGCATTTTTTGCAGCTGTTCCACTGTTTGGTTGGCCACACTGATGCCATTGATTTCTCGAATTTCATCACCAACGTGAAGTGTACCTAAGAAATTATATAACATTATAAACATGAAATGATATATGCTTTTATAGTAACAAAATCCAGAGGCATTAACGTAATTTTTAAAAACTAAGTTGAATATTGAGGGCCAATATTTCAGAGACAGACACAAGTTTGGTTGCAGCAGAATTATTTAACTCATGTAGTAACCTCATCAAAACAGATATATCTACTTATGGAAGGCACAGTTTTGATGGATGGCTGCAGAAATCTGTTTATTTTTCTGAGAGAGGTGGTATGTATAGTGGTTTAAAAGTATGGCTTCTGGATCCAGACTGCCTGGGTTCAAATTCCCGCTTCCTTGCTTACTAGCTTTAAGATCTTGGGTAAATTACTGGAACTCTCCATATCTCAGTTTTTACATTTGTAAAATGGAGATGAAAACAGTACCCATCTCATGGATTGTTTTAAGAGCTAAACAAATTTAATATATGCAGAAGGCTTAGAACTGTTCTTGGCGCATACCAAGCACCATGTCAGTGTTTCCTGCTATCGTTATCTGCCAGATATGATACGAAGGTTGTTAATTTTCCAAGAGTTGTGACATGATAATATCTACATAACAGCAAGTTCCGTTAAACATAATTTAATCTTTGGTTGGCATTTCAGCATCTTGTAATACTTCAGCTAGAAAGAAATGACCAAGAACCAATGCGTAGAGTGTTATTTACAATTTTGCTTCCTTATTTATAAATCGTGCACAAATTTACATACTGACCTGGCTTCATTACAAAAAGATAACTCCGCATGCAACAATTAAAGAATAAACATTCATCTTAAGTACATACGGGCCATTTATAAAAATGATTAAAGTGCTATGCTATAAAGCAAGTCTCGACAAACCTCAAAGACATGGTGTCATATAGACTACATTCTCCAACCACAATGCAATTAAGTTAGAAGTAAATTACAAAAAGATATACAGAAAATCCCATAAGTGTGAAAAGTAACAGAAAATTATAAATAACTTATAGGTCAATGAAAAGTATCATAATAGAAATGTAAAAATACTTAGAATTGAGTTATAAAAATGCTTCGTATCAAAACTGGTGGGATACATTAAGACAGTATTTACAGGGAGAGTTTAGTCTTAAATGCACATATTAGAAAAGAAGGCTGGGCCAGGCACGGTGGCTCACACTTGCAATCCCAGCACTTTGGGAGGCCGAAGTGGGCGGCTCACGAGGTCAGGAGTTCGAGACCAGCCTGGCCAATATGGTGAAACCCCGTCTCTCCTAAAATATAAAAATTAGCCATGTGTGGTGGTGGGCACCTGTAATCCCAGCTACTTGGGAGGCTGAGGCAGGAGAATCGCTTGAATCCGGAAGCAGAGGTTGCAGTGAGCACAGGTCGCACCATTGCACTCCAGCCTGGGCGACAGAGCGAGACTCCATCTCAGAAAAAAAAAAAAAAAAAAGAAAAAGAAAAGAAGGCTGGGCATGGCGGCTCATGTCTATAACCTCAGTGTTTTGGGAGGCTGAGGCGAGAAGATCACTAGAGGCCAGGAGTTTGAGACCAACCTGTGCAGTAAAGCAAGACTCTATCTCTACAAAGTATTAAAAAAATTAGCTGGGTGTGGTTGCTTGTAGTCCTAACTCAGGAATCTGAGACAGGAGGATTACTTGAGCCCAGGAGTTTAAGGAGGTTGCAGTGAGCTATGATTATGCTACTGCATTCCAGCGGCTGATGGAGCGAGACCCTGTCTCAAAAAAAAAAAAAAAAAAGAAAGAAAGAAAGACTGGAAATAAATGAACTATGTGTCAAATTTGTAAAGTTAGCTAAAACTAATAGAAAGTTAAAAAAAAGGAGATAATAAAAATTAGGTCATAAAACAATGAAACAGAAAATAAACATATAATGAAGAGAATGAACCAAACCCAGAGTGGGTTTCTGAACAAACCTCTGGCAAGGTTGATCAAGAAAAAAAGAGTAGGCACAAATAAACAATACTAGAAATGAACAGGGGACGTAATGACAAAGACGGCAGAGAATAAAAAGGTGAGAGAATACTATGAAGAAGTTCTCTGCAATAATATTTTAAAACTTAGATTTTTTAAGGAAAATGTAATTTACCAAAACTCACTCAAGAAATAGAAAGCCTGGATGGCCTTTTAATGTTAAAGAAATTGAAGCAGTTGTTAAAAAACAAAAACAAAACTTTCTTAAAACTAAAAACCAAAACGCCAGGCTCTGATACTTTTATAGGCAAGTCATACCAAACTTTCAAGATACAAATCATTCCAATATTATATAAAGTCTTTCAGAGAACTGAAGAGGGAATACTCTCCAAGTCACTGTATGAGGTAGATATAACTTTGAAACTAAAATCAGGCAGAGATATATAAGAGAGGAAAATTAACTACGGGCCAGTCTTACTCATAAATGCAAATAGTGAGATCTTATAAACAAAACATTAGCACATGGTCAGGCAGTACATAAAAAAGATAATATGTAATGACTAAGCTGAGTTTATCGGAGAAATGCAAGGGTGGTTTATCATTAGGAAATCTTTAAAAGACATTCACCACATTAACAGATAAAAGGAAAAAAACAAATGATCATCTCAGCAGATACTGAAAGAGCATTTGATTAAATTCAAAACCCATACCCATTTAAAATGCTCAGCAACTACAAATATAAAGGAACTTCTTTAGCCCTATTAAAAGGTATGTACTAAAAATCTACATTATTCTTAACGAATAAATATTGGAAAGGTTCTTTTTTAAAAAAACCTTTTTTTTTCCCCTAGAGACAAGGTCTCTCTCTGACACCCAGGCTGGAGTACAGTGGCGTGATCATAGCTCACTACAGCCTCAAAACTCCTGGGCTCAAGCAATCCTCCCACTTCAGCTTCCTGAGTAGCTGGGACTAGAGGCGAGCACCACCATGCCCGGCTAATTTTAAATTCCTTTTAAAAATAAGAATATGACAGGATGTCTACTATACCACTCCTTGAAAGACTGCAGGTCCTAGCCAGTGCAGTAACATAACAAAGAGAAGTTAAAGAAATCATGATGTTCCCCACTGTCAATATCAGACAGATCAACGAGACAGAAGGTTAACAAGGATATCCAGGACCTGAACTCAGCTCTGCAACAGGCAGACCTAATAGACATCTACAGAACTCTCCACC
>NW_012102132.1:3442360-3458169 GCF_000951045.1 Mandrillus leucophaeus
AGCATTAGGAGAAATACCTAATGTAAATGATGAGTTGATGGGTGCAGCAAACCAACATGGCACATGTATACCTATGTATCAAACCTGCACGTTGTACACATGTACCCTGAACTTAAAGTATAATAAAAAACAAAAAAGAAAAGAAAAAAAAAAGAAATAACGATGCTGTGGTTTTACTGAACATATAAAAAATTATTAAAAATAGCAAACAAAAAATACATACTGGAATCTAAAACCACATACCCTCCTGTGGGAGTGCTGTACACTCTCTACGCCTATAAAGATTCCTCCGAAAGCAGCAATGATGCCAGACATCATGTTGCGTACACAGTGGTCTCCTCTTATTCTCAAGAGGAGAATAAGGCACTAAAATGCTTAGAGTGTTACTTCTTGCTCTCCGGGGTAAGGAAAGAGGTGTTAAGTACAAAAATAACCCTATCTCAAAGGCAGAGCGTCTGCCAGAAGAATCATTTTTGGAACATCCTCTAAATACTAGTGCATATAACTCAGTCCTTTCAAAGAAAAGCCTAAATCCACACATCCAAACCCTGCCCATCCTTGAGAGTTAACTGAAGATGCACCTTCTTAAAAAATCATTGTTCAAGCTGGGCAGGGTAGCTCATGCCTATAATCCCAGCACTTTGGGAGGAGGCAGACGGATTGCTTGAGTTCAAGAATTGGAGACCAGACTGGGCAACATAGTAAAACCCCATTTCTACAAAAATATCAAAAGTTAGCTGGGCATGGTGGTGTGCGCCTGTGGTCCCAGCTACTCAGGAGGTTGAGGTAGGAGGATTGCTTGAGCCTGAGAGGAGAGGTTGCAGTGGGCCAAGATTGTGCCATTGCACAGCCTGGGTGACTGAGCCAGACTTTGTCTCTGAAAGAAAAAACCCCACATCATTCTTTGTCTATTCCAGTTCTTAGTGAATTCTCTCTACAGAATGACTGCACTCACTATGGCAGGTATTAATAATTTAATCATTGATTTGACATCTCTTACCATTTAATTTTTATATTATTTAACTCTATGACGTCCTAATTTATAAATAGCATATCTAATTCCTAAATGAATGAGATAACAGTTCTTAAATGGTTATTTATTTACATACATCTTGTACTCTAGAACAGATGTCTCTCCTACATCTTGAGGCCCAGTGTAATAATTTGCTTTATCTCCCGTGGTCCCCATAAGTTGTAATCTAACAGTGATACAGAGATGCTCCGGCTAACAGAACTCTAATATAGGCCGGGCGCGGTGGCTCAAGCCTGTAATCCCAGCACTTTGGGAGGCCGAGACGGGCGGATCACGAGGTCAGGAGATCAAGACCATCCTGGCTAACACGGTGAAACCCCGTCTCTACTAAAAAATACAAAAATCTAGCCGGGCGAGGTGGCAGGCGCCTGTAGTCCCAGCTACTCGGGAGGCTGAGGCAGGAGAATGGAGTGAACCTGGGAGGCGGAGCTTGCAGTGAGCTGAGATCCGGCCACTGCACTCCAGCCTGGGCCACAGAGCGAGACTCCGTCTCCAAAAAAAAAAAAAAAAAAAAAAAAAAGAACTCTAATATACTGTCCCTTCATTATCTACATGCTGGAGCATGTGCAGATAAATAAGAAACAATGGAGGCCAATAATGATTCAAATCAAAGATGATTTTAAAAGATCCTTTATATGTATCCTTTATACTTTGTTAGCTGGGTGTGATGACATGCACCTGTGGAAAGCTGAGATGGGAGGACTGCTTGCACTTAGAAGCTCAAGGTCAGTCTGGGCAACACAGTGAGACCCCATCTCAAAAACAAACCAAACAAACAAAAACATTTTCTTCACTAGGCTACAGGGGAAAAAATTAAGGAAGGCAAAGAAAGAAATATGTATGAAACTTACCTTGCCTGTGAATCATGCCCCCATGCATAATTCTTGCAACAATACAATGATTTAGTTCATTCATTTTTAAAGTGATTCCCTGTAAAAAAAAAATAAAAAGTTCAGTAAAAGTAGAATTACTATGATAGTACTTCTCTTAATATTTATGATTTTGTGGTAGGCTATAATAGAATACATACATTTTATATAATGCTTTTAACACACTGTTTTCTTTTCTTTTCTTTTTTTTTGAGACAAGAGTCTCATTCTGTCATGTGCAGTGGCACGACTGCAGCTTACTGCTACCTCCACCTCCAGGGTTCAAGTGATTCTTCTGCTTCAGCCTCCTGAGTAGCTGGGATTAAAGGTGCCTGCCACCATGCCAAGCTAGTTTTTGTATTTTTAGTAGAGATGAGGGTAAGGAAAGAGATGGTTCACTATGTTGGCCAGGCTGGTTTCAAACTGCCGACCTCAAGTGATCCACCTGCTTTGGCCTCCCAAAGTGCTGGTATTACAGGTGCGAGTCACCATGCCTGGCCGATAGTGCTTTTAAATCTTCTAATTATGATTATTTTCCCTGTTGCTCTATTTTTAATGTTGCCTATTATTTTTAAAAACAGTTTTTATTGATATATTATTGACATACACATATTTAAAGTGTACAATTTGATAAGTTTGACATATGTATGAAACTATGGCCACAATCAGGATAGTGATGTATCTATCATTCCCAAAAGTTTCCTCATGCTTGTTGATAATATTCTCCCATCCCTCCATACCCTCCCCACCACATCCCTAAGCAACTACTAATATGACAATCAAAAAGCTGATAATATAGTTGTCGACCAGTCAAATGCTGATACAGTAAACTTTTGCTGACTACAGATTTGTTTGCACTGTACATAAATGAAATCATACAGTATGAACTCTTTTTTGTTGCTTTTTTCTCTCAGCATAATTATTTTCAGACTCCACCATGCTGTTGCATGTATCAGTAGTTTGTTCTTTGTTCTTGCTGAGTGGTATTCCATTGTATGGACGTATCAGTTTATCTACTCACCCACTGAATTGTTTTCTGGTTTGGGCTATTATAAGTGAAGCTGTATTCCTGGGTTAATCACCATTTACTCATAACATATATATATATTTAAGATCTGGAACACTTCATGCATTCATACGTCATCCTTATACAGAGGCCATAATAATATTTTCTTTACTGTTTATATTTCAGTATATATGCTGCTGAAGTGAGCACATATTAACCTTTTCATATATTGTTGGATTTGCTTTGCTAAGATTTTGTTTAGAATTTTTACATCTACATTCATGAGGGATACTAGTCTATAGTTTTCTTTCTTTGTAATGTCTTATCTGGTTTTAGTATCAGGGTAATGCTGGCTTTCTAGAATGAGCTGGGAAAAATTTCTTCTTTTTCAATGTTTTGGAAAGAGTTTGTATAGAATTGGTATTATTTCTCTATTATTTATGTTTGATAGAATTTATCAGTGAAGCCATCTTGACCTGGAGTCTTCTTTGAGGAATAGTTTTTAACTACAAATTCAATTTTCAAATAGTATTGGGCAATTCAGTTTATTCCTTCTTAAATGAGCTTTAGTAGTTTCTGTCTCCCAGGGAATTTTTCCATTTTATCTAAGTTGTTGAATTTATTGGCACAAATCTGTTTATTTCCTTATCATCTTTTTTGTATCTGTAGACTCTGTAGTGATGCCCCTTCTCTCATGCCTGATATTGGTAATTCATGTTTTTTCCCCCCGATCGTATAGTCATTTTTCCTGATCAGTCTGATCTTTCCAAAGAAAAAGTATTTTTTGTTTTATTGATACTCTATTGCTTTCTGTTTCCTATTTCATTAATTTCCACTTCGATCTTTATTATTTCTTCTCTTCTACTCATTTTGGGTTTAATTTACTCCTTTTTGCCCTAGTTACTTTTAAGGTATAAGCTGAAGTCATTGATTTGAGATGTTTCTGCTTTTCTAATATAGGTGTTGAATGGTACATATTTCTCCCTAAGTACTGCTTTAGTGGTATCCTGCAAATTCTGATATACTGTGGTTCATTTTAATTCATTACAAAATGCTTTTTAATTTCCCTTTTGATTTCCTCTTTAGTCCATGGGTTACTTAGAATTGTGTTATTTAGTTTTCAAGTAATTGGTGATTTCTCTCTGTTATTCATGTCTAATTTAATCCCAGTGTGGTCTGAGAATATACTTTGATATCAATAAAGCTACTCCAGCTTCCTTTTGATTAATGTTATCATAGTATATCTTTTTCTATCTTCTTACTTTTATTTATTTATTTATTTTTTAAGAGATGAAGTCTCACGTTGTCAGGCTGGAGCACAGTGGTGCGATCGTAGCCCACTGCATCCTCGAACTCCTGGGCTCAGGTGATCCTCCTGCCTCAGCCTCCCAAGTAGCTGAAACTACAGGCATGCACCACCAAACCTGGCTTCTACCTTTTTACTTTGAAACTATTCTTTGTGTATAAAGTGCGTGTTTTACAAGTAGAACATGATGATTAATACAGTCTGGTATAAATATATATTCTTGCTATTTGACTTCTATTTGTTCCACCTGTTCTATGTTATCTTTTTCTGCCCTTCTTTGTATTATTTTTTATTCTGCTTTCTCTCCTGTGTTTTCTCTCACAACTCTTCATTTTATTGTTTTAGTGGTTGCATTAGGGTTTATAGCATCTACCTTCAACTTGTCAGTGTACCTTCAAGTGATATTATACCACTTCACATATAGTATAAGAGCCTTACAATAGTATATAGTACTTCTATGTCTTTCTTCCTGACCTTTGTGCTACTGTTGTCATACATTTTATTTTTCCATATACTATAAACTCTAAGACACACTGCTGTTTTTGTTTAAATTGCCAATTGTAAGAGATTGAAGTAATAAGAAAAATAACTTATAGATTTACCCACATAGCTATCATTTCCAGTGCTCTTTATTCCCTTTTTGTAGACTCAGATTTTAATCTGTTATCATTTTCCTTCTGCCTGAAGAATGTCCTAAATATACTGTGAGTCTTCCAGTGTGGGTCGGCTGAATTCTTTCAGCTTTGGTACGTCTGACGACATTTTTATTTTGCCTTTATTCTTGAAAGATACCCTTTGCTTGGTTTAGAATTCTAAGTTGAGAAATGTTTGTTTTTAGTACTTTATGACACTGTTCTTGTTTGTACTGCTTCTGATAAGACACTGATGTCATCCTTATGTTTGTTCCTCTTTGTGTAAAATTTCTTTTTTTTTTTTTTTTAGATGGAGTCTTGCTCTGTCGCCCAGGCTGGAGTGCGGTGGCATGATGTCTTGGCTCACTCCAACCTCTGCCTACCAGCCTCAAGCCATTCTCCTACCTCAGTCTCCCAATTTCTTTTCTTTCTTTCTTTTTTTGCTCTGTTTCTCAGATTTTCTCTTTGTCATAGGTTCTAAGCAGTCTGATTATGATGTACCTTGGTATTGTTTTCTTCATGTTTCTTGTGCTTGGGGTTTACCATGGTGTTTGGATCTGTGGGTTTATAGTTTTCATCAAGTTTGGAATGTTTTCAGTCATTATTTCTTCAAACATTTCTTCTTTCTTTTCCTCTCTCTCTTCTTCATGAACTCCAATTAACCATGTATGAGGCTGACTGAAGTTGTCCCACAGCTCAGCCATGCTCTTTTAATCTTTAAAAATTCTTTTTCTGGCTGTATTTCCTTTTGGATAGTTTTTATTGCTCTGTCTTTGAGTTCACTAATCTCTTCTGAAATGTCTAATCTGCCATTAATCCCATAGTGTATTTTCCTGCTAATTCTATTATCTGTCAGTTCTATGTCATTTTTGATTGATTATTCTCCATATTATAGGTCACACTTTTTGGTCTTTTTACATGCCTAGTAACCTTTGATCAGATGTCAGACATTGTGAATTTGTTGCATACTTGATGTTTTTGTATTCCTAAAAATATTCTTGTGTTTTGTTCTGAGACTTAGATCAGTTACTCAGACATAGTTTGATCCTTTAGGTCTTGCTTTCATGATCCATTAGGCAGGTTTGGAGCAGTTGTCAGTTTGTGGCTAATTACTTCTCATGACAGAGATAAGATTTCCCTGAGCACTCTACACAATGTGCCACGAATTAGAAATTTTTCTAGTCTGACTGGTGGGAACAGATAGTGTCAGGTGCTGTTCCTTCCAATCCTTTTGGATGTTTTTTTTTCTCCATTCAAAGTGGAGAGTGTTGGGGAGTTTCTCAGTGTTGGGGAGTTTCCTATCAGACATGCAATGATCGATACTCTGCTGAATACTTGAGGGAGATCCTCTACAGATCTGAGGTTCTCTCTGTGTGCAGCTCTCTCCTCTTCAGTACTCTGTCCTATGAACTCTGGTTGCTTTGGTCTCCCCAGACTCACAGCTGTGTCCCCTCAATTCAGGGAGTCTGCCTACTCTGCCTTAGTTCCCCTCCCTGTGCTATGGCCTGGAAACTCTCTGAAGGCAGCATGGTGGGGCATTCATATGGGTCACCTTGTTTCCTGTCTCATAAGAGATCACTGTCCTTAGTTGCCTGATGTCTACTGTCTTGAAAACTGTTCTTTCATGAAATTTTGTTTTTTATATGTTGGGTTGTTTCAAATGAGAGGATAAATCTGGTCCCAGTTACTCTATCTTGGCCAGAAATGAAAGTTCTACAGTCACATTTAATGCCAGAATACTATTCTACAGAGTAGATCACTTTTTGTTTTCTGATAATCCACTATTAAAAAAAACAAGCATTCATAAGCATATTTTTTGCACTAGATCTGGTTAATCCTAAGAATCACACAGGGAAATTTTAAATAATGCTGACTCTTAAACCCACTCTTTAGATGTAAGTTCAGGAGGCCTGGAATGCAGTCCAGAAATCTGTACTTTTTAACAGGCTCCCTTGCTGGAAAGTGGCCTTGAATTTGAGACAGTTAAGGGTAGGGACTGTGTCTTTTATTTTTCACTAGAGAATAACACTGTCGGAAAGCTTGATAAAAATATCTGAGACTTTATACTCTAAACTTAATTTGTACCATTCCACAAACTATAACTTTGCATGGTTCCTATTTTGCAGTTTTCAGAAGTGGTAGGCGAGCAATGTGAAAAATTGGTTTATCAAAATGTTTCCAGTCCTAAGATTCAATTGTAACATTCAAGTTTCATTTCCAACTTGTACATTCAATCAGCTTGTATGGCTACTAAGAGAAGTGTTCCTGGAAAAATGCTGTAAATTAGTGTGTAAGTCAAATCTAATTTCATAAGGGAAATGATAGTACAATAGAGGTTCCACCCTTGAAACTAATAGATTTATGTATTCATTCAACTAACATTAACGTGAACTTACTATGAGGCAGGCACTCTGCTAGGTACAGTAGCAAATGAGACAAAAAGGGTCTCTCATGGCCAGGGGAAGTTCACCTCAAACCAACTGTAGTTAACATTTATTATTCTATAGGTCCCAAATATTTCTCTGTAGAGAGGAGCTGATTCATGTTCTCTCTGTTCCCAAGTTAACGAATTCTAGGGAAGGGATTGGCATAGCGTGGGTTAGGTGCCTACTCCTGAATCTACCAGCTTGAGGGGGGATATTAGGAAGGTTATACTCCTGGCCTTTCCCTATTTATATAAGCCTTTCCTCGATTTTGTAAGCTAGTTCAAGCTTGGTTTTTGTCACTTGCAACTATGGGGATCCCAATCAATAAAAAAAATAATTATGAGTATGATGCTACAAATGGGAAAACAGAGGTGTGTAACAGGAGTGTATCACCCTTGGGGAATGGACACATTGTAGAGGGTCTGAAAAACAAAATAGATCACATAGGAATATCCTGCACAGTAACATAATGCTTTGAATAAGACAACTAAGAAAGCAAATAAAGTTGTATTAAGTGTATTAGAGATTTATATTCTATTATTGAAAATATATATTTTATATTTCACATAAAATAATTCCTGTTTTCATGGAAACTCATCAAAAGGAGAAGAAATATACCTCTTCACTAGGATCACTAAAGGCAGAAGAGCTTTTGGAAGGAGACTTTCAGGGGAAACTCAAGACCATTTTATGCTTTCTGAAAAGTAACTCAGGGATGTAGTTTTATGCTTTTATTCAGTCTATGTTTCCTTTCTTTTTTTTTTGAAACAGAGACTTTCAGAGCTAGGTGGGATCCTGGGGATCATTCATTTAGTCAACTATGCTTTTAGAGATGAGCCAGCTGAGGCCCACTGACATGAAGTGATTTGCCCAAGACACCCAAAACCTGCTGTAGCCTATGCTCTCTTAAGCCAAAGAGTTGTCTGGATAGTACCAGAAAGGGTGAGGTGATCTGCATGCCCCCATGTGCTGCAAGATAATACTGTATAACGGGCAAAGATTACTAAATGAGAATTAGGACAAGAAATGTCTAAGCTGAGGGCTCGCCAAAAATCGTGGTCATAGAATCACTGCTTTATAACTTTTCCCTTAATCTAAAAGGCAACTTTTAGAAGTAGGTAAATTTGTTTTTCTATATCCTAATATCCCTTTTCTATGCTCTCAGGAAAGAGACATGAATGCGTAAATTTGAATTTTTTTCCTCTTGTAAAGATATGGTTTCTCCTGCAACTTGGAACTTATCCGATATTCCCTGTCTCAACGTCCATTCAGTTTTAGAAATCTAAAGCGTAAGGGCTGTCCTTGATCCTTGCTTCTCCCTCAGTCCCACTGTCAATCCATTGTTAAGGCTTACTGATTTTACTTACTCTTTCATTATTTCTTAAATGTGTTCACTTCTTTCCATCTTGACATCCATCCCTCAAGTTCAGAGTTCCATCATATCTGCCCTGCGCTACTGCAGTAACAGCCTCTTAACTGGTTTCTGTACATGCACTCTTGACCCCTCTCATACATTCTTTAGAGTGATATTTTTTTAAAACGAAAATCTGATATTATCCCCCTGCTTGAAAGTCTTCAATAGCCTCCCATTGTTTTTAAGATAATGAACAGAATCCTTAACATGTGTTCCAACACTTGTATGATTCTGTTCCAGCCACTCACCTTGCTGTCTGCAGTTCAGCCATGGTGCCTTCTTTCCATTGGGAAACTATGATAAGAGCCTTTACCAGGTTTACACATGTGCTATCTGGTTTGCCTGAATGGTATCCCCCTGCTTCCCCTCACTCCCCTTGCTCTGTTCAGTTAACATCAAGGAGCCTTTCCTTGATCTTCTCAGTCCACGAGAATTCTATGAGAATGATGAGGCAAGGTTCAGCATCAATTCTATTCCAGCTCTACTCCCAAGCACTGAGTAAACTGATTCATATTAAGTGGGTAGGTGGGAATGGAAGAAATTTCATTTCAGCAATGTTACTCAATTCTTTGAATGCCCTATGAATTAATCTTCATCTAATTTTGTTGAAGGCAAAAGATCTGAAAACTATAAGATTTATAAAAGGATGATTTTTACAATGTTACTAGACATTCACTTTCTCAATACCAATACAAATACGTCAAATTGTCCCTTTCTTTGCTGCCCCAGAGGTTTTTACACTCTGGAGGAATGTTACAGTATGTTCCCCTTTTTTTGGTTGAAGGGCAGTTGTGAAAGGAGAGGTGAGAAAGAGAACCAGCATGCCTAAGACACAGTGTCAGGCAGAACAATTCTAGAAAAGAAGGGCAGGGGGGAACTGAAGATCTGGAAACATTTCTTTAAAACTATTCATGTCTTCCCTCCCTCCCCAACTCCTAGTAGCATAGGTTGAAGTTAGCTGATCTAACCCATGCTGGGATTTTATGAGAGTATTGAAAATTTTCTTTTCCTACTTACCATTGGTTCATCTGTGTTCTTTTGGAACTGTACCAGCCGAACTCTGGTCACATTCTCCATATCCATGTCTCCGTTAGCACTTTCTGGAGAATCGCCGTTTAAGTAGGGAGAGGTGGGAGGAGGTGTGACCCTCAATGCTTCATCACTGTAAACTTCATGTGCCACTACGTCGTGTGTCTGAAGTAAGGCCTAGTGTTTTATGAAGAAAAAAAAATTAATAACATTACTATTTCAGCAGAAATTTATTTTTAGTTATTTATTTATTTTGAGACAGGATCTCACTCTGTCACCCAGGGTGGAGTGCAGTGGTGAGATCTCAGCTCACTGCAGGCTTCATCTCCTGGGCTCAAGCAATCCTTCCTCTGCAGCGTTCTGTGTAGCTGGGACCACAGGTGCATGCCACCACACCCGGCTAATTCTTAAAAGTTTTTTTTGTAGACATGGGGCCGACAAATTTATTATATAAACATATCTCATTCTTTTCCTCTCAAAGGTATCACTCATCTAAAGAGAACATAAAGTATGTAATATCGACATACAACTATATCTCAATTTCTTTGTGACAAATAATCATGATAAATAGATTTTTAAAAACATGAGTGAATAAATGAGTGAATCAATGAAGAGATGTGTTTGATGACTATCTGGGTCAGAAGTGTTATCAACTAACTTGTTCAAATGAAAGCAGACGGTACAATTTCAAATAATTTAGCCAAAAGAATCATCTATAAATAGAGTTGGCAAATTTGTGCTGGGGCTTGGAATTGAAACAAATTTAAAAAGAAATGGTGCAATAATTGGAGTATTGAGCAAATATCTTTCATCAAAGCACTTACAATGACACTTTTATATAACTCAAAGGATGAAAATAATTTATAGCATATGATTTAGAAAAAGAAAAAATATATATACAGATGTACCTTAAAAATGTAATCTTCCAAAATATCACATATGATATGGAACTCAAACTCTAAACATATTAAATTGTTTTGTTCATTATATTTTTTGGAGCACTTGTTTAAATAAAAAATAAGTTGAGAATTATTATTATGACTTCTTTTTGCAAAGCCTATTAACAAAGAGAAAGTGATTTCTTTGTACTGACATCTCTATTTGTCAGCTTGGTGAACTTCAACAATAAAATGTCCCTTGTTTCCCTGAAAAAGAATGTCCTTCTACTGACCACACTTTTTGTGCCATCATAATAAACCCTTTTTAATAAGCATAAATATTTGAACATTTCTATTTCAAAGAGAATCTATAGCTACCGGAATGTCTGGAGCTTTACACAGATTATATTTTCTTGTGTGCTAACTATAAATTTGGTTCTATTTTAATTTGTGATCTGTGTGGTAATGAGATATCTGCAGATAATGAAATGCAATTAAAATTGCTTTAAAAATATAACTCATAGCATCTGAAATTAAGTTATTTTATTAAAAGGCTTAAAAAAGTCATGACTTGACTATTTTAATTTTAAAGGCATGTATACTAGGCAAAAAAAAAAAGGTTAACAATCTGGTAAAATCATAAAGAAGATAATGCTGATTTGTCACCAGTAAAGAATATGCCTTGAATATTATACCCAGTTGGGTTTCTAATGGAAATGGCAGATATTTTACACAATCTCAGAAGACTGGTCTAAACTGGGATTTGGGTGAGGAGCACCAAGGGGCACTAAGCAATACATAGCTTGAAAGTAGGGCTCCGTGATGGCCCTGGGGACCTTGGCTTCCTCACCAGTACCCTGACTGCACCCTGTACTGGTACTCCTGAGCCCAAGTATAGAGGCTGTGCTATGTGGGCAAATCCCTCTTTTTCTGATTTAATTGTGGTCACGTAAGAAACTAAGATTTAGGACAAAAAGCAAAAATCGGTAACATAAAAACTGGAACATTTCATTTGCTAAAATTATGTTTGTCATATCACTGCAGCCTTGACCTCTTGGGCTCAAGTGAACCTCCCACCTCAGCCTCCCCAGTAGCTGGTACCACAGCCATGTGCTACCACACCCAGATAATTGTTGTATTTTTTGTAGACACGGGGTTTTGCCATGTTGCCCAGGCTGATCTTGAACTCCTGAGCTCATGCAATTCACCTACCCCAGCCTCCCAAAGTGCTGGGATTACAGGCCTCTACTCATTCTTTTAAATTATATAAGCAAACATTTGTATTTAATGCATTATTTACAAGGAAGGATAAGCCCACAATAATAAAATAATACCCAAACTGGACTTTAAAAGAAATATGCTCAAATATGTCACCAAATAAGGTCATACTCAATATTAACCACAATCTGGCACTGTAAATGATTGCTACCATAAAATGAAACTTAACCTAAAGTTCTAATTCATATCCAAACAGAAAAAGGGGGCCACTTACAGACTATCTTTTTAAAAGCTTAAAAGAGTATGTAAAATAAAAAATAGAGAAACCAAAATTTGAACATTTTTCTTCAAATATGTTAAGACATATGAGTGAGCAGTTGTTACTAAGCTGAAATAGCTGTCAGTTTTAAATACGTAACAATCACGTAATAGGAAAAAAACACTTTTTTTTGTACTATAGTAAGGATATGTATAAGACAACTAACAACATCAGACTAGAGTGAAAAAATCTGACTATTTAATGTTTCATATTTTACAACTGCAACAAGCAAAGGGAATGTTCTTTTTAAAAAGTCAGCCTTTCAAATGGAACAACTAAAAAAGGAATCAGTGAGATAATATTCTTTTATGATGACCTCTAAAGATACAGATTTTAGGCCAGGTGTGGTAGCTCATGCCTGTAATCCCAACATTTTGGGAGGCCAAGGAAGGATGACTGTTTCAGCTCAGGAGTTCAAGACCAGTCTGGGCAACAAAGTGAGACCCCAGTCTCTACAAAAAATAAAAAAAAGTAGACAGGCATGGTGGTGCATGCCTGTAGTCCCAGCTACTTGGGAAGCTGAGGCAGGAAGATTGCTTTGCCCAGGAAGGCTACAGTGAGCTAAGAAGGTGTCACTGCACTCCTGTCTGGGCAATAGAGCAAGACCCTGTCTCTTAAAAAACAAAAACAAAAACAAAAACAAAAACAAAAAAAACCACAGAGTTTTAAAGTTGTTTAAATTTACCCTTATTTCCTCTCCCTTTAGTTACTGTAAATATTTACAAGTAGCTGCATTTTCAGTGTTGGGCAATTCAATGTTAAATCCTCATGTTATAATAATCAGAAAGCAAAGAAAAATTCGGATGACTGAGCAAATAAGTCTGAAATTATAAATATGCCAAGAATAACTCCCAAACCTTGGCATAAATAAAAATTATAAGTATTAACATATTTCCCCTTAGCTATTAATATTTCTTTAAAAATACCAAGATTTTGAAACTATGATTTAAAAAATGCTTATAAGATAGAAAGCCTCAGCATTTAAAAGCTCATTTAACATAGCATATATCTATATCTATCTATATCTATCTATATTTATCTATATCTATCTATATCTATCTATCTATATATATCTATATCTATCTATTTTATATATATCTATATCTATCTATCTATCTCTATCTCAGAATTATATTTCCCACATAAGATATTATCCACACATAAGCTTATTTGGGAATGACCAATGAGCTCAACTTAAATTTATTAGAAAACTGATTAGCATTAAATCAACTGACTTTTAAGAGCATGGGCTTTGGTGCCAGCAAGATCTGGCTTGAACCTCACTGAGGCCACTGACTAGGTGAGTGACCTTAAGCAAGTCTCTTTACCTTGTTAGGGCACAATTTCCTCTCTGAATTGTGAAATGGGTTTAATCACACCAGCTTATATCCCAACCACAAGCAAGTCCTCTTGTATGTAACCATCTCCAACACAGAAACCCCATCTGCCCATGTTCTACCATCCTCACCTTTCTCCAAGCCTCTATCACCTCTCACAACAGCCTTCCGATTGGTCTCCCTAAACACTTATCCCTGCTACAGTCCGTTCTCTATACATCAGCTCCAGCAAAGCACAGATCAGATATTTTCCTGTGTGCCATCACTTAGTGTCATCCCACTGCAATCAGGAGAAAACTGTAGACTCCCTACAATGGCCTGGAAGGCTTTTATTTATTTTTATTTTTTATTTAGATGGAGTCTCACTCTGTCTCCCAGGCTGGAGTGCAGTGGTGCAATCCCAGTTCACCACAACCTCTGCCTCCTGCGTTCAAGAGATTCTCCTGCCTCAGCCTCCTGAGTCGCTGGGACTACAGGCGCCCGCCACCATGCCTGGCTAATTTTTGTATTTTTAGTAGAGACAGGTTTCACCATGTTGGCCAGGCTGGTCTCGAACTCCTGACCTCAAATGACTCTCATTCCTCAGCCTCCCAAAGTGCTGGGATTATAAGCATGAGTCACAGTGCCTGACATTTTTTATTTTTTATTTTTTGAGACAGGGTCTCGCTCTGTTGCCCAGGCTGAAGTGCAGTGGTGCCACCATGGCTCACTTCGGCCCTGACCTCCCAGGCTCATGCGATCCTCCCACCTCAGCCTCCTAAGTAGCTGGGACTACAGGCATGTGCCACCATGTCTGGCTAGTTTATTTTTAATTTTTTGTAGAGATAGGGTCTCCCTATGTTGCCCAGGCTGGTCTTTAACTCTTGGGTTCAAGCAGTCCTCCTGCCTTGGCCTTCCAAAATGCTGGGATTACAGGCATAAGCCACTGTGCCTGGTCCAAAATTTATTATATATCTGTTTCTAGCTATGGAACACTGCACAGAGCAGTTAGCCAAGGAGAGGCTAACCTATCTGAAAATGGGCAGGTTCCTAATCCATTCAAGGTTTTACTGATAACTTACTATGTGCCCTATAAATGATAGATACTATGGAGCAACTAATAATAGGTATTAGATAACATCTATTAGGCATTAAGCATATGTCAAGCATTGTGCTACGCACAGTAGATATATCAGCTATTTAATTCTTATTCTGACTCCACGAGTCAGAGTTCATAAAGTTAGGGTGGCAAGGATGGAGTTCAACCCCAGGTCATCTGAAATCACAGCTTTAACCACTTTTATACTATAGAACAGTGGTCCCCAACCTTTTTGGCACCAGGGACCCATTTTGTGGAAGATAATTTTTCCACAGATGGTGGCAGGGTGGGTGGGGGTGAGGGACAGAGGTCAGGGGATGGTTTTGGGATGAAACTGTTCTACCTCAGATCATCAGGCATTAGATTCTCATAAGGAGTATGCGACCTAGATCCCTCGCATGCACAGTTCACTATAGGGTTCCCGCTTCTATGAGAATCTAATGCCTAGGCTGATCTGACAGGAGGGGGACACAGGTGGTAATGCTTGCTGGCCTGCTGCTCACCTCCTGTTGTGCGGCCTGGTTCCTAACAGGCCACGGATGGGTACTGGTAGTGGCCCAGGGGTTGGAGACCCCTACTATAGAAGACTTGCTGTTTAAAAGGGAATGAATTATAATCTGGGGAAACACAGCACATACGCATGGAACAGTGAACAAGATAATATTAACGGTAATTTTACTGCAGATATTTGTGATTCATCAAATTGGAGGATTATTAACAAAGCACATAGTTTCTTTATTCTCCTGCTCTGTGAAATAGAGATAATCACAATGACTAAATGAGATCATAAGCTCAATGAGAACAACAAAATTGGGCCGGGATATGGAAGGACAAAGAAAAATTGCCCTGGCTCATTCACCAGGAAGGGACCTGCTCTGGCAGGCCAGAAAGCATTAGAATGTTATGCAGGTGAATACAAACAAGTGGAAAACAGTTAGAGAAGAGAAAGTCCAAGAGAAGTGTAGAGAGGTTACAAGAGATCTTGACAACAGAGGTGAGATTTGAACGAAGTTCTGTGTTTATGCACCTAGGTTGTAAAAATGCACTCATCTACAGGCATTAGAACCTGTATCCTAATGGTAATTCATTGGACAGTGCTGTTATCATAGGATAAAGTCAAATACTCTCAGGGATTATACTTGAATTCAGCCTTTAATGCTTGGGTGGGAGAGTTAGGAAGGATGAATATGGTAATTGCTTCTTTCCAGGTAGTTACTTTGAGGAAAAACAAAATTATTTCGGGCCGGGCGCGGTGGCTCACGCC
>NW_012102132.1:3458344-3490136 GCF_000951045.1 Mandrillus leucophaeus
GGAGGCGGAGCTTTCAGTGAGCTGAGATCCGGCCACTGCACTCCAGCCTCGGGGACAGAGCGAGACTCCGTCTCAAAAAAAAAAAAAAAAAAATTATTTCAATAACTTGGTTAAAGGTTTAGAAACACTATCATAAAACAGCATATATATAATAACTCACAGGCAATTGCTTTGATACACATATTATACTGTTACTATTATTTTAGAAGTGTCACCTGTGGCCAGGCATGGTGGCTCATGCCTGTAATCCCAGAACTTTGGGAGGCTGAGGTCGGAGGTAAGGTCAGGAGCTCTAGACCAACCTGGCCAACATGGTAAAACCCCGTCTCTACTAAAAATACAACAATTATCCAGGTGTCGTGGTGCATGCCTGCAATCTGAGCTACTCGGGAGGCTTAGGCAGGAGAACTGCTTGAACCTGGGAGGCAGAGACTGCAGTGAGCTGAGATCGCGCCACTGCACCTCACCCTGGGTGACAGGGTGAGACTCTATCTCAAAAGTAAATACATAAATAAAAATTCAAAGTATCATCTGCAATAGTAGTAATAAGAACAAGGCTTTTAAGTCAGATTTTCTCCCAAAGGGCAGTGAGGTAAATTTTCCACTTTTCACATATTTTTCCACATAAACTGATGTGGTTAATGCTTTTAAAATGGTATATTCAACATGAATTTCCATCTGTAATTGTGTTTTTGTATTGCAGTTAGGTAGATAAGCATGGACCTTTTTCCACAGAAAAGTATCTTATCTATTTTGAGCTTTGTTTAGTTATTTAGCTTTATATTTGGCTAAATACAGGTGTTATCCCCATTTTCCATATAGTAGAAATGAACCAAGAAAGTGCAGCAGTTTTGCATTGTCAAAAGAGATGTAATTCTTCCCATATATCAACTAGATTCAGACAATTCTTTATTATTGAAAACTGTCTCTAATTTTAGTTCTTTGTGGTTTAAGTAACATAAACAGTTCCAGTGACTAAAGGACTATCCCATAAGAAAGAAAATCCCTTGTCTGATGAGTATAGTCCCTGAAAAGCCACTTCACCAAGAGTATCTTTACGGTTGTGACACAAAGTAAACAAAAGAATCTTAAAATATTTGGTATTACCTGGTATTGTAATCTTAGTAGTCTCATATGATATGGATAAAAATGCATGAGATGAAGCTGAATACATTTTATGAGGGTAGTTTAAAAACTTCTTTTGAAAGTGAGGTTTCAGTTCTATGGAAGTTTAATTATTACTTACCATGAAATGAGGTTGTGTTAAAATACGCTTTAGTTCCTTTGCGTCGTTATTCTCAGGATAACATGAAATTTCTTCCAATACCTAAAAAATAAACAAGATATGTAATAGTACAAACATGATACAAGATTTACATAATGTTAAATTCTTTTAAGTTAAAAATTATGAATGGATTTTTATGGCAGGCAAAACAATTATTTTGAAAAACTTTTCATTTTATTCAAATGTTATTAATACATAGAAGAACAGTATTGATGGTAATAAAAATGAAGCAAATTGTTCTAATAGTCTGTCAACTATAACCTAAAAAGTTATTGAAAAATACAAAACAAAATGACAAGCCTGCAACATATATTTATTACGGATTTATGAAACTTAACGGAAGAATATCTCTGAATATCTTTTTCCAAACTCACCATAAAAATCAATATGGACAAAAAGTTAATAAGAAGTTTTCTTTTATATTAACAGCACTGCCAGTTCCCTTTAGAAATGTCAAAATGACACTGGCACAAATAAAAATGATTTCAAGAACAGTACTAATTAATTAGACCACTTAATTAAGAATACACAAGTAATTTTTCTTTAAGTAATGTAGAAAATGCAAAAATGTCTGCCAGATCAATGTTATTCCCCATAGTCATCTGCCCACATAGAGAAAGCCATGCCTCTGCTAATGGCTCTTAGGGTTAAATGCCAGGGAGCCTAAGAGAACAATTTTTTAAAGCCTTATTTTTTCTTTCCACTCAAATTTTCTTCACTAATTAGTTATTAACATTTTTCTGCACAGGTAAAAATGGTTGTGTTCAAATAAAATTGTTTTCAAAAGTTCTCCTTTACCACCAGGATGGAGTTTACCTGTTTATTTATGGGACACGAACCCATGAAAAAGCCTCTGTTCTTTTTCTGAGTAAACACCTGCTGCTATTCTAACTGCAGACGGCTGGATTCAGAGAGGTTTGCATTACACTCAATTGAATTCCAACCATCAAGCCAATCAAGGATTGCTTCAGCACAACTGGATGGCAGGAGCATACCACCACTCATCCAGGAGGACTCTCACCTCAACCTGTGAAAACCATACAAAAGCTTCCTACTGGGGCAGGAGGGGATGTTGTGAGGTCACATGGCCCGAGCCTTAGATTTTAGCATCATAACTAGAATGTTCTGTGCTATTCAACTACTGCCTCAGGGAAGAAAAAACAAACAAGCAAAAATGACAGAACTTTCTTATCCAAATACCCTGTTCATTAGAGTGCTGGTTATGCTGTTAATTCATATTGTTTCAAGATGATAAACCAATTATCCTTGGTGTATTTTATGCTCTGAGTTTTTCTACTAGTGAAATGAGAGGACGAAACCACACACTCTCTCTGGGTCCTTGCTCCTCTCCTAGTTTATTTTTAAATACAGAGGTGTGGTATTTCCACATAAGCAGGGCTAGGGGAAAACCAGCAGGTTTTCATTGTCCATTTGAGCCAAAGAATTGTCCCCAGAGTCTCTGCTTCTATCCGCGTATTGTGAAGACAGGGTGGTGATTCATGCCTCTATCAGTGATACCTTAATTTCCTTCTATGAGCCCTCGGGGGCGAAGTCAGAGACAATTCCTCCAAGCTAGTCCTGACCAAGTGGGCAGGCCGGGCGGCCTCCACTGCCTGGGTCTCATTTCTCAGTAAACATACACCATGTTCCAGTACAGACTTTGTGTTTAAAATCTGGTAGGGAAGGGACTGTGTCCTTCATAGTCTTTCACTTAGTAATTTCACTTTATAAGAAATAATTTTTCTAAAACAAAAATGTTTATTTGCACAAAGACTGACATGATCAAAAAATGAAAAGAAAAAAAAAACCTATGTGTCTAACAATGGGAGAATTGCTAATATGTTATACTTTAATAACAGCAAAGAAAAATATTACAGTCATTAGAAGTTATATTTGTAAAGATCAAGTAGAAACATGGAAATATGCTTATTATATAATGGTAGGTTAAAAAAAGACACATTTTGATTACAACTATAAAAAATTTATATGCAAATGGAGAGTGACTGGAAAACGATATATAAAAATGGAAACTACTGTGTTAGGGTGATGAGATTATGGATCTATTTTTATTTTCCAAGCTTTCTGCAATGTCGTGTTTCTATCATAAATAGGTTTTTAAAAGTTTGTGACAGATATAGCCACATACATTGACAATCTACAAAAATGACTTCTTTAAACTCAGTATATTTAATGCTACAGAAATTTAATTAACTTTCAAACATTACCACCTTCAAAAAGCAACTCAAATTTTTATAGCATGTCTATTTCCACCAAGTGTTGTAAAATAACTTTCTTTTTTAAAAAACAGAAAAAGAGAAGTAAAAGTGATGGTAATGTATTCAAGTTTACATTGCAGAACCAGAACTAGAAATCTAGGCAATATTGCTGCAGAGATCTTTTTTTCTTTTCTGTATGTTCAGTAATAAACTTAGAAATACTAAATCTGAATATAATGAGTCAAATTGTGACTCCAGGGAAACTGCCTCTTAATGCACAACAGAAATGTCTTCAATAAAGGTAGCAAATATGATGACGCCAAATACTTCTATAAAATACATCACTTACCTCTTTGGCTCTCTGTACTGCATCACTTGGAGGATTCCTGATTTGTGGTGAAGACTTTGTGTTTATTTTGTCATACAGCTAAAAAGCAAAGAAGGAAATCCAGTAAACACTCACAATTCTTTGCTAAAATTCAGAGCTTTGTATTTATTATTTCACTAAACAATATTTTCCTTTTAAAAAGGCAGGCTGATGATTTCAGTGGGATCCTCTTGGTAATAACCTCTGAATTGTTCCGTGAAACTTGTCAGAATATGAGTCTCATGCATATCTTTTCAAAAAATCGCCTTTAAATAGATGGACCAAAATTCTGTCAATGTGGCAATTTCCTTGTCATTTTAAATTCGTCAATATTTCCTCAATCACAGAGTTTGTTTCCTCTGACAGAAGGAATTTTCAATAGCCTGAATACGGAGTAAAATGAAAGAATGCTTTCTGGCCAAGGCATGTCTATACGGAGTAAAATGAAAGAATGCTTTCTGGCCAAGGCACGTCTGGAAGAATTTTCACAGGAACCTAAATCTTGGGAAAGGGCAAACCCAACTCCTTCTAGGAAGGAATGTTCTCACAAAGGTTTATGGTTGTTTTACTAGGGCTGTTCATTAACAGAATCAGTGGTATCCTTCAGCAGGAAGTCAAGGACATAAACTTTTTTTCTTTTGACTCTGCAACTTCAGGGTAGAGAAGACACTGAAAAGAGAGTAAATATACATCGGGCGCGATGGCTCATGCCTATAATCTCAGAACTTTGGGAGGCCAAAGTGGGCGGATCACCTGAGGTCAGGAGTTCGAGACCAGCCTGATCAACATGGCGAAACCCCGTCTCTACTAAAAATACAAAAAAATGTGTCAGGCGTGGTGGTGGGCGCCTGTAACTCCAACTACTTGGGAGGCTGAGGCAGGAGAATCATTTGAACCTGAGGCGTAGAGGTTGCAGTGAGCCGAGATCACGCCATTACACTCCCGCCTGGGCAACAGAGCAAGACTCTGTCTCCAAAAAAATAAAAAAGAAACTAAATATATTTCTAAAATTCCACAAACCTAAATATATTTCTAAAATTCCACAAACCTAAATGATCCAAAGTTCAGCTTTCTGAAGAACATACATTTAATTCTTTAGAGAAAAATCTCTGTAGTTTAGAAATACAATTAAAATATTAATTTCTACCTCAAATAAAATGTTTCATAGTCAACAGTCTGCTTTGAAAAGTGAAAAGTTAAAGATGACCTCAGCTGGTGTGAACACTTCTATTTCCTAACTTCTCTAAAATAGGTGGGGATTTTTGTTGTCAGTTTTGTTCTTTTTTTTTTTTCTTCACCTACTCTGTACACCAATGCTAGTTGAGAAGTGAAATACTGACTATAAACATTCTTCAGATTACAGTCAGATTTGTTTATACTGATGCAAGATAAATTTTTATGACTTGTAAATATTTGGGCCACATCATACATAAAAATGCCTAACAAAAGCAATGTGAAGATAGAGCAGGGACAATTTTTTAAATGATGTATTAATTAAGAAAGCACTACTAAATCAGAGATTAAATAAATAGTATAAGTAGACTAGTAAAATGCTGCTCTATTTAAAACATTATATCAACATTTTAGTGAACTGGTGATTTGTGGCTGGTCCACTAAAGTTTGCCCAAATCCCTGTAAAATATATGTGGGCAGTCTCCATCTTCTGAATGCTTTCTATCTCTAAAGAAATGTCAATGTTGTAACTGGGATCATATTTTCCCCCCAAAATTATGTTATAAATAGTGATTAGGTTTCCAGACTAGCCTATAAAAATGAATTGCACTGCACGCATGCAATAAAAATAGTAAAACAACAAAAAATCACCACCCAAACCCAAACAAAATGCAAAACCAAAAAAACTATGAAACCATGAAACACACACACACACTACATTACATTTGCAAGATGAGTACGTTCTAGTGATCTGCTGTACAACATTGTGTCTATCATTAACAATACTGTATTGTGCACTTTGTTTTTTCTTTTTTTTCTTGAGATGGAGTCTTGCTTTGTCTCCCAGGCTGGAGTGCAGTGGTTCAATCTCGGCTCACTGCAGCCTCTGCCTCCTGGGTTCAAGCAATTCTCCTGCCTCAGGCTCCTGAGTAGCTGGGATTACAGACACGTGCCACCATGCCCGGCTAATTTTTTTGTATTTTAAGTAGAGATGGCATTTCACCATGTTGGCCAGGCTGGTCTCTAACTCCTAACCTTGTGATCTGCCCGCCTCAGCCTCCCAAAGTGTTGGGATTACAGGCTAGAGCCACCGTGCCCGCCCAACAATACTGTATTGTGCACTTTAAAATTTGTTGAGAGGGTAGAGCTCCTGTTAAGTGTTGTTATCACAATTAAAAAAATACATAACACTTTAAAAACACATTTAGTCATCACCTGATGTGTCATAATATTAATTATCAAGGAAAGTTTAAATAATCTAAGTGAATACATAACTATTTTTATAAAATCTCAAACCCGGCTGGGTGCAGTGGCTCACACCTGTAATCCCAGCACTTTGGGAGGCTGAGGCAGGCAGACTGCTTGAGCCCAGGAGTTGGAGAACAGCCCGGGCAGCATGGCAAAACCCTGTCTCTGCAAAAGAAATACAAAAATTAGCCAGGCATGGTAGCATATGCCTGTATTCCCAGCTACTCGGGAGGCTGAGGCAGGAGGATTGCTTGAGCTCAGAAGGTCAAGGCTGCAGTGAGCTATGATCGCATCACTGCACTCTAGCCTGCGTGACAGAGCAAGACTTTGTCTCGAAAAAAATTAAAATTAAAAAAAATCTCAAACATATTTGAGGAAAAGAAAGCAAATTTAATTTGAGGCTTTACAAGTTGATAGCACTATCACTTTATAATGTATAATTCCATGATAAACTAAGTTTTGCCTTTTTCTTGATCAAGGACTATTATCTTCAACATTTTCAACTATGATTATGGTTCATTTCTATTTAAACATTTAATAAATGGACATCCATTTTTCTCACAAAGAAAAAATAATCCCACAACTCCCCAAATTGGAGACAATTTTTGGCCTGGTCTTACTATGTCAAATACAGTTGCTTAGGTCTTATATCTGTAATTTCTTAAGAATGTGTGGCAGAATCAGATGTAGTACTTATGAAACATAGATTCCTGGACCCCCCTTCAGACCTACTACATCAGAATTTAAGAAGGAGGTCCAGAAATCTGTGCTTTAATAAACTCCTTAGGTATTTGAAAATCTTATGTCCAGTGCTAACTTTTGAGAGTATTAATAGTACTACTACTTAAGAGCAACAATGGTAATTACTACTTTTACTGAGCACTTACTAGATGATCGTTACTAGTCTAAGCTCTTAACATATACTCATTCATTTAACTTCAAACAATCCTATGCAGTTGATTACCCCACTTTAAGATGAGAAAAATGAGGCACAGAGTGGTCAAGTGAGAACTGCTGTTCTATCCGCACAACTTCATAGATGGCACACAAGTGCCTGGAATCTCTTTTAAGGCACTGCTCCAAGGAATATGTTCAGACCAAATTTTATTCCATACATTTGGTCTGGTCTGATCCAGTTGAATCACCTAAATTAAATTAAATTCACCTAAAGTTCAGTAGAAGTAGTGGCGGGGGGAGTGAGGGGGAGGTGGGATGCTTAATATGAAAGGCAGATACAATGGGAAGGAATTAAAAGATGGGGCTTCTACCTGAGGTGGGGGCATTGGGCTCTGCTTCTTCTAAAAACTGCAGCTCTCAAGTCCTAGAAACTGCACCTGTTAAGCCAGCCACAGGATAGAGAGGATGGTGTCCATGTGGCAAAGAATACACTGTGAATCTCAGCTGCCGGTTCATCAACCAAAAGGGCAAGCAAGAACTGAAGCAGGAGGGAGTGAGGAATGGGCTTATTTTGTCACTGTCAGAGAGAAGTGACCCTTTGTTGGTTCATTCACATACCTATCCACTCAGTATTTATTGAAGTCTTACTATGTACTAAAATGTGGGGTTCTATGTACTAGGGATACAGAGATGAAAAAGATGAGAGTTCCTGTCTTCAAAGAGCTCACAAATTCCAAAAATCTGTATAACCAAAGGCCCAGAAATGTATGAAGGATTCATCCCTTTGGAGACCTGAGAGTAAGTAGTTTGGTCACCAGCAATTATCAACTGGCAATGATCTCAGTGGGCAACCTGAAGTTGGAGACTATCTTGATGTATATGCATAATATGTCAACCTTCATTTCTCCCCACCAACTTCTATATTTTTGTCTTAGAGACTTAAAATACTTTAGTGATATCCATAGCATATACAAAGCATTTGAGAAATATGGCAAAGCAGGTAAATAAAGTCATCAATGGAAAAAAGTTCGAATGCGATGTAACATTAAAGTGTTTAAAAACAGTTAGAAACATAGTGCTTTTGGATTTCTCATTCTCATGGGTCATCTGCATACTATATGCTGCCTGCAAGGATATGCAGGACTCAAATTTCAAATCTAGGTAGAGTTTTGCCAAGGTCTGGGGCAAGTGAGAGGTAGCTGGACTTTGAGAACAAAGGAAGACTGCAGCTTGTCTTTCTTACCCTTTACCCACCCCCCATTTCATCATATATAAAGAATATATAAAATGTTACTTGGGACCTTACCAGTAGTCTTGGACTTTCAACTAAAGCCCAAAGCTAAGGCCAAGAAGAAGTAAATGGCACTGAACCTGCTATGAAGCTGCTAGACCACTTCTCCAGGGCTTGCTGAAAGGCAGCCAAAATGACCCTCCACATTCACCCCAGGACCCCTCATTCTGCCTATAGAGGCAGGAGTCTGGGATTTGTAGGAGTCACAGGACTAAGAAGAGCAAGTATTTGATTATTTCCTTCTCATTCTTGTTGGGGAAGAAAGGAGAGGGGATTGCACCCTCCCTCATATAAAGTGCAGGTTGGTAGATGCCCCAAAAGAACCACACATTAGACACTGGAGGTACCAGCCAGAAGAGCTCACTATCGCATTCTCTGGAGGGATGCTTGCTGAGTTGTAGCAACTTATAGGCCCACTTTGGTACACTAGGAAGGATCTCTGTGTGTGAGAGAGTCCTTGGGGCAGCTTGACATGTGGCATTTGGGGTCCTAAGCAAAAAGAGACTGGTGCCTGCCTCTTTTATGGCTGGAGGCCACCTGGGGCAGATCATGCTTGTAGTGTATGTTGAGTTAAGCATGTGTGTGTTTCCCATGAGTCAAGGAGACACTGAAGAAGGCAGCCTGGCTGGAGCCATCTGGATGCAGCCCTGCCCAGGAGGACAAGAGGACTCAGAAGTAAAAAGCTATGTGGTAACCCCTGGGGTCAGGCGACGAGAACATGTTTCTGAGACCAGGTGCTGAGTATACTGGCGATGCAGAAACCATACGTCTGCAACTCAGGACAGAGCCAACCCCGGGGTGTCTGCCACCCCAAGGGCATCAACAGCCAAGAGGGAACTGAATGTCTGAGGTACATTATTATAGAACATGCTGTTTAAGTGGTTCTTTTTCTTTCCCACGACCAGACTCGGGTTCTCTGACATTAGGTAACAGCCCCTAGCATGAGGCTGAGTACACAGCAGTGTTTAAGAAATGCTTCCTCTAGAAAAAATAAGTATTATATTTGGACTAGTACATAGAAATTGTAAGCAGATTTTTTAAAAATTCAGAATAACAAAATAAACACATCAGGAGTATTTATTTCAGCTTGTTTCTTTAGGAACCAGATATTATTTCTCTTCGATCCTGCATGTGCAGTTAAAAACTTTCCCTCAAAATTAAGAAATATGTTTTGACTATATTTAATTCTTTCTTTTGTATCTTTCAAGTCTGACTTACTTTATACAATTTTCAAGGTAAAAGAGACCTTAGGGCTAGATGTGGTGGTTCATGCCTGTAATCCTGGCACTTGGGGAGGCCATACGAGATAGGAAGATCACTTAAGCCCAGGAATTCAACACCAACCTCGGCAAGATAATGAGACTCTGCCTCTACAAAAAATAAAAAACTTTGCTGGGTGTGGTGGTGACTGCCTGTAGTTCCAGCTACTCAAGACTGGGAGGTGGGCGGATTCCCTGAGCCCAGGATGAGTGAACTGTGATTGTGCCACTGCACTCCAGCCTGGGTGACAGAATGAGACTCTGTTAGGGGTACAAAAAAAAAAAAAAAAGAGGAGACCTTAGGTGTCAACATGATTCAACTCCTCCATTTTAAAAAGTCAAAAGCTGAGTTCCAGTCAGGTGAAGTGTCATGGTCAGGGTCATACAGCCAGAGTAGCAGGGACCTGACCCTGCCCTGCTGATATGCTGTCCTTTCTCTCATCCAGATCTCCTCAGCTTGTTACTAGAATTCAGTAATACACAGTGCCTTGTGCCAGGGAGAGGTCTTTGGCAAATACTTGGGAAAAAAGCTGTATAAAATTCTATTTATAGGCTGCAGGGAAAAAATACACTCAATATGATTTGAAAACTATTAGCTAATCAATTACAAGCCTTGCCATGTTAAAGAATGTCAGGATTCTCACCTGAGGTGAGGAGTTCGAGACTAGCCTGGCCAACATGACGAAACCCCTCTCTACTAAAAATACAAAAATTAGCCAGGTGTGGTGGTGCACGCCTGTAGTCCCAGCTACTAGGGTAGCTGAGGAGAGAGGATTGCTTAAACCCGAGAGGCGGAGGTTGTAGTGAGCCGAGATCACGCCATTGGACTCTAGCCTGGGCAACAGAGAGAGACTCTGTCTCAAGAAAAAAAAAAAAAAAAGAAAGAAAAAAATAGAATGTCAGGATCCTAATCCTATCCTGGCAAGATAGGAAATATTTTAGGCTTTGAAGGCCATATGGTCTCTGTCACAGCCACTAAACCCTGTTGTGTTGTGTGAGGGTGGCTGTTAATAATCCATAAATGAATGAGCATGGCTGTGTTCCAATAAAACTTTATTTACAAAAAACAGGTGGCCAGCTGGATTTGGCCCAAGAGTCATAGTTTGTGAATGCCTGCTCTAGAAGCTTAAATTCAAGGTATATTGGAATGACAAAATGAAATTATTTCCTCTTGTTATTTGCTTTCCTGAAATTTGAAGATATCAGGTATATTTGTAAAGCTGAGGTGTGAACGGGGAGGAAGAGAGAAGGAAGAATGTTAATAAATTATCCCCAGAGGGAAAACAAGAATGAATCTGTTACTGTTTACTCTCTTTTTCTTTTTTTTTTGAGACGGAGTCTCGCTCTGTCACCCAGGCTGGAGTGCAGTGGCGCGATCTCGGCTCACTGCAACCTCCACCTCATGGGTTCATGCCATTCTCCTGCCTCAGCCTCCTGAGTAGCTGGGACTACAGGCGCCCACCACCAGGCCTGGCTAATTTTTTTTTCGTATTTTTAGTAAAGACGGAGTTTCGCCGTGTTAGGCAGGATGGTCTCGATCTCCTGACCTCATGATCCACCTGTCTTGGCCTCCCAAAGTGCTGGGATTACAGGCCTGAGCCACTGCGCCCAGCCTTGTTTACTCTCTTTTTCTAATGAAATTACCATTACGCAAATTCAGCACTTTTTATTAAAACAAACAAACAAACAAAACCACGCACATACAACACCAGGGCAAAACAAGGAAATGTGAACAGCTGCAAGGGAAACAGACTGTCTCATATTGTCTCACTCACAGATAGGCCTGCTCTCTGCAAATCTCTGGCACTGAGTCAGATATGACCACACATAGCTACACTGACACGCTTCATTCATCTTTCTGTCTTAGGAAGTGTCGCCACAGTTCCGTAAAGAGACCACATTCTACATTTGACATGGGTTGTTTCAAATGAAGCAGAATAAACTTGGTGGTGATATTAAATTCAAATCTCCTGAGACTGTACTTTCAAACATAAGAATGATGAAATCGGTTAATATGTCACCTTTTATTTACATTCAAAGCACTAAATCAAGTTTCATTTTTTATCATACTCCATGATATCACATTATCTTCTGATTTCTTAGTTCTCAAATAGAAACCTTTGTTTGGCTCATAGTGTATGTGCAGTATTTATCAAGATCAACATTTAAAATGGAATGCATGGTAAGAAGCTATAAAATAATTATCATTCTGTAATCCCAGCACTTTGGGAGGCTGAGGCAGGCGGATCACGAGGTCAGGAGATCGAGACCATCCTGGCTAACACAGTGAAACTCCGTCTCTACTAAAAAATACAAAAAACTAGCCGGGTGAGGTGGCAGGCGCCTGTAGTCCCAGCTACTCGGGAGGCTGAGGCAGGAGAATGGTGTAAACCTAGGAGGCGGAGCTTGCAGTGAGCTGAGATCCGGCCACTGCACCCCAGCCTGGGCGACAGAGCGAGACTCCGTCTCAAAAAAAAAAAAAAAATTATCATTGAGTTGTATGTCCCACTAACTTTTTTTTGCACAGAGAAAACCAAATCTAAGGACCAGAATGTATATTGGTTTGGACAAGTTTATAACTTTTGCAACTATACTGTAGGCATAGGCTTGTAGGGTTGCAAAGAACACTGATGTTCACTAGCAACCATCATCTTATCACTTATAGATACTGAAGAAGTTTCCTGCTGGAAAAGAATTAAAGTTTGCAAGAGTCAAATATTTAGCTGCAAAGTATTTAATGCATGTGTCTGTGATGATCCTAATAAAACAGATAATAACAGTGTGCACAGAATTACACTGTGTAGCAATAATGAACACTGAAATAACTTGTTCTGGAAACACAGACTATCTTATTAAGAACTTTCTTCACAGTTTCTGTGAATTATGTGGATAAATAGGAACAAAGTTCCAATGTCACATCTTTTCAGTGAACTGAGCAGATCAGCCATCAATACATAACAGGTATTTTCTCATATACATTTGAAATCCAGCAAAATATTAGGGAAAGCTGATTTAATATTGAGACACAGGGAACTGATATTCAATTACTGTACTGGAACTGATTTTCTGAAGTTGGAGATCACAGAAAACTTTGTAAGATCTAAAAATCTATTTTTCTTGCTCAAGTTCACATATAAACTTGTTGAGGCCAGGTGCAGTGGCTTGCATCTGTCATCCCAGCACCTTGGGAGGCTGAGGTGGGCAGATAGCTTGAGGATAGGCGTTTGAGACCAGTCTGGGCCACATGTGGAAACCTTGTCTCTACAAAAAATACAAAAATTAGCCAGGCATGGTGGTGCACTCCTATAAACCCAGCTACTTGGGGGGCTGAGGTGGGAGGATTGCCTGAGCCTGGAAGGTCGAAGCTGCACATCATTAAAGATGTAGTTCAAGCTTGGAGAACAGCAGTGTATTTAGCAGTGGCCTAAAGATTGTATGATGGGAAACGTAAGCGTGAAAGAAACATTGCAAAATTTAAAATGGCATTTTCAGAAACTTAAGGAGCTACAATTAAACACTAGGAAGAACTTTTTTCTTTCTTTTTGTTTTTTTTTTTTTGAGACAGAGTCTCGCTCTGTCACCTAGGATGGAGTGCGATGGCACGATCTTGGCTTACTGCAACCTCTGCCTCCGGGGTTCAAGTGATTCTCCTGCCTTAGCCTCCTGAGTAGATGGGATTACAGGCACGCACCACCACTCCCGGCTAATTTTTGTATTTTATTTTATTTTATTTTTTTAGTAGAGATGGGGTTTCACCATGTTGGACAGGCTGGTCTTGAACTCCTGACCTCAGGTGATCCACCCACCTCAGCCTCCCAAAGTGTTAGGATTACAGGCGTGAGCCACGGCACCTGGCTGGAAGAACTTCTATAACCTGTCTTTCTTACAAATCTAAACACAATTTTGTACCACTGGGATATTACAAGTTACAAAAAGAAATCAAAATCACTCAGGCCATTTTTCTTTTTTGAGGTACAAAGAATGCCTCTTCTACCTGCACCAAAAATTGTTTTTCTTGAAATTTTATATTCTACAAAATTTCTAAAAATTAATTTATTTTAAATAGTTGCAAGCACTCAAATAATAGTCACACAGATGACTATCTGCATGGAGATAGCAAACTCCATTTATTTGAAGGTAATTCATTTGAAGATTCATTTCATTCATTTTGAAGATTTCATAAATCTTAAACTAAATTTGTTTCTCATCTTAAAAAGTGTGTAAATTCCTAAATCTAGTCACTGAAATCAAGGAGCAAGAGTTCCACCCTGGAATTTAGATTTTCCCTGGACTAAGGTTCAGGGCTGCTCCCAATACCATGGCCCAGTTTGTACTACATAACTCAAGTTGAAGATGGACGTGTAATGGACAACTGCTTACTGTATTTAGCGGCCAATAAGAATGTTCCTGGATGCTCTTGAGTTTGCTGTTCCAGCTTTAGTTTAATAGCTTAGCAGTGAAATGCTAGCTTAAATCAAGTTTTAGTAAAATCATGACGGAGAATATATCCTTACTTGAAGGTGCAAGAAGGAGTGCAGCTGGCCTAGTAATATGCTGCTCTAAATCCATTATTAACGTTTTCTTCTGTCAGCAAAAAAGGCAATTAAAAAATCAGTACATCTGGGCCAATACAAGATTTCCTGAAAACGCTGCAAAAATCCTTTGGATCTTGACAGCAAAAGAACCTCTAAGGAGGCCCTTGTTTTGTTTAGGTTTTATTTGTCTGTATACAGGGCTGCTTTTGTTCTAATCTTATTAGAACATTGCACTTACAGGGATTTATTTTTGAATTCAAGAAATTAAGACTTGCTTGACCTCCTAGTTCAATCCAAGAAGACTGTGCCTTTGGTGGCCTAACAACATAGGCCAGTGTGGCAGATTTCTGGTCAGTGGCAGCTATTTCTGAGAAACTCAAAACACTTGCCTCAGATGACCTAGCTTGACTGTTCTCTATGCCTTTTTCAAGTGGGCAAATCACTCTAAAATTAAGCCCTGTAAAACACAAATCATAATGCCTATTCTTGAGCAAAAGAAAGCATGAGAAAAAAAAAACCAGTTATATGATATAATATAGGCAGATTTTATTTTGTCTTAATAAAGTCTGAAATACGGTACTTTTTAGTATCAGATACAAGAGCTTGCCCAACTATGAGAAATTTTCACTATGATATTAATTTCCTTTCTATTTTTTTAAAGTGTTAAAATCACATTTCCTAGCTTGGCTCTTCTTAAGCAACTACAAGAGTTAAATGATATTTACATTAAATGAACATACCATTATTAATGTGCTGCTTTAAAAGATAACATTTATGTTACATTAGGTGTGTCAGATAATATTTTATTTAATTATTTTTGGCTTTTGCTAGCATTTTTATTTTGCATAGGTAAACACCAAGCATTTGTACTTGGTGTAGCTGTAGCAAAAATGAATTTCTGTCATGAAAAATTTAAAGAGAATAACACAAAGGCAGTCTGGCAGAAGAGTTTTATGAGATAATGTTTGAAGGGCCACAAAGAGAAGAAAACAGCTATGTTCTTGGATTATGAATGCTGCAAGCCACTCCATTGAACATTCTTTAACTGAGCATATCACATTCCTTTCTAGGGGGAAACCCCTCCTTTCCTTGAGAACAGCATAAAGAAGAATCAGTGCTTGTTGTACTTTGAAGGCTTTCTGCAAATTCCTTCGCCTTTTGGTAAAGTTGATCATGGTGTCATAAAAAGAGAATGGCACTCAGTGGGTAACACTGGTACTGGTGACAAGCTGATTCATTATTCTTGGTATTCTAGAGTAAATTCGAAACCTCGCTTTAAGAAGTAATTTATCTGAACAAATAAGGGAACTGGAAAGACTCCCGTAGTCATTAATACTTTCAGTGGAAATCACACATTCCTTCACATAGATGTACAGCATAAGACCTAACTTGCAACCTAGAAAGAGTAATTGTGTGGAGATGGAACGAGGCAGAATACCCTACTATTAGACAGCCTTATTCTGAGAATTTGGTTTTTCCTAGCACATAATTATCAACCACAAAACATCAATATTGGATGAGTAGACAAACAAAATGTGGTATACATGCACGATAGAATATTACTCAGCCTTAAAAAGGAAGAAAATTCTAACACATGCTACAACATGGATGAACCCTGAAGATACCATGCTAAATGAAATAAGCCAGACACAAAAGGGCAAATACTGGATGATTTCACTTATATACGTGGTACTTAGAGTAGTCAAATTCATAGAGACAGAAAGTAGAAGGGTGGTTGCCAGGGACTAAGGAGAGGGGTGAATGGGAGTTAGTATTTAATGGGTACAGACATTTAGTTGGGGAAGATGAAAGAGTTCTGGAGATGGATAGTGCTGATGGTTGTATAACAATGTGAATATACTTAATGTCATTGAACTGTACACTTAAACATGGTTCAAGTGGCAAATTTTATGTTATATATACTTTACCACAATAAAAAAGACCAAAAATTGATGTTAAAAAAGTGTCAAAAAGCTGTGAATTTTTGGAAATGGCAAATATGTACTTGAATGTAGAAGGAATGAACTAAAATAAGTTGCTCTGAGGTGTCTTCCATATTGAAAATACATAAAATTATGTAATTCATAACATTTTCAAACAAAAAACACAATTTGGACTTCTTCCATAAGGCACAACTACACGCTGGTTAATAAAACAGTTCTTGGGAGAAAAATCCATATTTAGTATTTTTGAATCCGTGGTAAATTCTTAGCCACAAAGCTAAATTTTAATTTAGTGTAATGGCCCTGTGAAATCTAGTGGGATGATAGTAAATTCATGTATTTGTACAACCACCATCTCCATCCAGTTTTAGAACATTTCCTTAATCCCCCCAAATTCCCTTGTGTCACATCTAAGAACTCTTTGCCTAACCCAAGGTAATGAAGATTTACTCCTATATTCTTTTAAAAGTTTTATAGTTTTAAGCTCTTAAAGTGAATCTATGATCCATTTTGAGGCAATTTTCTTTTGTGTATGGTATGAGACAGGGTCTAAGTTCATTTTTTGCATATGGATCTCCAACTGCTCCAGGATCATTTGAAAAAAAACGACTATCCCCTTTTCCATGTAATTGCATTGGCAGTCTTGTTGGAAAAACATTGACCATAAATATGAGGGTTCATTTCTGGACTCTTTTCTGTTTCAGTGATCTGTATATCTATCCTTATGCCAACACCATACTATTTTGATTATTGTAGCCTTATAGGAAGTTTTGAAATCAGTTATCCAATTGTTTTCTTTTACAAAATTGTTTTGGCATTTCCATATAAATTGTAGGATCACCTTGTTGACTTCTACAAAGAAATCCTACTGGGATGTTGATAGGGACTGCACTGAATCTATAGATCAATGTGGAGAAAAGCGCCATCTTAACAATATTAAGTCCTCCATTCCAACAGTATATTTCTGTTCATTTATTTAGATCTTTCTTTCGCAGCTTTTTTTTAGTTTTCAGTATACAAATCCTATATTATTTGTTCGATTTATTCCTATTTTATTCTTTTTATAATATTGTGAATATTTGTTTAATTTTATTTTTGGGTTATTTTTTGCTCACATATAGAAATTTAGATAACGTGTGTATATTCATCTTGTATCTTGTGACCTTGCTAAGCTTGCCTACAATGCTATTAGATTTTTTGTGGATTCCTTAGTATTTTCTACATGCAAGATAACATCTCTGGGAAAGGATGATTTTACTTCTTCCTTTCCAATCTTCATGCCTTGAATTTCTTTTTCTTGTCTTAACTGCACTGGCCAGAGTCTCTGGGACAATGGTGAATAGAAGTGGGGAGTGGACAATCCTCATCTTGTTCCTGGTTGTATCAGTTTTCTATTGCTGCTTAACAAAGAACCATATGCTTAGTGGCTTTTTTTTTTTTTTTTTTTTTTTTTTTTTTTTTTTTTTTTTTTTTTGCTAAGCTTATTGACATTTACTTACGTTAAGAAAGAAGAAAAAATACTTTGAGAATATTCACAACATATGTATTTTGTTTCATGCAGTACTTTTACACTGACAATAATACTTCAAAACACGGAGGGAAACAGATATGGGAGGTTTTGCCCATCCAGTTAGAAAACAGTGGAGAGACACTCAAATTTAAAGTGAGCAGCAATGCACTTCAGTCTACAGCCCCAGGAGGCAAGAAGCACAAAGACCACCACAACTGGGCAGGGGCCCACTATGCAGCTGGTTTCATAATTGACAAAGCTGACTCTTGAGACTGGATGGGGCCCTGAGAAATTACTAGTAGCTCATCCTCTGAAGGTCCTCAGATAGGCTTTATTATTCTAGACATTTAAATGCAAATGGACTGGACTACACATTCTTGGGAAACTTAGTTTCGGCATTTCCTGATTGGCAATCTCTTTAAATATCCAAACCTAACATTGTATTTAACTTACTTCTCAGACCCCAAATTGCTCAAAAACATTATCACCAGATTATTGTAGAAGTTCCACCTTTTTCCTTTAGGAAACTTCTGAGTTCTAAAAATAAGCTCTTCTAAATATGGCTACTAATTTAATGTCATCTCAAAAAAGCAAAATAGTAAATCAAGAATTGTAGTTTTCCATGGCTAACTCCAGGCCAGAGGGAGAAATGCTAACTCTCCCTAAACAGTAAAAAATTATAATAAGGATGTTGGCCATACAAAATATGAAAGATTCCAAGTATCAGTTAATTGCTAATGAAATATTTAAAAGTTACTAAGTCTATTATAAAAGTCTACTTATAAATTAATATTATAAAGACTTCTAAATTAATTGCTACTACAATTTTAAAAATCCATCAATAAATTGCTATATTAATCTAATCACCCATTATATTTTCAGAAACCATAATTTTGAGACTTCCCACAAAAATAATCTTAATTAGGTGGGGCATTTACTATGGAAACAGCAGTGAGTAACAAATGCTAACAGCTGTTCAGAGGTATGACAGATGGCCAGTTAATATTTAAAACTTAGTTGTCAAAGTTTGGCAGAGAGATGTGTCATTTAACAATGCTTTGTAACACTGGTGATTTACAAACTAAATAGTTATTCTTTTAATAGGAAAATTTATACTAGAAACTGAGAAGACTGAAAACTACTACCAAATAATATTTGTGAAATGCTTTTTATCTGAAAAACGTGGTTTTTCAGTCCATCAAAAACTCACCCACCCACTGACCTTTCAATGTATCACATACAAATTCCAACTCTGATTCAAAGTATCATTACAAGACATAAATAACACTTTAACACACCAATTTCCAAGAAAGCATAATTAATGGATGACAGGGTAACATTTCATTATTTTATATTAGATTTGTGTAATTTGCACTCACATGTAAATAATTAATTCAGGGTTAAATCAGTTTTCCATGCTGTACTGGGTTGAATATTGTCCTTCACTCAAAATTTATGTTTACCCAGAACTGCAGAATGTGACCTTGTTTGGAAATAAGTGTCTTTGGAGATGTAATTAATTATGAAGATGTCATACTGGATTAGGGTCTCCAATGACTGGTGTCCTTCTAAGAAGGTCATGTAAATACACAGACACACACGCACAGAGAATGACATGTGATGACGGAAGCAGAGACTGGAATGATGCATCTATGAGTCAAGGAACGCCAAGGATTGCAGGCAACCACCAGAAACTGGAAGAGACAAGGAAGGATTCTTCCCTGGATCCTTTGGAGGGAGCATGCCCCTGCCAACTCCTTGATTAAGGACTTTCCAGCCTCCAGAACTATGAGAGAATCAATTTCTGTTGTTTTAAGCCACGCAACTTGTGGTACTTTGTTATGGCAGTCCTAGCAAACTAATGCCAAATTGTACTTTACTAATTGATCTATACATTTCATATGAAGATCATCTTAGCACCAGTGCTTTTAATTTTTAAATACAGGCATACTGCAACAAGCTGGACAAAGCAGTTACTCATGCCTCTGTATCTCTTCCCACAAAATGAGAAGCTGCGTATGTGTGCCAGGTTGGAACTACTTGGATAGCAAATATTTAGAGTTTCTGTATCAGTTTCTAACTACAGATTTAACTAAATGTGTTTTACTCAAATTCAAAAACTTTCAGAAAGCATTTCCCTTTCAGTAGAATCACAGTACTTCTCCATTTTAAAGTAAATGTTTCAGTTTGGCAGTTTTGTTTCCTCTAAACAAATTCTAATAATGCTTCTTCAAATTTTGAGCTTGTTATTATTTTAAGAACATGACTAGAAAAAATAAAGTCCTAGATAATCTTTAGTTTTTCTTGGGAACTTAATTCTGTTTCTTTTTGTCAGCCTTAAAATTATGGCTTCATACCTAGCTGTTTACAATGTTATTGAGTTAACAGGAATAACATAAATATAGTAGAGATATTTCCTAAAATGGCTCAGTGGGATTAATTAGCCTTAATTAATCCATGGCCCATAAAACTATGCCCCCTGGGTGTCCCTACTTGGAATCCTTAAAAAGGAATTCATGCCAGGGACAGTGACTCATGCCTGTAATCTCAGCACTTTGGGAGGCCGAGGCAGGAGAACTGATTGAGCCCAGGAGTTTAAGACTAGGCTGGGCAACATGGTGAGACCTGTCTCTTCAAAAAAAAAGCTGGGTGTGGTGGTACACCTGTGGTCCAGATACTTGGGTGGCTGAGGTAGGAAGGTGCTTGAGCTCACAAGGTCAAGGCTACAGTGAGCCAGCCTGGGAGACAGAACGAGAGCCTGTCTTAAACAAGAAAGAAAAAACAAACACAAAAGGCAGAAGAATTCATGTTGATTCTACAAAACAAAACAATTCCAAATCAACCATGGTATGTGGAACATACGAAGAAAGAAAAATGAAAGGCCAATTTTTTTTTTTTTTTTTTGGACACAGAGTCTTGCTCTGTCTCCCAGGCTACTATGCAGTGGTATGATCTTAGCTCACTGCTACGTCCACCCCCGGGTTCAAGCGATCCTCCTGCCTCGGCCTCCCAAGTAGCTGAGACTACAGGCGTGCGCCACCATGCCTAGCTAATTTTTGTATTTTTAGTAAAGACAGGGTTTTACCATGTTGGCCAGGCTGGTCTCAAACTCCTGACCTCAAGTGATCCTCCTGCCTCGGCCTCCCAAAGTGCTGGGATTATAGGAGTGAGCCACCGCGCCCAGCCTGAAACTCCAAAGTTTTAACAGCTGCTTGTCAAGAGTTGGTCATAGCCATGTTCCTTCCTTAATGTATACCATAAACATTTAAATACTAAAAATTTTTAAATGATTAGATTTCTCTATATGGCAGTCACTTGAATTCTTCATTGATTATATTATTAAAATGTAGCCTGTTAGCCGTGAAATGGGCTTAATAAGCCTTATTTATGGGATGTAGGGTATGAGGGCACATTCTAATGATGGCTTATTTCATTCATGATGAATAAGCTTTCATTCATTCATTCATTTACTCATTCATTCATTTTTGAGACAGCGTCTCGCTCTGTTGACCAGGCTAGAGTGCAGTGGCACGATCTCAGCTCACTGCAATCTCCACCTCCTGGGCTCAAGTGATTCTCCTGCCTCAGCCTCCTAAGTACCTGGGATGATGGGTACCCACCACATTTTTGTATTTTTAGTAGAGACGGGTTTCACCGTGTTGGCCAGGCTGGTCTTGAACTCCTGACCTCAGGTGATCCGTCCGCCTTGGCCTCCCAAAGTGCTGGGATTACAGGCGTGAGTCACTGTACCTAGCCTAAACTTTCATTTAGAAATAGCTCAGTTTGGAGATTCAGAACCACATGCATGCAAATATTGTCCAGGGCTTGGCCTCACAGTCATTAATTTGACTGGAGTTTGTATATGGCACCTGCTTCCAAAATTCAGAAGATACTGCACCTTTTTTTTTTTTTTTTTTTGAGATAGGGTCTCACTTTGTTGCCCAGGTTGGAGTGCAGTGGTGTGATCATAGCTTACTGCAGCCTTGAATTCTTGGGCTCAGGTGATCCTCCAGTCTCAGCCTCTGGAGTAGCTGGGACCACAGGCATACACCACCATGCCCAGCTACTTTTTAAATTTTTTGTAGAGATGGGGTCTGGCTTTGTTGCCCAGGCTGGTCTTGAGCTCCTGGGCTCAAATGATCTTCCCACATTGATCTCCCAAAGTGCTGGGATTACAGGTGTGAGCCACTGCTCCTGGTCTTATACTGCATCTTTTTAACAGGCATGGTTCATTTCCAGTTCAACAGCTCCTCTTTCAAATTGACCTGCACTGACAGGGCAGATGCCAATAAGGCAGATACTTCTTTAGGTTTATAATGTAAACAAATACAAAGGAAAGTTAAGTATGTTTTTCTCACTAACATCTAAGACTCTCCTCTGAAATTGTGACAATTTATACCAAACAGTGCAGCAGTTATTCCAAATGAATGCTTTCTGTGAGGTCTGAGATGTTCACCACTGGGGAGTGAGTGGCAGCCTGGCTCAGTCTGAAAGTCCAGTTTGTGTCTGAATAGCTGCCCCTTTCTTTGTGTAAGCCAGTAATGTTCCTGCTTCTCCCCTGCAATCTCAAGCTTGATGTGCTCAGATACCTTGTTATATCAGTAAGAAAAAATACAACTTTGAAACCAATTTGGGCTTCTCTTAGTGTTTAAATTACAAAAAGTCTTTGTTACAAAAAGTCCTTGATTCAAAAGGTCAGTACATCTACCTGGCAATGACCTAACCACTGACCACACTGAAATAAACAAGATCTCCACACACTGCTGCAGCCTTTTCTAAATATTCCACTAACTAGTTCTAGTAAAGGGTATACACTTCTGTGGGAAATTCACAATTGTGAAAACTTTCTGCAGCAATGACAGTGAACAGATACTACTTAAGATAAATTACACTAAAGAGAAGACCCAATTCCTTATCTTCCTGAGCACATTTCTAAACTATGTTCCCCAGCTCTCACATCCAGGTGGGCACGTGACTAGCAGTTGCCAAGGAAGGTGAGATAAACCCATTTCCAAGCTTGACCCTGCAATTTTCTCCATGTTCTCTCTTCTCTCATTTGCTGGCTAGGTACAAAGGATACAGTAGAAGATTCCAAGACCCTGGGAAATAGCCATGTGACCTAGTGGAAAAGACCTCCTTCATCTACCTGCATTGGACTGTGAAGTGAGCAAGAAGTAAATTTTTATTCTGTTAAGCCACTCAAATTTTAGAATCACACGTTATAATGGTTAGTCAGCCCTAATTAATATGTACCCTATATACAAAGGCCAAACTAGGTATGAAAATCTGGTAATTAATTTGAACTGACCACATGTGGGGAAAGAAGCAACTGTTAGATACCGACGGCTGCATTTAGTGTGAAGCTGAAGCATAATGCAACAAACACTCTTAGTTGAGCTTTTCCCAAACTGGTCCTCATCAAAACAGAACTCAACAGGATTGTGAATAAAAGTTCTGTGCCTAAATTAGTTTGAGAAATGCTGTTAAACAAAGTTAAAAAGGTTTCTTTCCTTTAGATCATCTCAGAGCTGTCAATATACCAATGCCCATTGTGCATCTGTATAAAAAGACTAAAGAATGTAGCATTTCCCAAACTTATTTAGTCAATAAATAATTTAAGCACTAAATTTAAGATCTACTTCCCCTTCCCACCATGGCAACACCCATAGCCACCTCCCAGAGCAACGTTCTGTGGAACACATTCTGAGAAATTTTGCTTTAGTTTCATTTACATCATATGGTGAATTATTCAGCACCAAACAGTTCTAGGCACCCCAAAACAAGTATGATTCTCTCATTAAGGGAAGGTTTTTCTTGTAAAAAGACTAACATGTTCAAATACCATCAAAACCACCCAAGAGTTTTCACTGTTGAAGTGAACCAAGTTCTCTAAGAAAGGTATTTTACTTAAAATGTGACTGAAATGAAAATGATCAGCTTCATTTTTTTCCTTTGTATCCCAGTCTGCTGTCAGTGGAGCCTGTAATATTTAAAGACGGAGTATACGCTTATGTTTTAAGGAGAAGACTTTGAGTCTATGGAACAAAACCATGTTAAATATTAAATGTGTGTGGGAATACAGCCTATTGTACAGTATCTCATTTGCTTTTCTCTCTCCTATACTCATGCTGGAGGTATAATGTTTTAAAGTAATGTGCAAAGCAATAAAAAGTAATCACAGCTAACCTCAATGGATTCTTCTAATAGAAATATAAGATAATTCAGTAAAGCAGGTTTGTACTCTACTGTTTTTAAAAACTCACATATCACTTGCATGCATTATGTACATATAATTTATAAAGATATATAATTTTTCCCCATTGTAGCCTGCTAGGCTCTGTTGTATTTGTACTGTACATACACTGTATTTCTTTTTTCTTTTTTTTTTGAGATGGAGTTTCACTCTTGTTGCCCAGGCTGGAGTACAATGGAGCAATCTTGGCTCACTGCAATCTCCACCTGCTGGGTTCAAATGATTCTCTTGCCTCAGCCTCCCAAGTAGCTAGGATTACAGGCATGCACCACCACAACTGGCTAATTTTGTATTTTAAGTAGAGATGGGGTTTCCCCATGTTGGTCAGGCTGGTCTCGAACTCCTGACCTCAGGTGATCCACCCATCTTGCCCTCCCAAAGTGCTGGGATTACAGGCATGAGCCACTGTGCCCGGCCATACACTATATTTCAATCATGAATTTTTGATGGATGATTTCCCACATTTCTCATACACTTAAGGCAACTGAAAAGGATTGTTATGATAGACATTTGAGAATTCATGTAAAGTAAAAAGGTATGCTAAATATTCAATTTTTTTTTTTTTTTGAGACAGAGTCTCGCTTTGTCGCCCAGGCTGGAGTGCAGTGGTGTGATCTCGGCTCAGTGCAGCCTCCGCCTCCTGGGTTCAAGTGATTCTTGTGGCTCCGCCTCCTCAGCTCAGTCCTAACTGTGACTACAGGCATGCGCCACCACGCCCAGCCAATTTTTGTATTTTTAGTAGAGACAGGGTTTCACCATATTGGCCAGGATGGTCTCGATCTCCTGACCTCCTGATACACCCGCCTCGGCCTCCCAAAGTGCTGGGACTACAGGCGTGAGCCACTGTGCCCGGCCAGTATTCAATTTACCAAAAAACAAGAATAATAAAAAGACAGACTTACATCTAGTAGTGTGTGAAGATGCTGATCCTGGAAAACACTGTGTAGAAAATCTAGGTCCTTTTCACTGCAGTCTGTAAGTGCGTGAATCTCTTCCAGGCTGTCCAGCACCTGTGAGACTGCTCCTAAGGGGGACAAACAGAAAAGAAACAGCCAGTACAGAAAGTCAATGTCAGACTAACTTTTGTAACCTAAATCTTACATTTAAGAACAATGAATTCATATCAGAACTTCAAAGGCTAGTGTCTTTACTGAAGGATAGACTTAAATGAGTTTCATATCATTTAAGGACAGAGTATTTTCAGAGAGTTCATGTTCTTACCAATGCATTTGTGTGCTCTTCATTTTTCAAAGGAAACTGCAGCTTATCTTATTTGAATTAATGAAATTTATCAAGTATAACTGAAACACTAGAAGATCTGGACACAGCAAGTTTTATGTCAGGAAGAGAGTATGGGTTTGAGGACTCCAAGATGTTTTGAAATATTATAGAAACAAGATTGGCCTTTTACCCAGGTGCATTCCATCAAGAACCGACGGTAAAGCCAGCTGTAGATACAGGGAACAGATCTTCAACTGGGAGCTCCTGCTGCCTAAAATAGGCTTCTTACATTTTAAGACTCAAACTTTAGTTAACAAAAATCCCAGTCCACTCCTTTTTTTCCCTTTACATACAGACTCAAGAGACCCAAAATCATTCTCATTCTGTCTTACTCTTACCCTTCTTATTCAGAAGATAAAGACAAAGTGTAGGTACACTGACACTTCCAAATACCATATTAAATTTCAAGGCAAATCATTTTTGTAGGGCAAAGCAAATGGAAGTGCCATCACAAGTTTCTTCTCATAACCAGGAAATCAGGCAGATGTCAGTAGGGAAAGATACATAATGAGGAGTAACAAAGCCATTTTACACAGCCTTAAAAAAATGATCAGCCTCTTTTACACTGCAGGCAATATGCAGAATACACATATATACTCCACAAAAACAGAGCCCCAAGGAGCTAAGCTTCAGAACATTAGTACACAGTAGAGAAACTCTAAGAATAAGTGCCTCATTGCACATTTAAGTCTTTGGATAAGCGGTTCTCAACCAGGCGCAATTTTGTTACTCAGGTGGACATTTCCCAATGTTTGGAGTTATTTTTGGTTGTTACAGCTACAGCCGGAGGGCGGCTATTGCTATCTAGTGGGTAGAGGTCAGGGATGCTGCTAAATATCCTACAATACCCAGGACAGCCCCCACAACAGAGAATTATCTGGTCCAAAATGTCAGTAGTGCTGTGGTTGAGAAATTCGACTTTTGATTAACATAAAAATCTTCATGCTCCAGAACTCTGTTTCTAATTCTTCCTGTCTTAGACCTCATCCATTCTCATGCAATTATTGGTGAGAATATATATCAGTACCACTTTTCCAGAAAGCAATCTGGTAATATATATCAAAAAGCCTTAAAAATGTTCATGCACTTCGATTTAGTAATTCCATTTACAAAAATCCACCTTAAGGAAAATAATGGAAGATTTATATATAATGATATTATCATACAAAATGGAAAATAAATCTAATAGAGGATGATTACATAGGTTATAGAATATCCATATAATGGAATATGTAGCCAAATGAAAATTGTTTTTGAAGAATTTCAAAGACATAGAAAAATCTTCATGATATAGAATTCAAGAAAGCAGAATGCAAAACTAAATAAACTCTATATTCCCAGTTATGATAAAAAAACAAACAAAACATATATACAAACTCAGGAAAAACAAAAAACAGAATGAAACACAGCAAAAGTGTTACAGTAGTTATCTTTACTGTCCTATTTCTATTTCATTCTGTTCTTGTCTATACTTTCCAAGTTTTTCTACAATAGCAAATAAATAAATAAATAAATAAATAAATAAATACATAAATTGCTATATAAGCTACTGATTTTTGTAGCTCTATTTAATTATGTTAAAGATTTGGGTCTTAAGCCACATACTGTGTGGTTGTCCACATGGAAATTACTGTAGTTATTTTTTAAAATTTGACTTTTTATTTTGAGATAATTGTAGATTCACATGCAGTTGTAAAAGAATATAACACAAAGGTCTCACGTACCCTTTACCCAGTTTCCTCCAATAGTAACATCTTGCAAAACTGTAGTATAATATCACAACCTGGATATTGACATTGATACAGTCAAGCTATAAAACATTCCATTACCACAAGGATTCCTCATATTGCCTTTTCATAGCCATTCTCATTCCCCTCCTACTCTATCCCCTCCTAACCTGTGGCAACTACTAATCTGTTCTCCATTTCTACAATTTTGTCATTCTGATAATAAATGAGGCTCCTATTCTGGGCATACTGCCTATGGGGTAGCCCTGGTCTGCAAGGAGGAGTCCCTCTAAAAATTAAAAAATAAAATAAAATAAAATAAAAAGAATAAATGAAATCATACAGTATGTAACCTTTTGGGACTGCATTTTTTCACCTAGCATAATTCTCTGGGGCTTCATCCAGGTTGTTGCGTGGATGTACCAGTTTGTTTGACCATTCGTCTGTTGAAGGAACCATGGGTAATTTTTTTCTTTTTGAGACAGTCTCGTTCTGTTGCCCAGGCTGGAGTGTAGTGGTGTGATCTTGGCTCACTGCAACCTCTGCCTCCCAGGTTCAAGTGATTCTCCTGCCTCAGCATCCTGAGTAGCTGGGATTACAGGTGCGTGCCAACACCCCCGGTTAATTTTGTATTTTTAGTAGAGATGGGTTTTCACCATGTTGGTCGGGTTGGTCTCGAACTCCTGACCTTGTGATCTGCCCGCCTTGGCCTCCCAAAGTGCTGCGATTACAGGCATGAGCCACCACGCCTGGCCTGGATAATTTTTTTTTTTTTTTTTTACAGAGTCTTGCTCTGTTGCCCAGGTTGGAGTGCAGTGACACAATCTCGGCTCACTGCAACCTCGACCTCCCGCACTCAAGTGATCCTCCCACCTCAGCCCCCTGAGTAGCTGGGACTACAGGTACGTGCCACCATACTCAGCTGTTTTGTATTTTTTGTAGAGATGGGGTTCTGCCATGTTGCCCAGGCTGGTCTTGGACTCCTGAGCTAAAGCGATCCTTCTGCTTTGAGCTCCCCAAGTGCTGGGATTACTGGCGTGAGCCACCATGTCCGGCTGGATAATATTAAATTTTGAATTATGCCTGCCAGGCTATTGGTATCCTTTCACTGAAAACATTAAGTGGATATTAAGTGGGATAAAAGAGATAAATGGCAGAAATCAGTCCTCATCTCCTCTGTTATTCCTAAAGAGGTATTAACCCAATCTACTTCCTTCTACCTGATCTTCTCAGGATTTTTACTTTGTTCAGAGTGCCCCCCTCCCTCAAAAAATCTGGAAATTAGTTAAAAGCCAATTTTCTCTTCATCCCTTATTGAAAGCCTTGGAAAGCAAGAGATGATATGAAGAAATTAGTCACAAATGTCCCACTGAACCCCTGACCGCAGCACGTCATCGACAACAGAATTGAATGATGCTATGTTTATCAAGTTACTAAAGCCAGTTCTAAACTTCTGGACTTATGAAACCACAATAACAAAAATACTAATCAAGTGCTTTTTTTGTATATTAAAAAAATCCACTGATACCACAGAAATCTAATTATCATCTTCACTCAGTTATCTTAGTGTAATCTTATTTTATTTTATTTTGAGACAGAGTCTCACTGTGTCACCCACACTGGAGTGCAATGGCATGACCTCAGCTCACTGCAACCTCTGCCTCCTGGGTTCAAGCGATTCTCGTGCCTCAGCCACCCAAGCAGCTGGGACTACAGGCTACCATACTCAGCTAATTTTTGGATTTTTAGTAGAGATGGAGTTTCATCATGTTGGCCAGGCTGGTCTTGAACTCCTGGGCTCAAGAGATCCGCCTGCCTCAGCCTTCCAAATTGCCGGGACTACGGGCGTAAGCCACTGTGCCCGGTCTCTTACCAGCATTGCTCGTGCTGATATATAGTCTATACGTAGCAGTTTATTAATAATATAAGATTAAAGCAAAAACAACCTTTTATCAAGTGAGTACTAAGATGGTCAGTCTCAAGACTAGGAAGCAATTTTGGTTGTATCAGACCAGGGATGTATCATTTGTTGGTCTGTGAACTTCCCAAGTGCTCCATGCCATTCCTGTACCACCAGGGCACTCCATGGGTTACTTATGCGTGTGCTTGTTCACCCTTTTTTCCCCTGAGCTGTAAGGTCCTTAAGGCAGCTCTTTATTTTATTCATTTTATAATATCTATAAAGTATGCACTGAATGAAGCACTTGAGGAAACATTAACAGCAGCTCCCAATTCTTGAGTGTTTATTATGTTCCAGGAATATCCTCAGGACAACATGGTAAGGTTATTATCCCACCTTCTAGATAGGGAACTGAGCTTCAGAAGGGTCATGGAAGGCCATAGCTAGTAAACGGTGGAGCCAGGACTCAAACCTGGGTTTGTCTGGCTTCAAAGTCTATGCTTTGCCTAACTTACTACACTAATAGGCTATGCTAGGAAACATACGAGAAACCTTCAACAGCAAATTGTGTGGTTTATGCATGAATATGGAGGTTGGAAAAGAACTTGAACAATGCCCTATTGGGTCAGACAATAACCAAAATCTTTTTTTTTTTTTTTTTTTTTCCTGAGACAGAGTTTCACTCAGTTGCCCTGGCTGGAGTACGGTGGCATGATTTCAGCTCATTGCAACCTCCGCCTCCTTGGTTCAAGCAATTCTCCTGCCTCAGCCTTCCAAGTAGCTGGGATTACAGGCACACACCACCACATCCAGCTAATTTTTTGTTTTTAGTAGAGACGGGGTTTCACCATGTTGGCCAGGTTGGTCTCGAACTCCTGACCTCGGGTGATCCGCCCACCTCGGCCTCCGAAAGTGTTGGGGTTACTGGTGTGACCCACAGTTCCTGGCCCCAAAATCTTTATTGGATATTCCTGCTTTTTGCTAAGTACTAGGCAGGGGCTTCAGAGAAATCAGAGATATGATCCCTGTCCCTGAGGAAGGGGCTCTCAGACTGATGTGTGAAGTAGGCATATTATATTCTGAAGCAAACGATATAAAAGAGGTAAAGACAAACTGACACACAGGTTGCCTAGGGAGGAGTTGTGGAGCTGCAGAGAGGAGGTGGATGAGCAGGAATTCACCACCCCTACACAGGATCAAAGCTGTGTTGACAGAACCAGCAGATGCTTTGCTGGAAAGCACAAAGGTATCTGTTAGCAGGCATTTAGAGTAGGCAAGAGCCACAATTCCAACAGGTCTATTAAACCTCCTTGGATCTGTCACCTCTTCTGAACTGATTTATAGTCTTATCTTGTACCCAAATATGATTAACCTGATGGGTTCTCAATCATGAAAAGAAGCATTTCCCTAGTTGTACTAAGTTGTCTATTTCAAGCTCTGAAAAGTGCCCCCATTTTTAAGTTTCTGTAATTAGGTAGAAAAATTAGAGTTTTTATTTCATTTCTCCTTCATCTTTTCAAATGGAATAAATACATATTTTTGGCTTAACCTCAAAATCTGTCTTCACCCTTGATCATTTTAACACCTTCCATTAACACCTGTTCTAGTTCCGTTATTTCTTTCTTTGGGTATGACAAACAGAACAACAGAACACATTCTTGGGTGGATAGATTTGTGTATAATTGATATCTGTAGTTCAGTACCAACCATCTAAAAGTCCCATGGTGTTTCAATTCATTGTAAGATATAAATAGACACAAAGACACTTCTTGGGCTTTTCCATTGCTATTGTTTTAGATTTTAAACCCCGAGGCAGTAGTGATTATTAATGTAACACATGCAGCATATGCTAACTAAACTCTTACTAGTTTTCATTTTGTAGATCAATACTGTCACATATAAAAGAGCTATTTATTTTTCTCAAAGACTAAAAAGGCTGTTTTTCCTATAAAACCTCTGAATAAACTTGTAACTATCTTGAAAACAAAATCAATCAATAAAAAGTATACAAGTTCACCTCAGAGGGCAGTTGATTTAATGGCAGGACTGTAGGTATTCTATTCACCTCTGTATTCTGGGGTGTACTTTGCAGAGTGCTTTGTACCAAAAGACACTTCATAAAATGGCCCTTGATTAAAATGATGTTTTTCTGAGTAAATTCTGAAGAACTGAAAACAAAGTATGAGAAAGACTTAACCACAGAAGACAATTTCTTTTATAGTACTGTTTTCTTAAAGCCACAGTTGAAATTATTTTCATACTTATATTTGTATTAACAGCTTATAATTTCCAAAGTGCTTTTACACTCACTACCTTATGTGATTCCACAATAACCCTGTCTCTGCAGGCAAGTGTTTTTTGCTTTTTTGTTTTGTTTTGAGACAGGATCTTGCTCTGTTGCCTAGGCTGGAGTGTAGTGGCGTGATCTTGGTTCACTGCAGCCTCGACCTTCCGGGCTTGAGCAATCCTTCCACCTCAGCCTTCCAAACAGTTGGGACTACAGGCATGCTACCATGCCTGGCTAATTTTTTAAAAGTTTTTGTAGAGATGGGGGTCTCTCTCTGTTGCCCAGGCTATTCTCAAATTCCTGGGCTCAAGCAATCCTCCCGCCTCAGCCTTCCTAAGTGCTGGGATTATAGGCATTGAGCCACTGTGCTTGGTCAGCAAGTGTTTTTATATTTGAAAAACCAGAGGCTCAGTAGGGTTACATAACCTTTCCAAGGGCCACAGGAAATGAGCAGGAGATCAAATCCTAGAACCCAGGTCTCTGACTCCTAATTCAGTGTTCCTTCCATAACAGACTGTCCCCCACCCCCCAAATCATGTTTTATCCTCAGCAATGCACCAGAATGATTTGCATTTGGTAATGAGGTGATGTCCAATTTCTTTTGCTTTTTTTTTTTTTTT